>NC_054385.1:86025252-86377752 GCF_017654675.1 Xenopus laevis
ATGTTGATAAACACTGATGTATTTTATAGACCCGTGCTTATGTCAAGAATACAGGGCTATTTTTTTCTGTAGCTGCTGAAATATCTGAAGTAGAATCAAACATTTGATTAATTGCATTGGAGCATTTACTTGGTTTCAATATATAAAAATAAAAATATGCCCCCCAAAGTGTATTCTTAACCACCATAATATACTTACTTATTTTTACAACAAATAAATAAATATAGTTTTATTAAAATAGATGAACAATAGAAAGGTATTGTGCTTAAGCTTCCCTTTAGTTCAGTTCTGACCTAGTCAACAAAGTGCCCAAAAATACCTTTGTAACAGAATCAATGTAAACCACAGCAGGTAAAATATATTTGCAGATTTGGAGATTCCCTGTAGGCAACAAAGAACCATGTGTGCCATCAACCTAAAGCAAAACAATTCTGTATTCAATTATTTTGACAATTCCTTAGGCTTTCTCTCAAATCAAACATACATTTTACACATTTTTATATATTATATATATTAAATATGTATATATATATCTTTATACATGGTTAAAAATCATGCAAAAATCAATAGAAAAACATAAGTCCTGCAGCTCCATATATTAGGATGGAATACAAGATATTTATGTACCTTTAAGCATCTACTAGCTCTATATCTACAGTGGTTGACTATTAACAGATAATGGCTTTATGTTGATGTAATTTTTAATGGACTCTGAAACTGTTGTCTTCTCAGTTGATTGTGGGTAAGAAATATCTGCCTTGTCTCTTTGGAGGTTGTATTAAAATGGTACCTTTGTTTTCTCTCTGATAACTGATGCATAGCAAGGGTTCTTTGCCACTTCATTTGATAGTAAAAGACCCCTTTTCACCCAATGAATTAATCCCAAATCTAACTGTATTGATTTTCAGTTAAGAAGTCATTGAAGATGATTTTTTTTTTAACAGCAACAAAAACCAAAAGGCACTTTCCCATGTAAATTTTCTGTTCCTATACCTCACTAGACATATAGTAATATCACTGTCCCTTTCCTATACAGACAATGATTGTTCCAAACAAAAGAACCATGAATTGGTGAAAACTATATATTAAAATGCAAGACAATTTGTCTAGTTTTCATTAGGATGCTGAGTGAAAAGACCAAGTTCTTCTGTTTTCCCAAGGTACTCGGATATCCATGAATTATTCCGACCCATGCAACCCTTTCTCGTACCAATAAAGCAACCATCAGAAGAATTCCATGTTCTTAGGTTTTATACTGTCGTGAAGTTGAAATGCCTTTTGTTTACATGGGAATTTTGGATCACTGGATAACTTCTTTCAAATCCTCCTCCTCATTCTTGGCTTTAGCTTCCTCTCCCACATCAACCAGCTGTGCTGACCATGGTGACCTTTGCATGGTAGGCTGGCTGTAGTTAGTAGAGAAAGATGCTGTCCAGAGAGTATCACAACCTTATCTAAATAGACACTCATGATGAATAGTTTCAAAACATAGCTCTGTAATCTCAGGCAATTCTCTGCTACACACCAAATACAGTACCTTGGAGCAGCAGCTAAATATACTTTGAAAGTGCATCACCAAAAATTTTATAATTAGTATGGGCGATAATCTGAGACGATTTGCTGAAAATGTATCAAATGTACTGAAAAATTTGCTAAAAAAGCAAAAAAATGCATTGAAATCAATGGACACTAAAATAATTTTGATTATTTGTGCGCAGAACAATTTTTGGCGCGTGCTAAATTTTTTATTGTTGCGGCGTATTTTTTGCCGCCGAATTTCCGACACAGTTTTGCAAATGTATTTGTGGGTAGCAAAGCGAGGAAATTAGTCACAAACCCATACCTGCCGAATTTGTTCACCCATCACTAGTTATAATTTGAACTAAAGAATATATGAAACTTATGGGCAAATTTACTAAAGAGAGAAGCACGTGCCTTCCCCATGAACAGCAAATCAAGCATTATATATCATTCATGATAAATACCAATGAAAATGAACCCATAGCAACATGTACTATTGTATTAATGCTTATGGAAATACACATGTATAGCAAAGGAATGCTCTGTGAATGCAATACACAAAGTGTGTCCTGTGTTCTCCCATGCAGAGGAATCTGCCTGTATTGTTATTAATGTCATGTAAAAGTTATCCAGGCAAAAAAAGGTGTAGTATAATAATAAAACTCTATTAGAATGTAGCTTTTCTCCAGGTACATTTCTAAGCGCCATGTTATTTTTTTTTGCATCCACTTTGCCAAAATTAATGCATCTGCTCACACATTTTGTTGCAAATTGAACGGAATTGCATAGTAGTCTGTCTGGCAAAATAACTGGTGCTTGGATTGCGAGTGACATTTGCATCCGATCTTTTAGACAACAGGGAACCCTGGAGCTACTGCCTGGTCAGGAGGTGGGCAGGTGGGTAGGGTTCCTATGTGTCAGCAGCATTTGATACATAATGCAGAGCAGGGAGAACTGAGATGCGCCATGTGCAACTATATGGAAGTGCAAGCAAGAGAGCATCTTGTGCAAGAGAGCATCTTGACTGAAGAACTCAAGAAGTTTTGTTGTGGCTTTTACACTAAATAAATCTTGAATTTTTAAAGTTTTAGAGAAATTTTTAAAAAAACACATTTTTACAGAAAAAAAAAAATTTGAATATTAACAAATAGGCCACTTGGTGAAAAACCCTATAAGACAACAGAAAACAATATCAAATGATAACTATAGGTTCTTTCAGAAAGTCTGGCAATGGCCACTAGGTGGTATTTTAAAAAGCTTTACAACAAATAAGAACCTTCACAACACTGTGAACTGATCTTGGTTGCATGTCATTACTATCAACAGGAATAACCCTGAATTTACTGAATTGCTTAAAAAAAACTAAATCGTAACTTAAGATGTAGGCTAAAATGTTGTACATAATGTTTTAGGCTTCTGTAACAGCCCAAGGCAACCACCGTTTTTTAACAGTAAAGATCTGTGCGGCTCATTTATCAACACTGGCAAATTTGCCCACGGGCAGTATAGGAACCAATCAGTGATTAGCTTTTTAAAGCCAGCTGCAAGCAGTACAATGAATGCAGCAATCTGATTGGTTGCCATGGGTTACTGCCCATGGTCAAATTTGCCCAGTGTTGATAAATGAGCCCCTGTGTCTCCAAATATGCCCCAGTAGCTCCCCATCTTCTTTTCTGCTGATTCACTGCACATGCTCTAGGCTGCTGTCATTTACTGAGCTTAGGGATTGACTCAAAATATACAGTACACATAGAATATAAATGTCACACTTTAAGGCTGATCAATATTTAATCTAGATAATTACATGGCAGCACAGAAAACAGTGCAACAAGCATGAAAATTCAGCCCTGTAGCATCAGTTTATATTACAGGCCAACATAATTTTCTGCTTGATAATTAGTGACGACCCCTAAGCTTAGCTTCTCAACAGCTGCTCAGTGCCCACTGAGCATGTGAGTGTCACAGACACTTTCCAAGTTGGTGACCCCCTGTGCGTTTATTATAATTATTAAAAGGATCCTGTCATCGGAAATCATGTTTTTTTCAAAACACATCAGTTAATAGTCACATCAGTCATGTGACTTGTGCCTGCACATTAGGAGAGAAATGCTTTCTGGCAGGCTGCTGTTTTTCCTTCTCAATGTAACTGAATGTTTCTCAATGGGACATTGGTTTTTACTATTGAGTGCTGTTCTTAGATCTACCAGGCAGCTGTTTTCTTGTGTTAGGGAGCTGCTATTAGGTTACCTTCCCATTGTTCTTTTGTTTGGCTGCTGGGGGGGGGGAAGGGAGGGGGGTGATATCACTCCAACTTGCAGTACAGCAGCAAAGAGTGATTGAAGTTTATCAGAGCACAAGTCACATGACTTGGGGCAGCTGGGAAATTGACAATATGTCTAGCCCCATGTCAGATTTCACAATTGAATATAAAAAAATCTGTTTGCTCTTTTGAGAAATGGATTTCAGTGCAGAATTCTGCTGGAGCAGCACTATTAACGGGTTCATTTTGAGGAATTAGCCCAAAAATCCAACTACTTCAGACTTTTCAGACAAATATCTAAAAAATTCTAGCTTTACGGGATAAAGCCCGAAAAAATTGAGCGATTCTGGAAAAAACTCATAAAAAACGTACGATCCAGATTTTCACTTGATTTTTTCACTTTTGTCCTGATCCGATTAAAAAGTGATTTTTTTATTAGTAAATAAGGTCTGACTTTTTAGATTAAAATAATCATAAAAATGTAGACTTTGATAAATAAGGCCCTAAGTGAGAGACCCCCTAACTGCACTGCCACAACTAGTTAATTAAACGTGCTGGCTTTCATTTCATTTAGCTGCAGCACGCCCAAACTATTTGGGTCAGTCTCTAGTTACAAGGGGAAGCCTTTTAAGCACCGACTTGCTGTAAAGGGGTCAGTGTAAGAGCCATCTGCTTAATTTAACTTGCATCTTCACAAAAAGGCTGCTTAATCCCGGATCCATGCTGCAACCTCCAGATTAGTGGAGAAGATAATTCAATGTAGCATCTCAACAGAAACAGGTGGACCCTTTCAAAACAAAACTAGTAGAATGTTTTTCTTTTGTGATAATTAAATCATATATATTACCATTAAATATAATCAAAAGCAAACGGTTGGCTAATAACATTTCCTCTGACCTACAGGCATGATGAACATCAGAGGTTTATAAAATCTTGCAGATATTGTACATTTTTGCTTCACTTGGAACAATCTTCTCTAATTAAAATGAGATGCTTGGATAGGGCATGTTAAACCTATTTACTGTGACGTAAATAATAGAGGGTTTTGAAGGCAGGTTAGGGGACTTTTGTCATGTTTCAATATTCTTTGCTCTGTTATTGCAGAACTTCTAACTCTCTAACATTGTAAAAGTCAGAGCTACAATTTGAGACATTTCCTCAGTGACTGTCAGATGCATAAAGATGTAGTCAATGGCCAATTCTAATCAAATTTTCAATTGACTTCATTATCAATTTTTTTGTAGTATTTTAATTATTTGGCTTATTCTTCTGAAGTACAGTTGGAAATAATGGAAAATATAGCCAACTGCATAGTTACAAAGTAAGGTTTGCGAGCATGCATTCACACATTTTCTAGTATCCACAATTGCCAGATTTTTGTGTTACGTTTAGAGGTACGTCCTGTCCTGTACCGCTTGTTGGGGGGAAAGGTAATTTCCAGTGTAGCGCTATGAGCTTGTGGGCCTGGAAGAGTATTTTATTGACTGTTTTCTGGGCTGGTATCACCAATGGGGTCAGAGGTCCATGCTCAGCAAATACCATTTAGGGTCTAGTGGTAACTCAACCCCCAGTAAGGCTACACATTTATTGCTATTGCTACTTTTTATTACTCATCTTTCTATTCAGACCCTCTCCTATTCACATTCCAGTTTATTATTCAAACCGATGGTTACTGGGGTCATTTGGACTCTAGCAACCAGATTGCTGAAATTGCAAACTGGAAAGCTGATGAATAAAAAGCGAAATAACTCAGAAACCACAAATAAAAATGAAAAACAACTCCAAATTGTCTCAAAATATCACTCTCTGCATCATACTTAAAGTTAATTTAAAGGTGAACAACCCCTTTAAGGACTAGCTACTGCCTACAAAATATTTGAAGTGCAGACAGCAGGTTTTAGACATTGGTTTTTAGTTAGTTTGTCATATTTACAGATTGGTAATAAAATGAAAACTATACCCCCAAAATGAATACCGGTAAAGAATCTTACCAAACTGGAATATACATTTAAGTAAATATTGCCCTTTTACATCTCTTGCCTTGAACCACCATTGTGATGGTCTGTGTGCTGCCTCAGAGATCACCTGACCAGAAATACTACTACTGAAGCAGAAGACACAACTCTGTCTGTTAATTGGCTCATGTGACCTAAGAAGTATAGTTTGTTTGATTTGTTTGTGTGCACAGTGAATTGTACGATCCCAGGGGATGCCCCTTATTTTTTATCTATTTAGGATTACCCAATGGCACATACTACTAGAAAGGTCTATTATTTTGAAAATGGTTTATTTACATGAGGCAGGGTTTTTATGCAATATCTTTTTATAGAGACCTACATTGTTTGGGGGGTATAGTTTTCCTTTAAGTTATCCATTCACTTAGCAAGCATGACATTAATAATAATGTACCATAGACTTATATGGCAGCCCAACTTTTCTCTTGCATCATGGTGCACCTTCCTGACAATCTATCAAAAAGGCACTCTCTTGCACCTGTCTGCTGAAAGTGGGAAGGTAAGCATGGCCCTGACCTAAAGCTATACTGTCACCACACAATTCCTGTTATTTACATTCACATTAATCATTTCCTGCACAGGCTTGGAACGTAGCCCTTTTCTGTAACATAAAGGGTCCAATGATTGCATGATGTTATCTGTATAAAAGTATTGTAAGTTTGTTTGCTCTGCTTCAAATGAATCCTCTATACTTAATTGCATTAAGGTATTCACATGTCAGTTTAAATGTAAGGAGAAAACCTCAGTTCCTTTTTATTAAGACAATACAGCACTTCAGTCAACATTGCACAGGCCCTTTTCATGAAAAAATATAAAATTGTGTTGACCATTTCCTTAAATATTAACACATTTTGTACATACTTATAACTCCTTTCATTATTTTGATATTTACTATACATTTACTTAACATAAGGTCACCTTTCAATGAACCATTATGAAATAGGATTACCTTTCAGCATTATGATATAAAATAGAGGTATCTTTCAATTAACCACTTACAGTAGACAATAAGAAAATAGTAACATGACTTTTGAACAAAACCAAAAACCATTTTGTGGTAGAAGACAGCTATGCTGATATTAAGGTTATATATGTTGGCAGCTGAGCAGAACATGTGTCTGATTAAGAGCCTTGTAGGTTTCAAGTGTTGGATGTCTTATTTGTGGCCATTTTAATTAGTACACTATATTGTGCTTTATTTATATCGTTATTTTGTGTTCCCAAAGTGCTTTGCATTAAAGTGTTATGCTCGTCAATTAAGTAGGGACCTCGATTCTGGGATGGCAGTGGATGTGATTTACTTAGACTTTGCTAAAGCATTTGATACAGTGCCACACAAAAGGTTACTGGTTAAATTAAGGAATGTTGGCCTGGAACATAGTATTTGTACCTGGATAGAGAACTGGCTAAAAAATAGACTTATAGACTACAAAGAGTGGTGGTAAATGGAACATTTTCTAATTGGACCAGTGTTGTAAGTGGAGTACCGCAGGGCTCTGTACTAGGTCCCTTGCTTTTCAACTTGTTTAGTAATGACCTGGAGGTGGGCATTGAAAGTACTGTTTCTATTTTTGCAGATGATACTAAATTGTGCAGAACTATAGGTTCCATGCAGGATGCTGCCACTTTGCAGAGTGATTTGTCTAAACTGGAAAACTGGGCAGCCAACTGGAAAATGAGGTTCAATGTTGATAAATGCAAGGTTATGCACTTTGGTAAAAATTATTTTAATGCAAGTTATACACTTAGGGGCCCATTTACTTAGTTCGAGTGAAGGAATAGAATCAAAAAACTTTGAATTTTGAATGTTTTTTTTGGGTACTTCGACCATCGGATTGGCTACTTCGACCTTCGACTTCGAATCGAACGATTCAAACAAAAAATCGTTCGACTATTCGACCATTCGATAGTCAAAGTACTGTCTCTTTAAAAAAACTTCGACCCCCTACTTCGCCACCTAAAGCCTACCAAGGTGCCATGTTAGCCTATAGGGAAAGTCCCCATAGGCTTTCTATCAATTTTTAGGTAGAAGAAAAATCGTTCGATCGATGGATTAAAATCCTTCGAATCAAACGATTCCAAGGATTTAATTGTTCGATCAAACGATTTTTCGTTCAATCGTTCGATCAAACTTTTTGCGCTAAATCCTTCGACTTCGATATTCGAAGTAGAAGGATTTACATTCGGTAGTCGAATATCGGGGGTTAAATATCCCTCGATATTCGACCCTATGTTAATCTGCCCCTTAATGGCAGTGTGTTCGGAGTTTCCTTAAATGAGACGGATCTAGGGGTCTTTGTAGATAACACGTTGTCTAATTCTGGGCAGTGTCATTCTGTGGCTACTAAAGCAAATAAAGTTCTGTCTTGCATAAAAAAAGGGCATTAACTCAAGGGATGAAAACATAATTATGCCCCTTTATAGGTCCCTGGTAAGGCCTCATCTGGAGTATGCAGTGCAGTTTTGGACTGTAGTCCTTAACAGGGATATAAGCTGGAGAGAGTGCAGAGACGTGCAACTAAATTGGTTAGAGGGATGGAAGACTTAAATTATAAAGGGTAGACTGTCAAGGTTGGGGTTGTTTTCTCTGGAAAAAAGGCGCTTGCGAGGGGACATGATTACACTTTACAAGTACATTAGAGGACATTATAGACAAATAGCAGGGGACCTTTTTACCCATAAAGTGGATCACCGTACCAGAGGCCACCCCTTTAGACTAGAAGAAAAGAACTTTCATTTGAAGCAACGTAGGGGGTTCTTCACAGTCAGGACAGTGAGGTTGTGGAATGCACTGCCGGGTGATGTTGTGATGGCTGATTCTGTTAATGCCTTTAAGAATAGTATAGATATGGGTATATAAAATTTATGTGAAAGTAGAGAGGGGTGTGTGTATGGATGCTGGGTTTTCATTTGGAGGGGTTGAACTTGGTGGACTTTGTCTTTATTCAACCCTATTTAACTATGTTATTATGTAACTATGTAATTAATAGTAAATCCATTTCACATTTTAAGTTTGCTACAGGAGGAGATCTTTGCCCAATTTGGCTGCTCTAATGGTAGGCAAAATCTGTCTGATCTAATCTTATGACCCCAAAGCAATTGTCAAATCACATGAGATGCCTGTGCAGACCTGGCATCTGTGGAACATAAACAATATTAAAATTAAAATTTTCAGCCTTTACAATCAATACTGGAATGAGCTCCAATCAGATATAAATTAGAGAAACCATCAATTTGTCACTATACACAAACAGTAAGCTGCCAATTTGTTCAAAAAATGCCAAGTTGACAATCTGTATTAGCCCATGTATAGTCATCTTAAGGTTGCCTTTGTCCTGGTAATTTGTGATTAAATGATTAGAAAACTAGGGATGCACCGATCCACTATTTCGGATTCAGCCGAACCCCCGAATCCTTTGCGAAAGATTCAAATTAAGATTTGAATACGGAACCGAATCTGAATCCTAATTTGCATTAGGGGAAAACATTTAATATTTCTTTGTTTTGCGACAAAATCCTGCTGAAGAAGGTCGAATCTTGGCTGAATCCCGAACAAAATTCTGGATTCAGTGCATCCCTAAAAAAAATACAGTTTTTTTGCCAGTACGTTAAAGGACAAAAACAGAATAATACATGGGGGGTGGCAGTTGCCCACCATGTTGCACAATCGTTTCTGGTGGTCTCTTGCACCATAGTACACATGGCCATGAACAATTTACTGTACTGATGTGGGCAAGTCTAGGGGCAGATATATCAATATTTTTCAATGTCTGTGTTCGGCAAGCAATTGCTGAAAAATTCTCCATGAGTGGCTTTTTGATAAAGATCGAAAAATCTCCAGATTTAATGCATTGAGATTTTTATGTCAAAAAGTCTCTTATGGTTTAATTGCATTCAGCAACATGCCAGAGCAATGGATTGCAGGAAAATCAAGTGAATTCAGGAAGTGAAATTGCTTTCCCAAACATAGATCAGCGATACATATAAATCTGCCCCTGGAGTCTAACTGAGGTGCAAGGGATGTTCCTCCAAAGAAAAAACCCTGGGTTGGTACAATTATTCTACTGAAGTGAAGCATCAGTCTGGGGAAAAAAAGTTTGCAATTTAATACACTGGAAGAGGTGCCAAACAAATTGGGAATATCCCACTGTATTAGCCATTCCTTGTCTTTTAGGGTAATATCAAATGAGGCTTTTTCTCCAGCAGACAGGACCAGACTGGCAATCTGTAGATTCTGGAAAATGCCAGAGGGTCTGCTGTAATGCACCATAGACAGTCACTGTGGAGTGGTCTGGTGGGGGCAGTTTGGGTCTCTGTGTACTTGAAATGTCAGGGCCTATTTTGAATCCAAGTCTGGGCCTGCCAGAGAAAATTAGGATTTCACTTACCTGCTTGACGTAAATGCTCTTTCTTCTAGTCCTGACATGTCAGTACACACGGGCAGTATTGCCCCTCCCAGACCTGGAGGTGGGACCCATACCAAAGCCAATCAAAATTAATCAGGACCTATAAGACCACATGACTTCCTCCTCACCACTGTTATACATTTGCCATAGCAGTACAGCAACCAAAATAACTTGGGATGGGAAAACCTATACTGACATGTCGGGACTAGAAGAAAATTTACATCAAGCAGGTAAGTGAAATTCTCATTTTCTTCTGTGTCCCTCCATGTCAGTAAACACAGGATCTACCAAGCTATGCTCCAAAAACAACAAGGGGTGGAAAAAACCAGCATAAAGGCATTTACCAAACAGATGCTTAGGAGGCCCCGAGTAACAAGGCCAGCATCACATCCAACAGGGAAGCTGATAAAATGTATAGCCCCTGAAAAGGTAGATGAAAGGCAGAAGAGCATGAACAACATGTCCTTGGACATGTTTGGCAACTGTCAACAAGAGCTACAAAAACCAACCACTAAATAGCAGAGAGCGGCTCTTGATGAGGATCAAGCATTGCAGATCAATAATAGCCATATTCTGCTTTAAGGGGACCTCAGGGACTAGAGGAATACCTGCAATATTCTATTGAACATAAAACACAACCCCACCTCAGTCCTGCAACTGTTAAAACAAAAGGCCCCCTACGACCTTTCACAGCTTCAGGCTGTTGTAACTAGCCCATATCCATACCCATGGTTCTTTGACAGAAGTTCTGTAAAGCCTCACGTAACTTAGAAGAAAAAGGGGAGGCCAAGAAAAGCTCACAGATAACAATGTGGGAATCCCACGCCCATGCCTCTTCCCAAAAAGCATTAGATTGCATCTTGTGCCTCGCTGAGCATATAGCAGAGGGGCTATTTTAGCACAGGGCTAGGACCATGGGTATGCCCTCACCTGCATTTCTTCCCAATAAACTATAATTTACAGATTATGCTGGGAATCATCCCTCTGTGTCTACACAGAGGTAAAAAATAAACAAAAACTGTGTTTGACGTTTATCAAAAAAAAAAAAGAGTGAGGAGGGAGATCCTACCTCCATGTCCTGTAGGACAAAAAATAACAGTGGTGAGGAGGAAGTCATGTGGTCTTATAGGTCATGATTAATTTTGATTGGCTATGTTATAGGTCCTACCTCCAGGTCTGGGAGGGGCAATACTGCCCGTGTGTACTGACATGGAGGGACGCAGAAGAAAAAACTATTTGCTGTCAAATTATGGCCCAACAATGCCCTTTGTGTAAACTGACAGATGGGTGCTACTGGTACACAGGATGGCAGTGGATTGGCTTCAGCCTAAAGGTCAAGAAAAAGGCTAATATAAGTGGGTGCCACCACCATTGTGTATTATATTTATTTTTTTCTCAATGCCATTGCTTCTATTCCGAAAAGATTGCACCGGCTCAGAGGAAGAAAATGTCATGTGCGAGAATGTCATCAAAATCTAGCACTTAGCTTCCCCTGCTTTGTTTGGAGGAGAGCACATTCATTCTACATACAGGCAGAAATGGAGCTAACAAGAATACTCCAGGCACAGGTTTGGTCCAATAAAGTCTACAAACAAATGATTCGATTTGATTTGATTCAAGAAGCATAGACGGTTTTATATGTTTAATCAAGGTCCCATAGGCTAGCAATAGAATTAAGTCAATCTAGAGGCTGACCGCTGAGTTTGGCATATATGAGTGTATATGTAAATATTTCACCAACCACTTTTAGATCAAAGATCATTCTGTTTCAATGTTACTTTCCTCAGTTGCCTAAACATATATTTTAAGGCCTGGTTTCTACCTATTAAATTGTTCTGCCTCAGTGTTCCTTCAAAATACATAATAATAACATTCATAATAGTATAAATCCCGGCAATAAACTTAAATACAATAATATTTATTTTCAAACATGCACATTGATTGATACCTTCTGTTAAATTGTGGATAACACATACATTAATCCATTGTTAGCTAGTATTGAAACTCTTTGTATTCAGTGAACACACAGTGAGTTACAATTTATTTTCAACTCATTATTCTTTTGAGCTTCTAAACCAATGTGCAAGATATTCAAGAACTAGCATGATAATTAAATCTGACTAATATTGTAAATGAAATTAAACAGAGAAAGAAAAAATACAGCAAAAATTCAACTACTGAGAGAAAATGACTGCTGGGATTTTTTTAAAAAGTATTACAAACAAAGGAAAGTTGTGCTCACCACTAATTTTAAAACCATTAGGCGGGGGTGCAATGAGGCTGTGACCACAAAATACATATAGTCAAATACAAGAGTCCTCTGCACTCAACCCATTATCAATATATTTAAGAAATTGAGACATTTTGTGCATACTGCTACTGAAAAATGCCTTACACTTTAAACAAAACAGGGATTGTTTGTCCATATATTGCAATATATTTAAGCTGGCCAACTATGTCAAAGTCATCCCATATCTGGCCAGTCCTACACTCAAATTGCATCTGATTCATTACGAATTCTATTGCTTCATTTTACATTTTACAAAGGGACAAGTATGTTGCAGGTAAAACTCAGTCCCTTTCATGAAAAAAGTGGGGCTTTTTGTGTATGGCCAGCTTTTCCTGCCAGTACAGTGCTTATTATGTGCCAGTGGCACTCAGAATTGCACTGACAGCCTCTAACAGTACCATTTAGTTCCAGGGAGGAATAAATAAGTGAAGTTTAGGGACTCACACTTCGGCAACTTCCCTTTGCATTTTATCATCTCTGGGAAGTCACCAACAACATGTGAACTTGGGCTAATATTTTAACTCTAAATGACAAAAACACATAATTACAGGATTTGTTAATTGCTTACCAGCGTATTTTGGAATATACATGGACTGTAAGATTTATTTATCCCATAAGTGCAAGCGTGACATCCTCTTTTTGTACAGAGCTGCAGAATACGTCAGAACTTTACAAATACATATCATTATTAATAATAATAATAAACAGTTATAATTTGTAATTTTACCTTGCTAGATTTTTATATTGTTTAACTCTAATGGGTTTGTTATCTGATTATGATATTTTAGTTTATGGGAATTATTTACAAAAACCTGAATTTTTCTTATAATTTGAATAAAACAAACTCAACCAAACTATTTTACCTTATTTATTAATAATATAACTTGAAAATTCGGTTCGGGAAAAGTCTCAATAAAAATCGTGATAAAACTTGAATCGTACAATTTTTTTGGATTTGAATCCCAAATTTTTTTTTAATTATCACTCGAAAACCTCAATTTTTTGCAGACAACAATATCTTCAAATTGGAAAAGGAGCATCTGCCATTGACTTCTACAGGACCTCGACAGGTTTGAGATGGAGAATTTTCAGATTCTGATTTTATATTGCTTTGGGGCTTAATTTTTATCATTATTATTATTATATTTTATTATTATTTTTTTTCCTTTAAAAATTTGTTTTTGGCATTACAAAGCTTGACTTGACCTTTAATTAAAAAAAAAAACCCTAAATGTGTATTAAAGCCAGGCACTATACTCCCTGTCTACTTGTTTGACATTTTTTATTTCTCTTGAAATTCACACAGTCTGGTGTTAATTTATAGCAGTTATTTTCCAATGAAGTTCCATGAGAACTTCACTAAAATGGCTGCACTACAACCTCAACATTTGATTGTTTACTGCAGTGTAGTAAAGTAGCATTTATATAGAGGTCTTTTTCCCAAGAAACCTTACTAGTTTTAGCTGGGAATAATCAACCCTAATACAAATATTATACGAATGCATGAAATTCCTTTCTTTCTGTTGCAGAGTTGACCTAACAGTGGCAGACCTCTTGTTTGCCTAGACATTCATTGGCTACATCAGCCTTCCCCCTTCCTCCCTCACACCCTAATGGAGCCCCTTGCTATATTCAAGTAATAATGAGAAGACCCATAGCACTTTTGCACTTTATCTGGCTAGGGAAAAATCACCTTTTGAACTGCCATCTGCAGATTGTGTTGATGCACTGACTTGTTAACTGTGCCATGCTGTGAAGGAAATGGCATGATTTAGATCAAGTGCTCTGGACGGCTGTTCATAAAAAACACTTGAGCCAAGCTGTTGCTGCTCAGGATGTGCCCTGGGGAGAGAGGTTTCGTTTCGGGTCATGCTCCTGCCTTGTATGAGGGGAACTGTAAAGCTCTGAAATCATGGTACTTGACTGAAGCTAAAAGGAGGGGGGAGAAACATTATGAAACCATAGAAGCAAAACTGCCAAATTAACTTCTCACCCTTTCAATCACACTCCAGAGGATAAAAGGCTGAACATTTCTGCTCAGAAACAGGCTCAGTTTACACCAAACAACTTATTTCTTTAATTTATCAGCCTGGCTGACTATCAGTCCAAACTAACAAGTATCAAGTCAGCCCGGCTACTGCAAGATTCCTTCTTTCGAAATCTTCATGATCCAAACATACAGCAGTTTAAATATGTTATTTGCCTCGACTCCAACTGCTTCAAAATCAGAGATCCATTTTAAAATTAGGGACACACTGGTGCATATACACAGTATATATATATATATATATATATAGATATATAGATATATAGATATATATATATATATATATATATATAGATATATATATATATATATATATATATATATATGAATGGTTGTCATTTAACAGAGAATGGAGGGCCAAGGCTTGGTTACCACTTTACCTAATAAAAGGCTAAGTATGTGAAACAAATTTGTTTCTTCAGCCTGGTAAACAAAGACAATCATATATAGTGCATGATTCTATATCATTTGTGCTTGGCCATCTAATTTTTTATATAATATTATTATTTTAAAAGGCAATGTAACGTTTGACTATATGAAAAACTGATGAACAGCCATAACATATTTTAATATCAGTATCATAAGGCTAATAGCAAACAGGCTATTACAATTGGCATGGTTTATCCTAGTGGACCTCTAAGATTACAATACTCTGCTGGTGGAAGATAACCATTTACTAAACAGAAAACAAACTTGCTATGACAGACACTAGTGCGGCCAAGTAGGTGTAGCTCAAGGATGATGTTGATGTTCCAAAGTAATAACCATCTTGTTGCACACGTGTCAGACTTTCTGTGTATTGGTCCCTTATCTTCTTTTTCTAGTTGCATATCACTATGGAAAATGATTTAAATTCCTGTATGTGTGGCCCTTATATAATTTACTATACAACAGCATCTCTTAATTATTCCTGCTACCATCCAGGGCCATGTTTAAATAATGTAGAAAAACACACTGATGTTTTCAGTAGAAAAACACACTGATGTCTTAATATGAGAGCCTGAGGTCACCATGCTAAATTCTTAGAAATCATTGGACTCTGGGGACATATTCATTTTAACCTCCCAGACACTTAATATTTCAGCTGCTCATATTTCATTAACAAAGAACAGATTTAAATTGGAAACATGTCAAGAGAAAGCACAAAGTGATCTTGTATACAACCGTGTGAGTTAATAAAATGTGAAGAAAGTACATGTGCATCACTTCCGGTACGGTCACCCTCACACTGTTAGCAACCATTTATGATGCTGCATACATAACAAAGCAAATGCAGTAGAATGATAAGATAAAGGGTGACCTAATAAAATCCACTCAACAGACAACCTGTGTAAAAGGGCTGTCTAAACCCATGTTCCAGTACTGTTGGTATGAATTACAACTTCCAGCATCTGCTCACTGTTAAGGTGGCAATAGACGTAACAATTACGATCTTTCTTGGAAAAGATCTTTCCAAGAAACATTGTTCGTTTCAATGCACACATGTAGAGCTGAATCGTCAGATATACAGGTAGAAACAATAGAATTCTACATGTATCTGATGATTTAGCACTAACAATAGCTGATGTTTGGGTGCCTTCAAAGGCACCCAAACAAAATTTTCTGTCCAGCCCAACTGATATCCAAATCTTCTGCCGATATCGGTCGCCTCTTTTTCCACCAAACACACACAACGAATATTGTACGAAAGTTTGTTTGTACAATATTATCTGTGCATCTATGGCATATATGGCCACCTTTAGGCTATATATACTATCTTGTTTAGCATGCATTCAATAGTGTTTGTTCCCAGCATACTTTTTGCCTATTGATTAATATCTGTGGTTATTGCTATTTCTTGCACTATACAATGGAAACAATGAAACTGAAAGTGCTTTCATTTTTCAACATCATTGTTCTTTAGAGAAATTGTGATAGGAGGCAATTAATACATTTACCCCTCCTAGTTTAATCCCCTGAGTGATTAACTGTTCATTATAAGCAAACCTGAGATTCAGACAGCAGCAGCTGCAGATAGGGAGAGGCTTGTAAATATCAAGCTCATTATTTCTGTATAATCCTTGAGTGCTTAATTGTACCATGTTGCATGTTGCAATTAATATGGCATGAATCAAAGAGACTATGAACCATAAGATCTTTGTTGTTGGCACAACTTTTATGCTGTAGAATCTACAGAGGTGGCATGTAAAGGGTTACAAAAACTACTGATTACAAGGGCAGTGAAAGATGTAACTGCTGGCAAAGCAGAACTCACTGCTGCTGAGAGGCAAGTACTAAGATTGTTTAATGGGAACCTAAATGATGCATAATGTTACATCTTCAAAATATGTTGAAGGAAGTAAAAGTCCCGAAAGGAGATGTAACTGAGGGCCCTCCTCAAGATAAACTAGTCACAATTTTAAAATCTGATATATCAAATCTTAAGAAAATCCACTGGACCAGCTTCACCAGCATGTGTCTCTTGTGTCAATTTGATGTCATAACTGGGACAATTATTTGGAGTTGTAAAATTGCAAACTGTTCATTGCTGGTCTTTAACTACTGATCTTAAAAAAAACAACCTCAACCAAAAATCTACCTCAACGTGGGCCTAAAAGTCACAATCTAATTAGACATGTTGCTAAATGTGCTTGCCTGATGATTACACAAGATCATAGCCTTTATTGGGCAGTTTGGACTTCTATGTTTGGGGGCCACACTAGGTTCCAATCTTTTTGTTTAGGCAAACATACCTTGTCTTTAGACATCATCTTCACATTAGGCTGATGTTACACCAGGAAATGTGTCTGTCTATGCTTGCAGTGAACACTCATACTTACCACCAGTGGCATATTTTGTAAGGACCGGGCTTCACCAAACAAGGATGCTTGGGGCCCAGCACAAAAAGTCTCTACCTTTTTCCCTGGGTAAAAAATCAAACAGGCAGAAGTGGCTATGGAAAAGTACTACCATACAGCAGACCCCTGTCCCCATGTTTACCACTATGCACAACTCCAAAGAAAAGCCAACAAGATAAATTATATATCATAATTTTGCCCTGGTTATTTCTATCTGTGCTGAACATCTGTTACACAATACTTTGTTCATCTTAAATCAAGAAAGTGAAATGATGTAATTAAGGCCATGCAATCATCAGGAAAGAGATATGCAAGTAGAAAAAATGCCTCCAACTATACATTTATATATTTTTTTCCTTTTATTACTTTTTACAACAAGAATTTAAAACAAAACAGTCAGCTGGTTTATAATGTACATTTCTGCTAATTTTAAAAATGATAAGTTGGTTTAATGGTGTCAATTAGTGAGCTAAATCAAGGCTATGAATTCCTTAGCAAGAGTTTTAATAACATTTTAAAATTAAAAGCAGATACTTAGTTAGCCTTTCGCAAAAAAAAAAAAAAGATATATATGAGCAGACCTGGCTTTAATTTATGCAGTATTTTACATCTGGAATGTTTTATAATTAAACTAACTGTTCAGCTACAACTTCCACCTGTCAAATGATGAAAAGATGAACACACTAATAGCTTATTAAATATTTGTACATGATATAGTTTATGCAAGTTTTTAGAAAAAAGTAGGCACTTAGACAGGAGGCTAAAAGGTTTTTGGGTATTGCTAATAATGCACTTTCATTAGTAACATGAAACCGGAAGCTGTCCCTCTTCGACATTACCGCAATGTACGTACATAGGAGTTTTTTTTGTTCTCAGAAATGGGCACAACACAAACTGCTAAATAAATACAACACAATGAAGGTACTGTATACGTACATATGATCACTATATACGAATGCAAGAAGTTTTTACAGTAGACAGATGAGCTGGCTTTAGTACAAACTTTACCCAACAAAACTGAAGTTTGAAGGTAGTGTAGCGCTATAGTGAACTGACTTGTGCTAGGGCAGTTTTAGCTACTTTCCTTTGTGGGCTGAGACCACAGATGAGCTCTCTTTCTCAGGGGTAAGCCCTCGCAATGCGGTGGAGGCAGGGTGCAGTGTAACTTTAACCAGGTGCGATAGCACAATGATGGGCGCCAGTAGTTCTTTAACGGTTGAACAAAGAACTGTGTTTATTGAACAATAGCACATAGATCATTCAGCACATTGATCCACAATGGAGTATAGAACATACACAGCAGCATAAAGGAAGCATATACTCACAGCACGTATAGGCTGAATCCCCACAGGCTAGGGAATATACAGCAGAGAGTAAGTTGACAGCATGTGATGGGTATTGCCCAGTTTTCAGGATATCTTCCAGTGGCAGACTAGGGGAATTCCTACCATCCCTATCTCAATACTTGGTTCCTTACTCCGGGTCATTAATACCCTGGGATCTTAATCCCTCTAATCTCCTCGGCGGAGCCTTGAGCTGCTCAACTAAATGACCTCTCTATCACTCCGAGAGTGATCTATAAACGAGTATAGCTGTCTAATTACTAGGGCCAAGGCGCCTAGGGTCGACACTACCCATTCCCTTCCAGCCTGCTTGGTTGGGCTAAAGCAATGGACCCAGAGCACATGGTTCCTAAACCTTTTATACTCTGGCACAGTGCCATCTGGTGTGAACTACAGGGGTTACATAAACACAAGGTCCCCAGAAGGACCCATTGAGGTTTCCATATTACTAGGGATGTGCCTGTCTGTAAAGTGTAAGGGTGTAGCTTTTACTCTGGGTTACAGTTTTCCCTAAGAGGGTTCAGATTTGATTTCCACTAGGATTGTCCCTTTTCCAAATGGTTTATGTCAAGACCGCCGGGAGCGCGAGGAGTCGCGTCCGCTCCCGGCGGCGAAGAATCCAAGATGGCGGCGCCCAGGCAATCCACGTGGGTTCCGACGCCGGCGCAGTGACGCCAGCACGGCGCGCCGGTCGCAGGCGCGCTGACGCTAGCGCAAGGGCGCCAAATTCAAAGATAAAAGAACGCCTGAGGCCAAGATGGGCCCGAAAATAGGATCCTGTTCCCTTAGAGATTCCTGGGTTCCCTTGCTGTTTCCCCTGCTTATAATCTGCCTGATTCCTTGGTGTGACCCCTTGCCTGGACCTGGACTTCGCTGATACTCTGCCTGCCATAGACCCCCTGCCTGGTCCTGGACTTTGTTTGTATTCCGCCTGCCTTTTGACCTATGCTTGGATTTTGATTATTCTCTTGCCTTACCCCTGGATACCACGACCCTGATCCCTCCTGAGGGGCTTCCTCCTAGATCCGGACTACTCCCCAGAGGGGGCTCCCGGCTCCCTGACATTATTTTCGGGCCATGGATCCTTCTGAGGAAGCCACACCTGATGTCGGACGAGCGCTCCGCGGACTGGCATCCCGCATGGAGGACTACGAAAACCAGCAGGTTCGCATTGGGCAAGCACTCGATGTCCTGCTTGCTCGAGTGCCTTCTGCGCCCTCCGCTGCTCCACCTACTGGAAATTCCCCCATGGCGGCAGCCTCTACGAACGCAAGCTACCCGACAGGTGAGCCTCGCATTCCACCTCCCCTTCGCTTCAGTGGGGACCCACAAGCCTGCAGGGGATTTGCCACACAGTGCCAAATTCAATTTGAGTTCCAACCCACACAGTTTCCAAGTGAGCGTTCCAAGGTGGGGTATGTGATGTCTCGATTGGAAGGCAAGCCACTGGAGTGGGCAACGTCTCTTTGGGAGAAGAATTCCCCGGTGACTTATGCTGTTAAAGACTTTCTCCAAGCTTTTCGCATAGTCTTTGATGCTCCAGGTCGGGTCACGAACGCCCCTGCCCGTCTCTTGCAGCTCCGGCAGGGAAGCCACAGTGTCAATGAGTACGCTATAGACTTCCGAACACTGATGGCGGAGACTTCCTGGTGTGATGACGCTTACAAGGCCGTATACTACCAAGGCCTATCCATCCGCATCAAAGATGATCTTGTCTCCAGAGAGACTCCTGACACCCTGGAAGAACTGATCGCTCTATCTATTAAGGTGGACACCCGCCTCAGAGAACACCAGGTGGAGAGAGAGCGCAGCAGACGATTTTCTCCCATGTTGGCCCCTCGCTTTCAAAGGCCGATTCTGCAAGCACCCGCTGTCCCTGTGACTCATGTGTCCACGTCTCCCCTGGAGGAACCTATGCAAGTAGGAAAAGCTCGCCTCTCCGAGCAGGAAAGACTCCGAAGACGAATGGCAGGTCTCTGTTTGTACTGTGGTGGGCATTCCCATTTTGCCAACGCCTGTCCTGCCAAAGCCAAGAGTTTTGTACCCCGAGGTATGTCTCAGGTTTCTCATGTAGGGGGCATCACTCGAGGGCCTCAGGAGAAGTATCAAGAAAATTCACGCAGACTTCTCCTTCCTTTGCAGATTCACCTGGCAAGTAAGTCTATCTTCGAAAGGGCCTTCCTCGACTCTGGAGCGGATGGCAATTTCATGGACGCCTTCTTTGCCGAACGCATGAAGATTCCCTTGCTCCCATTGTCTTCACCCCTGCGAATTACCGCCATAGATGACAAACCCCTGGAGTTTGAATTCGTCACAATGTTCACGGCGGAACTATCTGTACAAGTTGGGGCGCTGCATCAAGAAAAACTTTCATTCTTCATCATCCCCTGTCCTTCTACTCCAGTAATATTGGGTCTTCCGTGGTTACGTCTGCATAACCCCACCATAGACTGGTCCACTGGGCAGATTTCTCGTTGGAGTTTTTTTTGCCTGCAACATTGCCTTCCGCCAAAACCCCTCGAGAAGGTGAATGTCTCCACTGCGGAACTAAAGACTTTGCCCTCCACTTACAAGGGGTTTTCCGATGTGTTTTGTAAAAAGTCTGCAGAGTTCCTTCCCCCACATCGCTCCTACGACTGTCCGGTTGAACTCCTGCCAGGAGCCATGCCCCCCAGAGGGCGCACTTACCCTCTCTCTCCTGCAGAGACTACCGCTATGAAGGAGTACATCCAAGAAAATCTCCAGCGGGGGTTTATCCGCCCTTCTACCTCTCCTGCAGGGGCTGGGTTCTTCTTCGTGGAGAAGAAGGACGGAGGCCTTCGGCCTTGTATAGACTATCGGGGCCTGAATAAGATCACCGTGAAAAACAGGTACCCCCTGCCCCTGATTGCCGAGCTCTTTGACCAGCTGAAAGGGGCAAAGATTTTCTCCAAGTTGGATCTCCGGGGGGCCTACAACCTCATTCGCATCCGGGAGGGTGACGAATGGAAGACGGCATTCAACACTATGGGCACTATGAATATCTTGTTATGCCCTTCGGCCTATGCAATGCCCCTGCCGTCTTCCAGGAGTTTGTTAATGATGTATTCCGAGATCTCCTAGGAAGGTTCGTAGTCGTATACTTGGACGACATCCTGATCTTCTCTAAGGACCTTGAAAGTCATCGCTCCCAGGTGAAGGAGGTACTCTCTCGTCTGAGGAAGAACTCTCTCTTTGCCAAGTTGGAGAAATGTGTCTTCGAGGTATCCAAGATCCCCTTCCTAGGGTACATTATCTCTCCAGAGGGATTTGAGATGGACCCCGTGAAAGTGTCGGCCATCCAGGAGTGGCCTCTCCCACTGAGTACCAAGGCAATCCAGAGATTCATCGGATTTGCTAATTATTATCGACAGTTCATCCGGGGGTTCTCTTCCCGCATTGCACCTATCCTGGTCCTCATCCAGAAAGGGGGTAAACCCAGCCTGTGGCCTCCATCTGCCATAGAAGCCTTTCAGTCCTTGAAAGAGGCCTTCACGTCCGCTCCTGTTCTCCGACATCCCAATCCTGCACTACCCTTCTGCATCGAGGTTGATGCTTCTGAAGTCGGAGCCGGAGCTATCCTGTCTCAGAGACACTCCACTGATGGAAAATTGCACCCCTGTGTGTATTTCTCCAAGAAGTTCTCATCCGCAGAGCAGAACTATGATGTCGGAAATCGAGAACTCTTGGCAGTCAAGCTTGCCCTTGAAGAATGGCGTCACCTCCTGGAGGGCTCTGAAATTCCTGTCCAGATTTACACAGATCACAAGAATCTGGAGTTTATACAGTCCCTCAAGAGGCTAAATCCCAGACAAGCCAGGTGGGCCCTTTTCTTTTCCCGATTTAACTTTGTTTTGACTTATCGCCCAGGTTCCAAGAATCTGAAGGCCGACGCCTTGTCTCGTAGCTTCACTCCGGTGGACCGTGACCCTGAGAGGCAGGAACCAATCATTCCACCAGTATCCTCTCTGTATCCCCAATTTGCCGACCAGATCCTGGCTGGGCAGTCCTCGGCTCCTCAAGATACTCCGATTGGCATGGCCTTCGTCCCTCCAGAACTTCGCCTGGCCATCCTGCAACAAACCCACTGCTCCAGGCAAGCTGGACATCCTGGTCCGGCCAAGACCCTTGAACTCTTGAGGCGCCTAGTCTGGTGGCCTGATATCCGCAAGGATGTAAAGGACTTTGTGGCTGCTTGTAATGTTTGTGCCACTTCTAAGCCTAGCCATTCCCGCCCCAGCGGGTTGTTACAGCCTTTGCCGGTTCCCTCTCGTCCGTGGACGCACCTCTCTATGGACTTTATTGTCGAACTTCCTCCCTCCGGTGGGAATACTGTGATCTGGGTTGTCATAGACCGCTTCAGCAAAATGGCCCATTTCATCCCTTTGAAGAAGTTACCCTCTGCGGTGGAATTATCCCAACTCTTTATTAAGTACATCTTCCGCCTGCATGGTTTCCCGGTGGAGATCGTCTCAGACAGAGGCACCCAGTTCACCGCCAAGTTCTGGCGTTCCCTATGTAAAGACTTGGGAATAACACTTCAATTTTCGTCCGCCTACCACCCGCAGACGAATGGGGCAGCTGAACGTGTGAACCAAGCCTTAGAACAGTTCCTGAGGAACCACGTGTCTCTTTGCCAGGACGATTGGTCTGACCTCCTCCCGTGGGCGGAGTTTGCTCATAATAATGCATGTCATTCCTCCACAGGAAGGTCTCCATTTATGGCGGTGTATGGACAGCACCCTCAAGCCTTTCCTCAGGACTTCGTGTTGTCGGACATCCCAGCTGCAGATGATCTGGCAGCCCATATGTTTGCTATTTGGGCTGCAACCAAGTCTAACCTGGAGAAGAGTCCACAAGACTTTCGCGGATCGCCGTAGAAGGCCCTCTCCTCCCTACAAGGTGGGTCATAGTTAGGGATGTAGCGGACTGTTCGCCGGCGAACTTGTTCGCGCGAACATCGGCTGTTCGCGCTCGCCGAATGTTCGCGAACGTCGCGCGACGTTCGCCATTTTGGGTTCGCCTTACCTGGCGCTTTTTTTGACCTCTCACCCCAGACCAGCAGATACATGGCAGCCAATCAGGAAGCTCTCCCTCCTGGACCACCCCCACACCCCCTGGACCACTCCCCTTCCATATATAAACTGAAGCCCTGCAGCGTTTTTTCATTCTGCCTGTGTGTGCTTGCAAGAGCTAGTGTAGGGAGAGAGCTGCTAGTGATTTCACTGATTTGAGGGACAGTTGATAGTAAGTTTGCTGGCTAGTAATCTACTTGATACTGCTCTGTATTGGAGGGACAGAAGTCTGCAGGGATTTGAGGGACATTTTAGGGTAGCTTTGCTGGCTAGTAATCTACCTTCTACTGCAGTGCTCTGTATGTAGCTGCCTGCTGTGGGCACTGATCTCTTCTGATCTCATCTGCTGACTGCTGTAATAACCCAATAGTCCTTGTAAGGACTGCTTTTATTTTCTTTTTTGTTGTTTTACTTTGCTACTTTAACAGCCAAGTGCTATTAGTCTAGCTGTGTTGGGGAGTGGGACTGGTGTGCTACTGTGCTGCTCCTAGTAGTTCAGCAGCACCAACCCGAGAATATTTTTTTTTTTTAATATACATATAATTTTTTTTTTTATTTTACTTATCTTACTGTTCTTTAAGGTGTCCAGTGCTGTTTGCTGTTCTTCATAGTAGTGCACCAATAGTAGTGCACTTGCAGGCATTATTTGCCCAGTGGCCATCTAGCTGTGTGAGCTTGTTCACATTCTGTCTAAATATCAATAATAATACCGTCTCCAGAAACACCACCTGAGTGACGTTTTTCAAGCAGCAATAATATATTCCGTATCCACCACTGCTGTAGTGTATACGTTGACCTTGTAGGCATTATTTGCCCAGTGTGTTCTTCTTTTTCAAACCACTGCCACTTAGCTGTGTGAGCTTGTTCACATTCTGTCTAAATATCAATAATAATACCGTCTCCAGAAACACCACCTGAGTGACGTTTTTCAAGCAGCAATAATATATTCCGTATCCACCACTGCTGTAGTGTATACGTTGACCTTGTAGGCATTATTTGCCCAGTGTGTTCTTCTTTTTCAAACCACTGCCACTTAGCTGTGTGAGCTTGTTCACATTCTGTCTAAATATCAATAATAATACCGTCTCCAGAAACACCACCTGAGTTGTTGTTGTTTTTGTTTTAAAAATAATGCCAGGCAAAGGCAGGCCGCCACGCAGAGGCACTAGGGGCCGTGCTGCTATGCTATCCTGTGGCCCTAGGAAATTGCCCAGTTTTAAAAAGGCAATGACCCTGAACTCCCAAAATGCTGAAGAGGTAGTTGACTGGCTTACACAGCACACCCCATCCTCTACCGTTTCTAACTTTACCACAACATCCTCATCCTCCACTGCTATGGGCACCCCACGTAACACTTCCTCCACCACCGGCGCCCCTTCTTCACTGGAGTCAGAGGAGTTATTTTCACATGAGTTTCTTGAACTGAGTGATGCGCAACCATTATTGGCAGAAGAAGATGAAGGAGATGAGGACGTTACACCAGATTTAATTCTGGCAGAGAACACAACAGAGATGGACATAATGAGTGATGACGAGGAGGTCCCCGCTGCTGCTTCCTTCTGTGAGCTGTTAGAAGAAATTGATGCATCTGAGGAGAATGATGATGAGGAGATTGATGTTTTGTGGGTGCCCAGTAGAAGAGAGCAAGAGGAGGATAGTTCAGATGGAGAGACGGAGAGTCAGAGAGGCAGGAGGAGAATAAGACTTAGAAGAAGCAGGGAGGACAGCTCGCAGGGAACAGTAGGGCAACAACATGTATCGGCACCTGTGGTCAGCCGGCCAACGCACCCGCCATTGCCGCCAACGCCGCCGACTTCTACTTTTACCGCCAGATTGCCAGCCTCAAAAAGGTCAGCAGTGTGGGATTTTTTTAATGTGTGTGCCTCTGACAAAAGCGTTGTAATTTGCAATGAGTGCAGTCAGAAACTGAGTCTTGGGAAGCCCAACAGCCACATAGGTACAACTTCTATGCGAAGGCACATGAACGGCAAGCACAAAGCACTTTGGGAGCAACACCTCAAAGGCAACAGGCAAACTAAAAGCCACCCTCCTTCTGGTCCAGCATCTTACTGCTCTACCTCTGCTGTCCTTGACCCGTCTGAACCACCCTCCACTCCGCCTTCCACCTTGACCACCAGTTCCCATTCCCAGTCATCTGCCCCCAGCCAAGTTTCTGTGAGGGCCATGTTTGAGCGTAAGAAGCCAATGTCTGCGAGTCACCCCCTTGCCCGGCGTCTGACAGCTGGCTTGTCCGCACTCTTAGCCCGCCAGCTTTTACCATACCAGCTGGTGGACTCTGAGGCCTTCCGCAAATTTGTAGCAATTGGGACACCGCAGTGGAAGGTACCCAGCCGCAATTTTTCAAAAAAGGGAATACCACACCTGTACCACCATGTGCAGAGCCAAGTCACCGCATCTCTGTCACTTAGTGTTGGGCCAAAGGTCCATATGACTACTGACGCATGGTCCTCCAAGCATGGTCAGGGCAGGTATGTCACCTACACTGCCCACTGGGTGAACTTGGTCATGGCTGGGAAGCAGGAAATGTGTGGCTCAACAACGACAGTGGAGTTGGTGTCACCGCCACGGATTGCACGCGGTTCTGCCACCACCTCTACTCCTCCTTCGCTCTCTACCTCGTCTTCTTCCTCTTCTTCGTCCTCTGCTGCTGGGTCCTCCTCCTCCACACCTGTGCACCCCCAGCTCCCCCTAGGCTATTCGACGTGCCAGGTACGCCGTTGTCATGCTGTCTTGGGGATGACGTGCCTGGAAAGCAAAAACCATACCGGATCTGTACTCCTGTCATCTCTGCAGTCACAGGCCGATCGGTGGCTGACCCCACACCAACTGAAGATCGGAAAAGTGGTGTGTGACAATGGAAGCAATCTGTTGGCAGCACTGAGACTGGGCAATTTAACACATGTGCCCTGCATGGCACATGTTCTGAATTTAATAGTACAACGTTTTGTCTCAAAGTACCCAGGATTCCAGGACGTTCTCAGGCAGTCCAGGAAGGTGTCGGCCCATTTCAGACGTTCCTATACAGCCATGGCACGCCTTGCTGACATTCAGCAGCGGTACAACATGCCAGTCAGGTGTTTGATTTGCGACAGCCAGACTCGCTGGAATTCAACGCTCCTCATGTTGGAACGTCTGCTGCAACAACAAAGAGCCGTCAACGAATACCTGTTTGAACTGGGTGGTAGGACTGGATCTGCAGAGCTGGGGATTTTTTTCCCCCGTTACTGGGTGCTTATGCGCGATGCCTGCAGGCTCATGCGCCCTTTTGAAGAGGTTACAAATATGGTCAGTCGCACCGAAGGCACCATCAGCGACCTAATACCCTTTGCTTTCTTCCTGGAGCGTGCCGTGCGACGAGTGACAGATGAGGCTGTAGACCAGCGTGACGAGGAGCAGGAAGCGCACGATTTCTGGTCGGAATCACCAGAACGAACCCAGGCACCTGCTGCAACGCAGGGAGAGGTGTCAGAAGTGGAGTCAGAGGAGGAAGGTGGCTTTGTGGAGGAGGAGGACCAACAGGAGCAGGCTTCCCAGGGGGCTAGTGGTGACCTTTTGGGGACCCCTGGTCTTGTACGTGGCTGGGGGGAGGAGACCGTGGATGATGCAGTCCTTGATAACGAGGAAGCGGAGATGGATACCTCTGCATCCAACCTTGTGAGAATGGGGTCTTTCATGCTGTCATGCCTGTTGAAGGACCCCCGTATCAAGAGGCTTAAGGAGAAGGACCTGTACTGGGTCGCGACTCTACTAGACCCTCGGTACAAGCATAAAGTGGCAGAAATGTTACCAACATACCACAAGTCTGAAAGGATGCTGCATTTACAAACCAGCCTGCAAAACATGTTGTACAATGCTTTTAAGGGTGATGTCACTTCAGGAACTCATCAACATTCCAGGGGCAGAGGTGCCAGTAATCCTGCCACGAGCGCACCTGCAAGGACAAAGCACTTTGGCCACTCTGTAACGTCAGACATGCAAATGTTTTTCAGTCCAAGGCAGCGGCAGAACCCTTCGGGATCCACCCTCAAAGAACGCCTCGACCGGCAGGTAGCGGACTACCTGGCATTAACTGCAGATATCGACACTCTGAGGAGCGATGAACCCCTGGACTACTGGGTGCGCAGGCTTGATCTGTGGCCAGAGCTGTCACAATTTGCCATGAACCTTTTGTCTTGCCCCGCCTCAAGTGTCCTCTCAGAAAGGACCTTCAGTGCAGCAGGAGGGATTGTAACTGAGAAGAGAACTCGCCTAGGTCACAAAAGTGTGGATTACCTGACCTTTATTAAAATGAATGAGGGGTGGATCTCGGAGGGTTACTGCACGCCGGAAGACTTGTTCTGAGTTTCTGATTCTGACTCCCCATGCAGCTGTCCTTCTCTGCACGCCTCATGACTCCACATACAGCTGTCCTTTAGCGTCCTCCTCCCTCCACCACCGTTACAAACTAGGGTGCAAACCCTACTGGTTTAATTTGAATCCAGGTAAATCCTGAGTTTTTCTGGCCTCTGTGCTTCAGTGGCTGCGACCAAAAAAAACAGAATATTTTCAGCATTTATATGGCATATTTTTTTCTGGCCTCTGTGCTTCAGTGGCTGTGACAAAAAAAATGAATATTTTCAGCATTTATATGGCATATTGTTTCGGCCTCTGTGCTTCAGTGGCTGCGACAAAAATAAATGAATATTTTCAGCATTTATATGGCATATTTTTTCTGGCCTCTGTGCTTCAGTGGCTGTGACAAAAAAATGAATATTTTCAGCATTTATATGGCATATTTTTTCTGGCCTCTGTGCTTCAGTGGCTGCGACCAAAAAAAACAGAATATTTTCAGCATTTATATGGCATATTTTTCCTGGCCTCTGTGCTTCAGTGGCTGCGACCAAAAAAATTTAATATTTTCAGCATTTATATGGCATATTTTTTCTGGCCTCTGTGCTTCAGTGGCTGCGACAAAAATAAATGAATATTTTCAGCATTTATATGGCATATTTTTTCTGGCCTCTGTGCTTCAGTGGCTGCGACCAAAAAAAACAGAATATTTTCAGCATTTATATGGCATATTTTTCCTGGCCTCTGTGCTTCAGTGGCTGTGACAAAAAAATGAATATTTTCAGCATTTATATGGCATATTTTTTCTGGCCTCTGTGCTTCAGTGGCTGTGACAAAAAAATGAATATTTTCAGCATTTATATGGCATATTGTTTCGGCCTCTGTGCTTCAGTGGCTGCGACCAAAAAAATTTAATATTTTCAGCATTTATATGGCATATTTTTTCTGGCCTCTGTGCTTCAGTGTCTGCGACAAAAAAAATTTATATTGTTAGCATTTATATGGCATATTTTTCCTGGCCTCTGTGCTGCAGTGGCTGCGACAAAAAAAAAATTTATATTGTTTGCATTTATATGGCATATTTTTTCTGGCCTCTGTGCTGCAGTGGCTGTGACAAAAAAAAATTAATATTGTTTGCATTTATATGGCATATTTTTTCTGGCCTCTGTGCTGCAGTGGCTGCCACAAAAAAAAATTAATATTTTCAGCATTTATATGGCATATTGTTTCTGGACTTCTGGTTCAGTGGCTGCGACAAAAAAAACATAATTTTTCAGGACAGTACACGCCTAATTTTTCAGGGTTCTGCAACAGTGGCAAAATCGCATCTTTTATGGTCACCGCAGGTGATCAATAAAGTAGACCAAAACTGGGCCCACACTGCAGAATCAGTGTTTTTTGGTTCACTTCACTGTACATTGAATTACCTCTGCCTGACCGTGCACGTGCGCACAAGCACGGTGACTGCTAAACACACCACTACAGAAATATTGCCACCAACAGGACGAACATCCTGGAGGTGACAAGCAACTAGTAATTAAAAACTATTATTTGCTCACTTGACGGTATCATTCATTAAAGCTCTTTGCGTCTTTTAGCGTTGCAGTAAGCACCGCGTTTCGTCTTTGCGTGTGAACAGGCTGTAACTTTTACACGACTTGATTGGCATGTAGACGCCGGACGTTTTAAAGCATTTTATTACACAGGTTTAGAAATGTAGTGTGATTTCTGCCCTTTACAGCACAAAACGCAGCGCTGTGTCAACAATGGATTTTTCAGATACATTTTTGCCCTTGATCCCCCTCTGGCATGCCACTGTCCAGGTCGTTGCACCCTTTAAACAACTTTAAAATCATTTTTCTGGCCAGAAATGTCTTTTCTAGCTTTTAAAATTCGCCTTCCCATTGAAGTCTATGGGGTTCGCGACGTTCGCGTACCGTTCGCATTTTTGACGCAAGTTCGCGAATATGTTCGCGAACTTTTTTTCCGACGTTCGCTACATCCCTAGTGATAGTGTCTGGCTCTCTTCCAGGAATATTCGCTTGAAGGTGCCATCTCCCAAGTTGGGTCCGAAGTTCCTGGGTCCGTTCCCCATCTTGGAGATAATTAACCCTGTAGCCATCAGACTTCAACTCCCACCAGAGATGAGAATCCCCAACGTGTTCCACGTCTCCCTGGTGAAGCCCACCGTCTCCAACCGTTTCTCTGGTGTCCAATCTCCTCCTCCTGCTGTCTCTGTGGAAGGTCAACAAGAATTCGAGGTGGAGAGAATCCTTGATTCCAGAATCTCCAGAGGGTCCCTTCAATACCTCATCCATTGGAAGGGCTTTGGCCCCGAAGAATGCTCTTGGGAGGGACACCGTGATGTGCATGCTCCTCGTTTGGTAAGAGACTTCCACTCCAAGTTTCCCCAGAAACCAAGTCCCGGTGGTCCTGAGGCCCCCCGTGAGGGGGGGTACTGTCAAGACCGCCGGGAGCGCGAGGAGTCGCGTCCGCTCCCGGCGGCGAAGAATCCAAGATGGCGGCGCCCAGGCAATCCACGTGGGTTCCGACGCCGGCGCAGTGACGCCAGCACGGCGCGCCGGTCGCAGGCGCGCTGACGCTAGCGCAAGGGCGCCAAATTCAAAGATAAAAGAACGCCTGAGGCGCCAAGATGGGCCCGAAAATAGGATCCTGTTCCCTTAGAGATTCCTGGGTTCCCTTGCTGTTTCCCCTGCTTATAATCTGCCTGATTCCTTGGTGTGACCCCTTGCCTGGACCTGGACTTCGCTGATACTCTGCCTGCCATAGACCCCCTGCCTGGTCCTGGACTTTGTTTGTATTCCGCCTGCCTTTTGACCTATGCTTGGATTTTGATTATTCTCTTGCCTTACCCCTGGATACCACGACCCTGATCCCTCCTGAGGGGCTTCCTCCTAGATCCGGACTACTCCCCAGAGGGGGCTCCCGGCTCCCTGACAGTTTAGTTGAGTTAGTATTTAATCTGGATTATTTTGGGGACGAATTATGATTTAATCATTAGGGTTTCATCTGGATTAATGACATAGCAAATGGGTGTATTCGCTTGTTTTTAATAAAGATACCTGAAAGAGAATAAAGGCATAATGTGCTCATAAACCTGAGTATTGCTGATTTGCCATGGGGTTTTTTTAACTAGTGATCACTCTAATTTGATCAAACTATTTAGGGATTGTGTTTGGTTGGTTGTATTGGCTTCTTTAAAGATTTGCATTGTTTAATCTAAACAGCCAAATTTTGCAAAAGCAGTTAGGGCTTTCTGTAGGGGAAAAAGTCTTTATATGCCCTGAAACCCCTATGAACAAAAGGTTTCCAATAGAACCAAAAGCAGTAAATAAGGAGGGGAAACAACCTAAGGGTCAGTTAGGGTAACATTTGTATTGAAGGCTTATTTGCTATTTTCGGATATTATTGGATGCACAGAATAGCCAGTTAGAATGTTTATTTGTGATCATTATTACTTTCAACACAATGACCATCATTTAATATATTGATTTAATTCCAATAGGGGGGAGCAAGCCCAAAAAGTCTAAAACCAACACAAGTAAATTTAACTAACATCCCTTAGGACTATGGAACATTGGGTACTGAGGTCATCATTGCTTCTATCTGCTATCAAAATACCCACATTGACATTTGGTGAAGTGCCTCAGGTCAACATGTATGATTCCTTATATTACCTGCATTAAGAGCACACTGTATATTAGTGGCTCATTGTTATTTTCTTTAAGATAAAAGTTCAAAGTTACAAAGGTAGAATAGGCTACTATTTCATTATCTTTTGCCCACTGTCTCCCTTTCGTTTGTGCATCTGAGTATTAGGTTTCTCAGTCATTACCAATAGCATGGCAGAAGGTTCCCAGGTTTGACTGATTGCTTTATAAAGAGAAATTCTCAGGAAAGAATTCAAATTACATCACCCAACAGTAAGTTCAAGTAACAGCTATACAATATTATATATATTTATATATTTACTATAATTCTTTATTTTAAGTTTTCTTAGAGAAGAATGGTACAGAAGAAAAGGGGGGGAGGAAAGAATAGGGGAATATGCAATCAGTATCAAATATTAGCAATAAAAACGGAAAAATAAATATATATATAAATTGATCTAAATAGCTAAACAACAGGATAATACTGAATTTCTCAACTTAAATTCTACCCTTGTGACCTTCACAGTAGTATTGATAGTTTAAACAGATTTTAACAAAAAACAGACCCTTTTTACTGTAACCATTAAGGGGGTTATTTATCAAGTCCAAATTTATCTCAATATTTTCTGGTACAAACTCCGATCAAATCTGCTCAGGTTTTTTAAGCTTATTTATTTGCTTTGCAGTACAAAAAAATTAGATTTTCGCGATTTCTTTCAATTTTTTTTAATCCGATTCTCACAAATTTCAAGTTTTCAAAACTCAGAAAATGTTGGGGTATTGCATGAAACCCAACGCACATCAAAAAATCATTGGGACTTCTCCCATTGACTTATATACAACCTCAACAGGTCTGAGATGCCGGATTTTCAGATTCTGACTTTTCCATTCGGGATTTTTAAAAATTCAGAGTTTAGTAAATAACCCACTAAGTGTCTTGGTATAGTTAATCCTTGGTGACTAAATTTCCCAATCATGACTGCTTTTATTGTGAATTATGTGAGTAATTTCTTCCATTTGTTTTATATCTTCTACGGCTGAGAACCAATGTTGGGGCCTCAGGTGATTCAATTTTTTCAGTATATGTGATTTAGTCGCTTGTAATAAGTGGGAGGTAAGAGGGTTAGAAATAACCCTATCATTAACAGTTGAATAATGCAATAAAATTTGTGTTTGGTTGTTAAAATCCAAATTTGATTTAGTAACTTTGTTTATTATAAAAATTACAGTCTATATAGAATATATTTATATATATGGCACTTATTCATAGGCATGTCTATGCCGGAGGGTATGAAATGCGTTAAGGCGGAATAACAGTTGGTCTATATGCCTATTCTTTTAACTCAATATTACATAAAAACTAGCCTTTTAACTTTATTATAGAGTTTTGGGATATTTTTCTGTTTTTGATACATGTGCCCTTAGAACTAGGGGCTTTATCCCAGGAACTATGGCTCTTTCGACAGGCCTTCTTAATTGCAGCATTTAATTGCTTTATTTCTCTTTTTGGGTAAGAGCTAGGCAAACTTTAAAGGGGACCTGTCACCCAAAAAAATTACTCTAAATAATATTTTATCACATTAGTCAAGGAAAATAAACTTTAATTACACAGTATACATTATTTGAATCTTGTTTCCATCAGTCTGGGAACTCATAATTATAGCAAGCAGACAGCAGCCATTTTGTGGACACTGTTTTTAAGGAAAGCCTTGTATCATCTCAGAATCTTGTTTGTGCACCAGAATGGGGGACCCGATGTCCATCCCCATGCCCTGGCTACACAATTAAATGGTGAAGAGAACGGGGGAATATGTGGAGAGCAGTGACATCTAGGAAGTGCTGAATGGAAAGTGAAAGTAATTGTCTGCCCCGTCTCTATGCCCAGGGCATAGAGGAGGGGCAGACAATATTTGATTGACAGCTGAGATTTTTAAATGAGCTATGAACAGCTATGAATGCTTTAATAAAAAAAATAGAAATTGGATTTCATGTTTAATTTGAAAAGGACTTTTATTATACAGCTTTTTGAGTCTGGGTGACAGGTCCACTTTAAGGCCAAAGCGTACAATGGCATTCTTGATAATACCATACACAATGCCACCAACAATGTCTACCTTTTTTGATGCAGAGTGTGGAGAATCTACACTGTGTAACGCTCCCCCTTTTCACAAGAACAAATGAATTCCCATGAACCCTGTGATTCTGTAACCGTGGACACTTAATAATTCTTGATGTATGCCCTTGGTATGTCCATGCACAGTGAATCGTATGAGCCAGTGGATGACCCTTATACATACTACTATATAGTATATTTTATGAAAATGGTTTATGTAGAGGAAGCAGTGTTTTACATATGGTCTCTTTATTCAGTATTGGATTATCCAGTGGCACCTACTACTAGAAAAGTATGTTTCCCTTTAAATGGGTATATATGGGCAGTCATAATGACTTAATGTAGAGTGATGATGTTTTAACCGTTAACTTGGTAATTCACCACCCCACATTTGTACAAGGGGGACACAAATACAAAACTGCATTTTGAGCAAGATTAAGCACATAATTAATATTTTTATTTCCTAGTAAAACGGACTGTTCTTTACACTGACTCTGAGAAGCAAAGTGTAAAATGAACAAATTTGAAGAAGGAAAACAACTAATCCAATAAATTTTCATTACATCACTAATTAATTCCTGGTCTGGGTTTATTGGACCTTAATACTCATGCTGTGCAGCCAAGAGTTCTAAGAGCTACCCGGGAAGAAAATGCTATGTGCTATTTCAGCCATTTTACAAAAGCTAATCTTTGGGTCATATAGAGTACATGTAAAATATAATGAAATGGTTCATGAACCAGATCTCAGCTACCTGTTCAATGTGCTGTTCATTCCTAGCAGTGTTACACACATTTAAGAACTATGCTGTCTTATACATTTTTCACAGAGGGAGTTTGGAGGGATCAAAATTAAAACCAGGTAAAAGGAATGAAAATTTCTTTTTACATGAGGATTATATTAAGATAAAATCTAGCCTGTCAATCATGAATTTCTTAGCACAAGAAAATCACCAGGCAACCTCACAACTGCTCCTAATTTAGATATAAATATCACTGATGAAACATTGTACAACATGCTGTTATCAATAAAAATTGATTTCCCCCAAGAATCTTTCCTGCAGTACTCAGACGTGCACTATTCACTTGATACAATCCCATATTTTCTACATTTAAAGAAAGATTCTCCAGGGAATCACTGACCTTTCTACCAAGGACTCTAAGCCACATGGATTGGCACACCAGCATTTTGCTTAAAAAGAAATGTGTTTAATGAGCTCTTATCAGAAAACTGTAGGAGGATAAGTTCTGCTTATTCTAGAACACAAACAACATACAGAGGTAAAATAAATAAATGCAATTATGAAAACCATGTAATTCCTGCTACAGAGTTCTGACCTGCTGAACCTGTGCCATATGTTATGATTTGTAGAAGGAATTCAACTTAATTGGAAAGGAAATTTGTCATTGTAGGCCTTTCTACAGTGGTACCCTAATCCCAGGCACAATAGACATTATGTTAATGTAAAGTACAACTTTTACAAGCAAACCCAAGTGGTCTGTAAACTGCCTTTTTGACCACAAACATGGGCCAGTAAGGTCATAAGTAGTCAAGTTATCAGACAGAATTTTCCTGTGTATGTCCAACTTTACTCTCCTAGCTATCCCACGGCCATAGCCCCCTTCCAAGTGCTACTACATTTATTATTGTTAGTGATGGGCGAATTTTTCGCCGCCAGCGAATAAATTCGCGAAACTCCCGCGAAAATTCGCGGCAAAAATTCGCCGGCGTCAAAAAAATTTTTTCCGAAAAACGGACGCCGGCGTCAAAAACGGGCGCCGGCGCCAAAAACGGACGCCGGCGTCAAAAACGAGATGCCGGCGCCATTTCGCGAATTTTTCGCCGTTTCGCGAATTTCGCGCGAAATTCGCGAATTTTTCGGCGAAGCGAAACGGCGCAAATTCGCCCATCACTAATTATTGTGGGACCTGAACAACCAAAAAGGACATGTGTGGTGCCTTAATGCACTTTCCCAAAAATCTGTAATAGCAGCTCTTCAAGACCTCACTTACCTTGAATGCAGAAACTAAAAAAATAACATATCTATGGAAAGAGAATACTCCTATGGAAAGAGAATACTCAGAGGTCAGTTCTGTGTTCAACGAGACCTTGGTTCAAAATCCATTTCAATTACTGTTTTGGTGCTATGTAGCCTTATACAAGAAGATAACAATCTCAATAATACAAACAAACTGTCAAAATAGAGTGTTGGTGCTCCTTACCTACTTCATAGTGTTCCAAGGTGACACGAAATTGAAAATAAAAAGATACTGGGGACCCTGATTCAATGTCAGATTATAATACTTTCTTGTGAGTATCTGGGTGTGTTTTAATTGCTATTTCTGATTGGTCTTCTGGTTCCTGACTCTTCTGCTTGACTCTGACTATTCTGATCGCTGCCTGCCTCAACTGGTGTCTGAAATTCAACTAGAAACTCTTTAACCCCTTGAATACCATGCACTGCACTTAATCTACCTGCCTGAACACAACTTCCTCCCTGGTAAGGGCAGAGCAGGCCTTGGCAGCATAATTGGTCCAGGGTCGGACTGGGGGGCCCGGGGCCCACTGGGACTGCTGTCCAGGGCCCCCCTCTGGCCCCCCGCTACCTACTTTGAGGCGAAGCGCCGCTCGGCATACTCGGCCATGCTCAAAGATTACTAGGCGCGCATACACAAACGGCGCTCAGTGCGCATGCGCCGAAATTTTTTTTCTGGCCCGGCGGGGGCCCACTAGGGTCGGGGCCCAACGGGTATTTTACCTGGTGTCCCGCCAGGCCAGTCCGACACTGAATTGGTCCATGGACCCTACTGATCTTGCAAAGACTATGCACGAGATGGCTAAATGTATGAAGGCCTACGAAGCACATCAAAACTGTGTTGGGCAAGTCCTGGAGGCTCTACCCACCTCATCTGCAACCAGAAATCCTCCTACCTCGCTTCCTTCAGAAACTTCAGACAAGGAGTGCTTATTCCACCTTTCTTCTGTGATGGCAAGACTCAATTTGCCAATAACTGTCCACTGAAGCTGGGCAACAATGCCTAGGTGTGAAGGGGAGTCACCTATGAGCGGTATTGAACCTTCTTCCCATAAAATCACTCATAGATTCCTGCTTCCTGTACAGTTCCAACTGCCTATCGTAAGGAGGAATTGGCACCATTTACTGAAACGAGCACCTTAACAGATCACCACCTTTACTGACCATAAAAACTAGGGATGCACCAAATCCAGGATTCGGTTCGGGATTCGGCCTTTTTTAGCAGGATTCGAATTCGGCCGAATCCTTCTGCCCAGCCGAAACGAATCCGAAACCTAGTTTGCATATACAAATTAGGGGCGGGGAGGGAATCGCATGACTTTTTGTCACAAAACAAGGAAGTAAAAAATGTTTTCCCCTTCCCACCCCTAATTTGCATATGCAAATTAGGATTTGGATTCGGTTTGTTATTCAGCCGAATCATTCGCAAAGGATCCTTAATAAAAACATATATAAGACTTTGAGAATATATCCAGATTGTCAAAAAATGAAATGCTAGGCAAGTGGGCTCTCTTCTTTACTCATTCAACATTATTACTTATCATCTTGGCCCCCAAAAATAAAAAAGTGAATGGAAGTTTTCCACATGAGAATTTCTCTAGAGACGATAAAGAGCCAATCATTCCTCCTGTAATATAATTGCTTCTGTTCTTACTCTAACTAACTAACTGCTTCCCAGATCCTATCTACTCAATCTTCCTTGCCTCCCAGATACTCACTTTGGCGTGGCCTATGTTCCCCTTGTCTCTCCATTTTACAGCAGACCCAAAGCTCTAAAAAGTTTTTCACTCGACGGTACAAAAGACATCTACTGTATTAAGTCAGTTTGTTTGGTGTAAACTATGTAGAAAAACATCAGAAACGTTTTTCTGCATAATTGGCCACTAAAACTCTTGTTTCCCTTGGGCAAAAGGTTAAACTTGAAAGACCTTTGTATTTTTTCAACTTCGTCTATTATGAAACTTTGTGGATCAGAGCCTGTTCTTGAGACACATGCTACAGTGAGGACTATTTCGTCAGCACCTTGCTTCACTGAGGAGTGTGAGTAGGGTAGTATTTTAGGTGACCAATCTGTCAGTGTAGGAAGTCAAGGGCACAGGGAAGAGATGTGTTCTCTGGTAGTCAGTGAAGGTGGTGCCCTTTCAAAGATATTGTTACCCAGCTGTGTTACTGTAACCAAAGAATGGCTGCTAATTGCTGCTAATGACTTTGAAGGTTATTTTAGAGCACTACATATTCCCCCCTAAATTTCAAATCTCCACTTCACAGCAGACCCACTAAACAAGCTGGCCACCCAAAGTGAAAGACTATGGATCTATTGAATCACTTTGGATGCCAAATATGCACAAACACATCCTGTGCTGTCTTCGGCACTATAAAGTCTAGCCATTCCTTCCCATGTATCTACTGCAACCTCTGCTTTTAAACTTCCACCCTTCCACCTCTGTTGGACTTCTACCCTCCAAGGGTGATATAGTCATGTATGTGGTAATAGACAGCTTCAGCAAGATGGCCCACTTTATTCCTTTTATGTAAACTCCCACCTGCCGTCGATCTTTCTTAGTTCATTATTTTTCACATCTTTTGTCTCCATGGTTTACCGAAATTCGGCCAAATTCACGTCAGTGAGAAAAAAGGTTTATCACATGAAAACATGTGGAAGAGGTTCAAGTTGGGATGCAATTCAATTCAGAAAAACTTATTTTACTGTTTATCAGGGGAAAAACTGGAACTGAATTTGGAGAAAAGTTTTTTCTCAAATTGAAAATTGTCCTTGAGCTTTCACTTGATAAATCATGAGATCGTTTTTTTCTCACTGAACTGAATTTGGTCCATTGTGTCCAACCATCCTGGCTGTCAAATAAAAAGTTCTATTGCACAGAAAATTCTGATAAGAAATAAGATAATAAATCTTCTCTTTAATATTCTGTTGGGACAAGGTTACAAAGGTATTGAGCGCCGCTACATATTATTGAAGCACTCTTTTAAATTTGCTTGATAACAATTTCACATCATTGAAATTCCAATCATAAATTATGATACACTGAATTAATGATCTCTAAAAGCCAAAATGTATTATATTAAAGTATGTGCCTCAATATTATCTCTTTTAAATATGTTTAATAAAATAGATTGGGATGTTAGGTGCTCATCTTAAAACATAAATAATTTACTGTCTTAGGAAGAAGATGTAAATCATTCAGTATCAAAAATATTGCTTAATAAGGTTAATAAAAAAGGACAAGAAAAGCTTTCAAAACTACAAATCAGAGGGACAGGGGTTCTATAAATACTACAATTCGCGATGCAACCAAGGAATTGATTTCTTTGCATGAAAAAACGAATCCAAAGTATATAAGCAGTAAAAAGATGCAGGTAGAGAGTGTGGCTACATTTAAAGATAGAAATATCTTTGTTACATATACAGTATGCAGTAAAATAGCCCGTGTTACCAGAGGCACTTTGTAGTAGTAAGTTGTCTATGACTAAGACAGGATGCGTTACTTAAATGTTTAAGCACAGCTAATGTGAAAAGTAGGTTGGAACACACCCTTGAGAGAATCTACATGATTACTGAAATTAACTTAGTACAAAGTAGACTGGTCATATTTCCTTTTTTAGAAAAAGTGTTTTGCCCCCTCTGAGACAAATTAGAGATGGCTTTAGATGATTTTTTCATCTTCAACTGACTTCTATAGAAACTCTGCAGCTTTTACTTGCTGGGGTTTTTCATACACATTTTTTAATTTTGTTCTTAATAAATTGCAACTATTCCAGTTTTGAAAAAATATTCTCAAGTACATTTGCGTTCACATTTTTTGCTATGTGTTTTCACGAACTGTGAAAAACTACAGTCTCTAATTTTGACTAATTTTGTCTAAGATCTAGTGGTGCCCCCCTGGGTGATTTTTGGTCACAATGGAGAATGCAGACCACCTTCCACAATTTGGTAAAGGCTCATCGTGAAATGTAAGGGGTCAGGTCAGTGTTGCTCAGAATAATATTTTATTTATTAATTGGGTGGAGCCTAATTGACTGTATAATTTCAGAACTGCCAGATAACACTGCAGTATACATTTACTGCTGATAAGTAGTGCATAAGAAAATGTTGTGCAAGATGATCCATAAAAAAGTCTCTATACTCGGAAAATGTATAAACATTAGCTGCATAAAATGTTTGCCAAAATACTGCACGTCTGTGTACGGCAAGTTAATGCAAGATTTTGCAGTTCCTAGGGCTATGGCTCACCAGCCAACGTGCACTTGGCATATATGCAGCTTCTGCCGTTTTGCAGATCAACAAAGGGAACAAATTTAAAGAGAGCATATGTCCTATAGGTGTCTTATAGCTCTCTGGTATGCAAAGGGTTAGGCTTAAAGAAAATGGCCAACATCTTATTCTGTTATGCACTCTAAGTTCACCACATGCTTTGCTGGTAACTATCACCTTGACATTTGCATTATACAGTACATCAAAAATTACTATTTTAAATGATGCGCCTTGGGACCCTTACCCAGCTGTGTTTATTTATGTTTTGTTTGACATAGAATTTCTAAGAAGCTACAACAACCAAACAGGCCTTAAGGTACATTCCAGTTCTTGCTCAATAGAAATCTCTTATCCCACCCACAGTTTTAGCATGGAAACTGCCACACAACATTTTTAAACCTTTCCTTAAATGTACTATAAATACATTTGGGTTTTCTCTCCCTGTAACATGCTAAAAAATCTGTAAACATGACTATTTTTGGGGAATAGATATTTTTGTGCAACAAACTGAACAAGAGACACATCTAAATTGCTTCACAGTACTAAGTCTGGAATGGATCATATACCCAGGACATTTTGATTAATGGACCATACAACTTAATTCAGTCATAGTTTGTGTTTAACATTTCAAATAGCATATTTAATCATGTCATCAAATTTTCTTTTGCCTTATAAAACAATAAAACACCCAATTGCATGCCCCAATGCCACAACTTTAGATGGGATAGCCCTGAATTGAGGACCTCAAAAGGGATGAGGATTACTGAACAGTGGGCATGATTTGGGGAAGAATGGGGTGTATGGATGTAACAGGGTGTGCCCATAATGAATGTTTTCAACTCACAGGATCTTGATCCTAACTCTCAGAAGCCCATTTATCAAAGTAAAAATTTATCTCATTATTTTCTGACCAAATCCACACAGGTTTTTTCCCCTTATTTATCAATAAATTTTCCCGAAAATATCCTGTGCAGGGAAAAACCATGAAAAATTAGAATCATATGAATTTTTCATATTTTCCGCATGAAAACACAGACTTTTTCAAATTCCACAAAACCCTGTGCAGATCAAGATATCCTTGGGACTTCTCCCATTGACTTATATGCAACCTTGGCAGTTCCGAGATGCCGGATTTTCAGATTCTGGATTTTTACATCCTCAGGGTATAATAAATCTCTAAAAATTTGAGGTATTTCTTCCCACTAAAAATTTTGATTGTATAGTAAAAGTAAATAACCCCCTTAATGATCTGTCATTTTAGCCTAGAGTTATGCCACTCTTCTAAAGTTTCTGTACAGCCTTCCAAGGTAAAGGAAAAATAATCCATATCTGTAAGTAGAATGTATATTGTTTTCTTTTTTCTGTGAAGGAATTAAGAGGTGTTGTTTTTATACACTAGAGCAGTTGTAAAGTTTGATTTAACTTCTTACTAACTGTAAGATCTGTTCTCACCCAACATCTTTTTCCTCAAAAATGGTAGCTCACTGGCTGAAATAATCAAAAAATTTTAAGGCAGGGTAGAGCTTTATCATTTTTGTGATTACATGACACACATATCTTTCAATTCAGCAGAAGAACTGTTGGTGAGTGTGGGCTTCTTGGCAAGCACTTGAGTTTAGTTAGACTATGGCACAATTACACTAGACTAGGTAAAAATGGAAAACTGGGAAATGCAATATAACAATCTGGTGTGTTTAATGGATCCAACTAATAACAGAACAGTGCAATTTGGGAATCTGTATGTGTGTACAGACTGTAAAAATACATGACTGGCTGGATTTCCTGAACATGGTCCATGTGTGACCTTATAACTCTTCTAAAATTTCCACTAGTAAGTCCATTGCACTCCTTTTTAATAGACTATTTCTGAAAGAATACCTGTTTAAATCAGAGACCAATAAATTGTGGAACTTTTCAAAATATATTAACAAGGCCAGAAAAAATATTTTCAGCTGTAAATTCATAAAAACGTCATCAACATATAATTTTGCTTTGAGAATTCAAACAACCAAATTTAAAAACGTTCGTTGTTTGTATTCTCAAAGCAAAATGATAGGACAAGACAACCCCCACAATGATTATTTGTCAGAAGACAGGCTTGTCAGGGGCACCCTTTTTAAAAATAAATAAATAAATAAATAAATAAATAAATAATCTGTGTTTACTGGAGGACATATTTCTGGTACTAGACATTACTAGACACCACTTCCACTAAAGTCTTAATTAAACTAGACCTTGCACCTGAACAGAAATGGTAACCCAACTCTTGCACAAATATAAATTTGTGCAAGACTTGTGTGTGTGCAAAAGAACCCAGTGCCATATTTGTGACCATGGCGGATTAAAGATTCTCTAAGAACTTTTCCTTAATTTGTGGATGAAAGATTGTGACCAGAGATGTGGTAATGGTAAAGACTATGGCGGAACAGATTACCATATTAAGGACTGTAGCATGAAAAAACATAGCAACTTGCAAGAGGGAAAGGGCAGTCTACAACTGAGAATTCATATTACCTTGTCCTTTAATGTGGACAATGACATATGTGTGTGGTTATAATTTCAGTTTACCCAGTTAATGTTTTTTATTGCAAATATTGTTGTGCCAAGATTGCTGAATAAATATGCTCAGTTTTCCTAAAGATTTCACTGTAAAGGAAAATTATGTTAAGTTAGCATAGAGAAAAAGACTACCATTTTCACTATAGTATTTCCTTATGCAAGGTATTAAATCTATATTGTAGAACTGCATGATAAATTGTCCTTACAGTAGTGGAAATGTGGGGAAAAGATTAGAGGGTAATTCCCATCTGACGATTTATCTGGTGTATTTTACTAAATATTTAGCCTTTAAATGTGAAACATGTACGATACTGAATAAACAGATTTAAATAGATCTTGCTTCTAGTTAAAACATCAGTGTTCTAAACATTAATATATCACATGAATACTGGAGGTGGCTGGAGCATTTAAAATAGGCTAAAGATTTGGGCCTGAGGCAGTGCAGCAAGACAAGGGCCCAAATCTGATGCATGAAGAGAGAAATGGTAGAAACTTTACAAAATCGAATGAGTTGGGTTTTCAAAGGTCAAAAACACATGAATAAGAATTACAAATATAAAACAATTCAATGAAAGCTTTTTCTTGTTTTACTTCTTTTTTTCATATTGTATACCATTGTTCAATGTGTTATAGTCTTTAGTTATTAAACTCTCAATGCACATACAGTACATTTATTTATTCTTTAATAAGTCTCTCTGGCTCTTGTTCTTGTGTGACTCCCCATCAGAAGATCAATCTCGAAAATTGAACAAGCTTCATCTCATTGAAATAATATAATAATAATAATAATATAATCAATTGAAAATTCTGAATCATTTATCATTTATGATATAATCAATTTTCTCTTCACTGTCCCCTCTCGGTAACCTGTCACTCTTCATGCTCTCTTCATGCAGAAATCAGAGGCCAGATTTTGATTGACAGGTAGGTCTAAGACATCTTTTATGGGGCTTCCATTCCCAGTGTATTGGAGTTGTGAGAATACCTGGTGGTCTAGTGGTGCAGTGGGGACACCCACCACGCTCATGATGGGAAAGCCGTCGCTGCCTCCTCTTCCATGCCCTGATGCGAAAATGACCTGCTTCCAGGTTTTGCCACGAGTGCTTTTCACATTTGGTGCAAAATTCAAATAATTAAAGGGCCCGCAGCCAATTGTTCCTTTACCAATATAGGTCTATTTTAAATAGTTTCTGGTTGTTATTTACTACTCTGTTAGTCTGTTCTTAAACTAGCCTGTCCTAGATCATTCCAAGTCTGCTGCCTGTCCTGACCTATGCCTGTTTACTGACTTTTCTGTTGGATTATGTTCCTGCATTGCGATACTGTTGGTTTTCACCCGTCCTGTGACCTTGACTATGCTCTTGTCTCCCGATTTTGTACTGCTGTGCCTGATTGGTATCTATTCGGCCTGTCCCTTGACCACGATCTTTGTTCCCTGTTCTCTCTGCAAACGTTTGGTTCCCTTGCATGCCCAGAACTCTCAAATTGTCCTTTCACTATAAGACCTGGTGGAGGCTCCTTCCTAAGTGAAATCCAGTTGATATAGGCGGAAGCATGAGCTGATGCTGGGACCTTGATGTTTGTTATAGGTTTGGGATACCATTCGGAGTTAACTAAAGTAACCAAATCCAGCCCTTCAGAACATAGATTGGAGCATTATGTTTTCTGCTAAGAACACAGAACAGCAATGGTTGTCATTGAAAATTATATTAAAGAGTGGCTGTTTTCAATTGATTCCCTTAAGCAGTAAATGTAGAAGAATGAGAACTTGTGGCTTAATATAGAAGTAAAGAAGTTCATAGGAATTAAGAGAAAGGCATTTAAAAACTACAAGTCTGTGGGAACAGAAGCTGCATTTAACAAATAGAAACACTATAATAAATGTTGTAAAACAGCAATCCAGAAGGCAAAGATTGGAAATGAGGAGCGCATTGCGGCTGAGACTAAACCCAAAATGCAGGTTGAGAATGTGGCTCCTTTAAATAATGGTACCAGTATGGTTGTAACATTTACAGAGAAGGCAAATGTGCTAAATCAGTTATTTTCTTCAGTGTATACAGTAGAGGAGTCAGAGTTCCCAGACCCACCTCATAGCTGCATTGTTGGCTCAGCTCAATCTAGTCAGTGGCTGACTCAGGATATAATTTATAAAGCTTTACTTAAAATGAATGTGAACAAGGCGCCTGGGCAAGATGGTATAAACCTTTGTTTTAAGAGAGTTAAAATGTTGTCCTAGTGAAAAGCATTGTGAGCAGCAATCAGCATGGCTTTATGAAGGATAGGTCATGTCAGACAAATGTGATTGATTTGTATAAACAGTTAAATACTGGACAGTGGGGGGGGCAGTAGATGTGATCTATTTGGATTTTGCCATGGCGTTTGGTACTGTGCCCCACAAATGACTGCATTCTAAACTAAGGTCTGTTGGGCTTAATGAAGTCGTTTGCACGTGGATAGGAAACTGGCTACAGGATTGGGTACAGAGGGTTGTTATTAACGGTAAATATTCTACTTGGAATAAGGTTCTGAGTGGGGGTCCCTCAGGGCTCTGTATTGGGCCCACTTTTATTTAACTTGTTAATTAATTACTTAGGGGAGGGTAGTGTAAGTAATGTATCAGTGTTTGCAGATAACACAAAACTATCCAGCCCGATTAATTCCATCCAGAATGCGACATCCTTGCAGCAGGATCTTAACAAACTGCCACTGTGCCGCTAAATAGCAGATGAAATTCAATGTTGATAAATGTAACATCATGCACCTGTGCATGATATGCAAGCCACTTATACCCTTAATGGGACTGCACTAGACAAATCCATAATAGAAAGGACCGTGGGCTCCTTGTAGATAATAAACTTGGCTGTAGCAAGCAATGCCAGTCAGCAGCTTCCACAGCAAATAAGGTCTTGCGCTGTATTACAAGGGGCATTGATTCGCAGGAGGAAGGGGATATTCTGCCACTGTACAGAGCACTGGTAAGGCCCTATTTAGAATATGCCATAACATTTTTACAATTGAATTAGAGAGGGTACAGAGAAAGGCAACTAAGCTGGTAAAAGGTATGCAAAAGTTCAGCTATGAAGAAAGACTGGCCATGCTGGAGAAGAGGTGCTTAGGGGGATATGATAACTATGTATAAATATAAATGGAGATTGTACAATAACCTCTCTAACACTTTATTTACCAGTAGGTCTTTCCAGCTGACAAGAGGGCACCCATTCCGATAAGAAGAAAGGAGGTTCCATCTAAATATTTGTAATGGGTTTATTACTGTGACAGCTGTGAAGATGTGCAATTCTCTTCCTGAACTAGTTGTACTGGCTGATACATTAGATAGCTTTATGGCTATGGCTTTTTAGCAAGTGAGGGAATACAGGGTTATGGAAGATAGCTCATAGTACAAGTTGATCCAGGGACTGGTCCGATTGCCATCTTGGAGTCAGGAAGACGTTTTTTTCCGCTCTGAGGGTTTTTTTGCCTTCCTCAGGATCAACTGGCAGTTAGGCAGGTCATATATAGACTTAAAAGGTCGAACTTGATGAATGAGTGTCTTTTCAACTAAACTTACTATGTTACTTACTATGTTCTTATGTTGGACAACAAGCTCTAGATAACTCTTTAGGCAATTGCATTTAATCTTGTGGTAGTATTTCACACTATGGTGGTATTTCTAGAAGTACATTAACAATTGCTGAATTACAACTTCAAGAAGTACATTGCCTGATTCAACTTGTGCTTCGTCACCCATGTACAAACTGATGAACTCTTTAAATCCCAAAAACACTTAAATATTTTCCAATTTGCCCTACCATTCCTCAGAGACTGTCCTAGTATTTGAGGCATATATGGTACTTCTGTTATGTTGGAGCATTGTTTTAATCTTGTTCATCTTGTCCTGATTAAAGCTGACAAAATTTCCTAATCTAAATTTTCCATTGCTCTCTGTGTGCCTGTGACTCCATTATACAGACCAGGTGTTGTTCTCTGACACTGTATTCATCTACCATTGTATGTATGTATGTATGTACTTTAGAACAATAAATAAGAAGAACAAATGGGGTCAATGCAATAATAAATACAAATAAGTACAAAAATACAATACACATAAATATGAAGTATAATTACAATACAGATTAAGTACTTAGTGCAAGGAGACAGAAGGATGGAGGTCCCTGCCCCATAGAGCTTACAGTCTAAATGGGAGTGTAACCTACAGACACAAATCAGGGAGGGGCATTAAGTGCTGTAGGTTACAGTGGGTGACATTGCCATATAAGTGGCAGTTCCCAGGTCAGGTGTTATGTAAGTGCTGCAAGAGGTAGTCTTTGAGTTTAGTTCTGAAGACATTGAGAGAGGATTCTCTCTGGAGAAATTCAGGTAGGGCATTCCAAATATAAGGATTAGCAAGACAGAAGAGTTTGATGTGGGTAACAGCAGTAGCACTGGGGTTGCAACCAAGCAGTTTCTCTGAGAGAAGCAGAGAATTCTCTCAGGAGTGTATAGAGAGACAAGAGATGAGACTTAGTTAGGTGCAGAGAAGTTAAGGGCTTTGACGTTTATGAGGAAGAGTTTGTAAGTTATTCTTTGTTTTATGGGAAGCCATGATAAGGACTTCAGCAGGGCAGGGGCCTGTACCATTTTGAATGCGAGGCTGGTAGCAGTATTTAATACAGACTGTAGAGGAGAGATGGGAGTTAGAGAGGCGAGTTAGAAGAACGTAACAGTAATCTAGTCAGGATAGGTTGAGAGTATGGGAATCAAAGATTTTTTCTGCAAAATGATGTGGTTTCTTGGTTTTTCCATTATTTATCATAAGTAGAGCACCACTAATACATGGGAAATGGACGAAAATGTTTAGGTTAATTGCAGAACTGCATGAAATGGAAAATAGGTCTCTGCAACCCACTGCCTCCCACGATTGAGGTAAAAATTGTAAACTATGACCGTGATGTCATGGAATTGTTTCTGTAAGAATCAAAGATATCTGCTAAGAAAACAAATCCCACTGCTAGAAACACTGACATGCACCCAGAGCATACAAACAGCAATCCCACAGAACTGTAAATATGTCAATAACTCTTCTGTATCAAACAAATGCACAAATATCCAGGCATGCCACCTTGCGCCGCTACCAAAGCAAGTAGATGTTTAATGAAAATACCCATTGTTTTTTGCACAGAATTATTCCCACCATCCAAACACAATGAAAAGCCACCTACCCACAAGGAAAAGCTTCTTCATCCTGGGAAACATGCAAGTGATCTTTTCAGGTACAGCACATTTTTTTGTACCAAGCTACAAGTGAATCATTATGTCTCAGTGGCTTGATACAGCATGTTGAGGAGGTTCATTCTGATGAGCCTGGTGCTTGTGATAATTAGATAATAATATAATGAAAGATGACATTTTATGCTTTCAAATTCAGAACATGCATCTGGCTTTTTGTTTCTTTCCATTATTGTCACATAATCCAGATCTCTCTTCACAAAATGTATAAAGCTTTGCAACTGTGTACAATGGAAGGACTGTTCTGCTATCAAATGCCCAAGTAGGTCAGGAAAGTAGGATCAGCGTGATTTATTTTTTGTCTTCTAGTCCTGCTAGGTATGATTATTACCCTGATATGCTCAAATTTGCCATATTTTTATATGATTAGGAAATCTTAGTCATGAACAAAAATCGGAGTGTTTTGTGCAGTACAAATAGCGTATTGTTCCTCTGTCAGCAGAAGCAGAGGATTTCTGTGATTATGCCACATTATCTCTGGATGCTCCACACACCTGATGGATTTTACAGCCATTCAGACATTTCAGTTATTTTCTCTTATCTCAGCCTCCTTTGAGAAAATTAGAAATTGAGAAAATTAGAAATTGCTTTTTATTTCACGGCAGATTGTTTTCCAATATTTTTCTTCTTCAGAAACAAAAATGTTAGAAAACAAAAACTAACCCTCACCATCTCATGGAAATGTCGGACGAAGATGCAGCGTTGATCCAACGCGACACAATTGTCAGATGCAGACGCTGCACAATCAATGCTGCGACACCATCCAACAATGCATTCACGTACCTTATTTACGTTGCATGCGATTTAACACAAGCGTTTTGTTGCAGCACGTCGGATCGTGCCGAAAATGTCCATGTAGTCCTATCCTACATTAAAGATTATATGGACAATATGTGTACCTTTAATAAAGACAGAACGGACATCATTTTGAGTACAATACTTGCTTGGAATTATTAATATTTTTAATATAATTCAAGGCAAAGATCTATGCAGCATTAATTCCCCTGGTAGTCAACTGTTAGAGATTAACAGCAGTTTTAGATGTTTTCTGCTTATTTAGGCACATGCAATTGCAAGGCAGGTGCAACGCAACTTGATGTATTCCATCGGTGTTTGGTGCTTACATGCCCCTCAATGAGCTCAATCCGGAAGCATGAGTTGCATTTATTTCTGCTTTCCCCAGCAGTGAAACACATAAGGGATTAACCCCAGGGGATGCAGTAACACATGCCCATGTGTAAGAGCCCTTAGGCTAATGCCACACCAAGCTGGTTTTCTGCATGTGGATATACTCGAGCCGTGAATCGGCCTTAATGCTTGCATCAGCCTAATCTCGTGACTACACCTGGAGCCACTGCATCAGGCCAAGTGCAGACACACAAGGGGACACAGGAGTATGCATTCAACGATATCCACTCCATGTTCCTGTACCCGGAATTAGCCTAATCACCAAAACAAGCAGATTTTTGCCTGATTTGTCCACCTACTTGCTAGGACAAATTAAGTGCTCTTACAGACGAGCGTTTGAAGCTGCGCTTCCCTGCGTTCTGTTTTTATGCGTTCAGCCGCAGGGGAGCGCACAAGTAGACGCATTCAGTTTTTTTCAATGGGACTGTACTCTCACAGGCACCGAACACAGGAAAAATGCAGCATTTTGCGTCTCAACCTGCGTTCGCCGCCTACATGCGCCTGTCTGAGTACAACCCCATTGAAAAAAACTGAATGCGTCTACTCCTGCGGCTGAACTCATAAAAATGGAACGCAGGGGAGCGCAGCTTCAAACGCTCGTCTGTAAGAGCCCTAAAGAGTATGTTTTTGGAGTTTTCTAAAGCTGTTAATTGCTTGTTCAGCTTCTTATTATCAGGGAAATACTTACTTCAGGAAGGATAGAAAGTTCTTTTCCTGAGCTGTATCCGGATTTGAATGAAGCAGTGAGTATTTGTTTTACTCAGTGCAAGTTAAGATCAGTAAAGGTCAGCAAAAGATAAGAGAGTGTTAATGATTAGCTCAGAGTGATCCATCTGTCAGAATAGGAGGCTGCATGCAATTGTTTAATTAAGGTAAATGAAATAGTATTTATGGCCTGATCTGTAACGTATTCCAAATAAAACAAATTACTAAAATATTTAATATTGCCGTACTTCTTTTTTTTTTTTATAATTTTGCATTTGTATTTGTCAAATACAAAGACAAGAACATCATCTGTTGTTATTGTGGTTCTGACCAGTTAGCAAATAGGAACATATGAAATAATACAAGTATGGCTTGAAGCAGAAAAAACCTTCGCCATATGATTCAACAAGAGATAAGATAACTTTATACCTGCATAGATTCCCCATGTACTACGTGCACATTGGTCCTATAACTAACAAAAACAAAATCTATTTGTGAAATCGAAAGCAAGAATTTTCTTTACAAAGAAATGCTTCCCCTTCAGCATACTCTGTAATGCTCAGAATAAATCTAATTTAGAGGTGTTACATTACAAACATGTACAGGGAGTATAAAGTGGGGAATATTCCTCCCAAAAGGCATCCAGTGGCAATAATATGTATTGGACAGCTTACTTTCTAGTGAGTATTGACTGCCTGTTGAATCTTGAAAGGGAACTGGGAGTATCCACTAAATGGAATCAGTATATTGCCAGTATAATAAAGACCCTTAAGGAAGATTATGCTAAAATATCTTACCCAAATAACCAGTGCAGATAAAACAATAAGTTATTGTAAAAACAGATATTCAGAATTTGTTGAATCCACAAATACACAATGCTGCTACAGCAATAACTCTGGATAACACCTACAGAGATATTGCACAAGTGCAGTAGCTTTGTTTTTACAGACTGCTACAGGATGAGAGCTATTGGCAACTACATTAGTGATAGTTTGTGCCCATATCTGTAAATGTATTGCCCAGGATAAATTGTAAAATAAAAAAAGGGAGCTCTAAAGTCTACCCTCATTTTTCATACACTATTATGTACTTTGTCATTCAATGCAAGAATATTGGGGTTATTGAAGCAGCTCTGTTTATGTACAAACACCTTCACAATTGTATACTATTTATGTATAATTGTATAACGTTTTTCTATGAAAGTTAAGGTTTATCCAGCCTGATCCCCTAGATTACTAAGAATTGAGACAGCAGCACCTCCAGTTAAGTAGCCAGTGGTGGAACTACCGGGGGAGCAGGGGGTGAGAGCGGGGCAGGGCCCACACCCCCTCAGGGCCCCCCCGGCAGTCTGTTCGCCGAATGCGGCCGTACGGAGAGGGCGGGGCCCGGCTGCGCGTCACGCACCAGAGCCCGCCCCCCTCTAGGATCGCTACTGTAAGTAGCTAGGTTAGCCCATAAAATAGGGAATTTCTAAAACAACCCTGCAGACAAGTTATGAATAATGCAATCCTGCAGTTCCTATATACATTCTATTATTCTCTTTAAGAGATTATTAGAGCTCTGCATATCCTTTCATAAAATCCCTCATGTTCAATGTCAGCAGTAGTCTGCATGATCATATATGTTTCTCTGGCCCTCTAATGATTACATGAAAACAGAGGGTGCTGTTGTCGCTAATTAATATCATGATGTGCAGAAATGGGCTCTCGATTTGTACATAATTATGGATTCGCTTACACAACAATGGCATTAACCCTCTAATTTATCAGGTGAAAATCCATTAGGTGCACAAAATGGAATTATCCCATTTGCTCTGGCTTATGATAATTAAGACGTCTATTGGAAGAGTAGAGAATAGAGATGGATCCAGGCAGACAGCATGGAAAGAACAGTCCTAACACTGTGCTTATCTAATGGTCATTTGTTTGTAATCTGTTCATTAGCATAACAAGAAATACAGCCTGCAGTGTCTGGCAAACAAATATTAGCCAGGGGCTTAAATCCAGATAATTAGACAACCTTTCTTTCTTTAGATCAGTGCTGTCCAACTTCTCTGGGATCGAGGGCTGGAATTTTTCTCACCTACGTGGATGATGGAGGACAGTGTTGACCACTCCCTGATTTTAAACCACACCTGCTTAAAGCCACACCCATGTTACCACAATGACTTTTAAGACCATGTCCACATTAATGGTGGTAGCACACCAAAAGACCAAATGGTTAGTGCTCACTGCAAGGATATCACATATCATAAAAATGTCATATTAAACCATTACTGTAAAACAACTTGGTATTAGAAAACATTCACTTATGCTTTATTTGGAACAGGAGGAAGTCCCGTATAACTTTACTTAAATTGCAACAATTACATACTACTATTGGATACAACTTCAGTATATTAGGAAGTACAACTAAGATGCACTAATGAGGATTCTAATGGACCTACATGGGACCTTCACTATATCAGAACTGATCTTGACACCCAATTTCTGCTCCCGATCCATCCAGTCTATTTTCTGCATAAACATAAACAGTAACTCCTGGACACCTGGATAGACAACTTCTTAGTGTATACAGTCTGGCAAAAATGACTCATACTCAAACAACTTGGGTTAAAGTCATTATTCTCTTCATCTCCCACTGATACAAAATGAGGAATTTCAAGAGGGCTCTGCAACACACCCTTTTTATTTGTGATACAAGAGTGGTATTATCTGATTTAAGACATCTCATAAATGACACAAACCAAAAAACATTAACATTTGTACAGGCTAAAGAAAAATACCCTGGACTTTCTAGTAACAAACTTGCTTTCCTCCCAGCCCAAAGCTATACTAGTAAAATTCTAAAACTTCTTGGACCTGGAAAAACCCCTAGACAACTATTTAAGTTATCCCCCCTCCTATATCAGTAAGTTACTATAAGTAAGGTATTGCATGAGACAGTTTCCTATACCTCTCCTAAGAAGGGACCTAGTAAGTGGCTTCACAATTTCTCCCATTTGCAAATTTCGGAGCTTCTTAAGGCATTGTACAATGCATATAAATGCCTTCTAATGTCATCTTACAAAGAAATCCATTTAAAATTTTTCACAGAGCTTACTATTCCCCAAATCGGGCAGCAAAAGTGGACGGTGGTGCGGCTAGCTCCCAGCTGCTCTCAACATAGATAGGTAGAATTGGCTATATGTGAATGAATTGAACGGTGGGGGAACCTAACTATTAGGACACACAGCTTAATTTTTAGTTAGATTTAATGTGGCTATTGAATCAGTTAAAGTGTGTGAGCACCTTCCACCACATGCACATTTTATATGAGGGTTTTTAAAGGACAATGTCCACCTGCACTGCATGAAAGTTTGAGTGAGTCGCTGGTTTTGGTTGCTTGGGTGACGGGGCAGCACACCTATTTCTTTTACTTTTTATTTTTGAACAAAGATTACGTTTTAGTGTCAGTGTAGATATTTTGAATGGTAATTGCCATCTAACCTAGTTTGATGGAGGTTAAAGGAAGACACTAATGATGAAGATGGCTTAAATCTATCAACCTCACTATTGTTTAACCTCACTGTTGTGTTATATTATTAATACAAACCTGTGGATGAGTGGATTACTTATTAATTGTATGCTCACCTTCCTATTTTTGTTATTCCCCAAATTGTTAATATCTTTGTCAAAAGACTCCAGAAACAAATTTGTTTCATTATTTTTGGGCATGTCCAAACATTAAAAAGTGCTGGCTATCAATAATTCACTATGCCACAGAAAATATACTTATCTATGTTCCTCTGTCACCAGAATGGGCAATTTTTGGTATACCCAAAATAGCAAACACCAGATTCACATGGGGTAGTAACAAATTGCTATTTATCATATCAGCAGTTCCCCTACAAGTATGGATTGAGAAACAACCCTCATTACTGCTCTTTCAGCGACAATCAATCTTACGGTGCTTCCAATATGCTACTTATTATGAAACAAGATTACTACTGAACGATCCCCCAGTATCTTCATAGTAGGAGTCTTCATAGATCTCTTCACATCCTTCACATATGAAAGGTTGGGATCTTTATTATATGGAATTGTCTATGAAAGTGTCTGTGCTTGCTTTTTGCATGAGATGCATAGATTTATGTGTCTGCATTCTGAAATTCCCATTCACTGTTTCGCAATTAACCGATTTGCTGTAAAGACAACTGTAAATTGTTAAATGACAAGTTTGTTATAATGTTTGTTTTAAAGCATCAATAACAAAAAAAAGAAAACATTCACTAAGACAAAAGATAAAAATATATAGATATGGCTCTGCATGACATCTACATAATGGCTGCACTTAGGACTGGACTGGGATTAAAATAGGCCCTAACATTCTTAGTACACAGAGGCCCAATCAGGCTCAAACAACCCCCACCATTTTACAGCAGCCCCTCTGGCATTTGCCAGAACCCACAGATTGCCAGTCCTGGCCTGGCTGCACTGAGCTGGAAATGTACCCTCTAATCCCTGTATTGATTCTTCTCTTAGCACTATTCATGCTTTATCTTTTTGAAAAGTGGTTTTACTTACCTTCCAACATCCAAAAGGTACACTTTAAAAAAAGGGAACAGTGCATGATATCTTGAAATCCCTTTATGAAAACATCACTTTTGTTCCTTGCAACATCTCCATTACATTAGTCCAGCAAATAAAGGTGTCTAATACAGTATGTGTAATCTATAAGTATAATAGGGTCAGAAAACAATCACCTTTACCGGCACATCAAATATACCCAAGCCATAGATGCATAGATTTTAACAAAGCTACAGTATGTGGAAGTAGCGCCTTATTTAAGATCATTGTAAGTAACTCATTTATGGTCTTTATTGTGGTTTAAAACTACCAATAGGCTGGTTTTACCACCAATAAGTATTTGGTACAAGGTACTGTTTTGTTAATATAGAGACAAGGGAAATAATTTTTAAAAATGTGAATTATTTTTATAAAATGGAGTCTATGGGAGATGGGCTTTCTGTAATTCGAAGCTTTCTGGATAACAATTTTCCAGATAACAGATCTGATACCTGTAATTTTTTTTATCATATCATGGGAATGGCAGACTTCATACCAAGAAGTGAATGCTATGAAGAAAACTATTTTGCACGTGACCTGCTCAGAAACAGCATATAAAATAGCATATATTAGATTGCAAACCCTATTGAGCTGGGCCTTCCTTAAATCTTGTACTGGTTATCGGCTGTATGTTTGACGTATACTGTACATTCATTTATTGTTCAGCACTGTGGAATATGTTGGTGCTTTATAAATAGTTATTAATAATAATAATAGTTGAAGGTTATGTAAATGTAAATTTAAGTTTTTCTTAACACAGTTTTTCTTTCCAATATACACACAACACTATATTCTCAACTTTCAATGGCAATATTATAAGAAACACAAATTTATGAAGCTGTAGAAACTTTTACTGCTTGATAGTGTTTTAAAAGGGAATGTTAAGGCAACGTTTATCTGTAATTACTAAATGCATATTAGACCTATAAAACCTCAGTACATTCCTTTATAAATACTGGGAATTCTTCAAATGCCTCATACCAGAGAACTAAAATGATGCGCAGCTAAGCTGATAAAATACCATTATTGTAAACGATGCCAAAGTTTGAGCTTAGGCGCTTTGCTGTAATCAAAGGGGAATAAATGCATTAAAATATATTTTCTCATGTCTTTTTCTAAACACTTCTGAATTTTACATATATTTTTTGTTCTGCTAAACAGGGATCTTGGCATGGCAGTTGTCTTTGAGGTTCTAATTGCCCCATGGTGCTCTACATATCGATTGTTCTGTCCCTGTAAATATTTAAGCTGTACTGGCAACCAGAGGGAAGGAGCTGCCTCCTCCAGTACAAAACAAGTTGCAAAATGTTATCGGTGCTATTTCTCACAGTAACCAATCACATCTTTACTTTCATTTTCAAGTTTGTAGTACTGAACAAAACACATTGCTAATTGGATGCTATGTGCAACTATGCTGGTTATATTTTAGGACCCATGTTAGTACAGGTATGGGATCTATCATCTGGAATGCTTTGGACCTGGGGGTTTCTGGATAAGGGATCTTTCCATAATTTGGATCACCATACCTTAGGCTATGGACACACAGGCTGAAGGCTCCAATTTGTATTTTTGCAGGCTGAGAGAAATGGATCTGCTCCCTGATCCTGCTCCATGAATTTGAATCTGATCCGCCTCCTTGCACACACACAGACACAGCAGAGCTGAAGCTGAGGTCAGCCAAAAAGGAGGCATCTCTTGACTGACCTCAGATCCTAAGTTGCTAAAAAAAAACATTTAAACAGAGAAAACCCCAATAGGATTGTTTTGCCACCAATATGCAGCTAAGTTACTATCAAGTATAAGGTACTGTTTTATTATTACAGAGAAATGGAAAACATTTTCAAAAACTGGAAAACTGTAATTCAGAGCTTAGCGGGTAATGGGTTTCTAGATATCAATCACACCAGTTCAAAAATCCAGTCGGAGCAAAGATTATATCAGCTCTTTGATGCAGTCCTCGCTCCAACCTCCTGCAATCCTGTCATTGAGATCTGATCATTGGGCCCTAGAAAAAAATAAACCAATTATTTGGGTTCTATGAGTTTGCTGATATGGTGTAGGCTAAGAAATTTTTTGTGCATGTGATTGTTAGACTGCAAATAAATCAACCGGTTTACGTAGAGTTATAAAGGGGCATTTGTTGAGCACTACCCTTCATCAGTGCCTTTTAACACCATTTTGATTACCACTACTAGTAGCAAAGTGCCTGCTGTGCTGCAGACCCAGGTGAATGCTCATCTTCTATAAAGATGTTTTATGTACAGTGGATAGATATAGTAATAGTATCTGGCTATTAGGGATGTAGCGAACGTCGGAAAAAATGTTCGCGAACATGTTCGCGAACGTCCGGACAAAAATGCGAACGGTTCGCGAACGTTGCGAACCCCATAGACTTCAATGGGAAGGCGAATTTTAAAAGCTAGAAAAGACATTTCTGGCCAGAAAAATGATTTTAAAGTTGTTTAAAGGGTGCAACGACCTGGACAGTGGCATGCCAGAGGGGGATCAAGGGCAAATATGTTTCTAAAAAATCCATTGTTGACACAGCGCTGCGTTTTGTGCTGTAAAGGGCAGAAATCACACTACGTCACTCAGGTGGTGTTTCTGGAGACGGTATTATTATTGATATTTAGACAGAATGTGAAAAAGCTCACACAGCTAGGTGGCAGTGGTTTGAAGAACACACTGGGCAAATAATGCCTGCAAGGTCAACGTATACACTACAGCAGTGGATACGGAATATATTATTGCTGCTTGGAAAACGTCACTCAGGTGGTGTTTCTGGAGACGGTATTATTATTAATATTTAGACAGAATGTGAAAAAGCTCACACAGCTAGGTGGCACTGGTTTGAAGAACAGATGCAGATGAGAGATCAGCAGCAGGACAGACAGCTGCCCACAGCAGCTACATACAGAGCACTGCAGTAGAAGGTAGATTACTAGCCAGCAAAGCTACCTAACCTAAAATGTCCCTCAAATCCCTGCAGAGTTCTGTCCCTACAATACAGAGCAGTATCAAGTAGATTACTAGCCAGCAAAGTTACTATCAACTGTCCCTCAAATCACTAACAGCTCTCTCCCTACACTAGCTCTTCCAAGCACACACAGGCAGAATGAAAAAACGCTGCAGGGCTTCAGTTTATATATGGAAGGGGAGTGGTCCAGGGGGTGTGGGGGTGGTCCAGGAGGGAGAGCTTCCTGATTGGCTGCCATGTATCTGCTGGTCTGGGGGAGAAATGGCAAAAAAAGCGCCAGCTAAGGCGAACCCAAATTGGCGAACGTTGCGTTACGTTCGCGAACATTCGGCGGACGCGAACGGTCGATGTTCGCGCGAACAAGTTCGCCGGCGAACAGTCCGCGACATCCCTACTGGCTATGACAACCTGATATGAGGAGTGATGTGACAGTAACAGTAGATAATATACATTAAGGGGCTCATTTATGATTGCCTGAGCTTTGGTGCTCAGACAATCGTAAAGTTTAATCTTCACAGTGGGTTTTGTGCCAAAAAAAGCTTGGCAATCTTCGTAAGTTTGTCTGAACTTTTCTAATGAAGTGAAACGTCAGGCAATAATAAATGAGCCAAATCATAAATAAGGCACATGACAAACAGTAAGTTTTCTCCTCCAGCATTGAGGCTGATCTGTCCCAAATTCATCCCATGTGTGTAGTGAGAGTTATGAATGTGATCCGCCTGGTACTGTACATACTGGTACATTTGGCGAGACAATGCAAAAATGAGCCAATATCTGCCATATGAGCTATTGGTCTAAAGCAATAATCGAAGATAAATACATATACAGCTGTGTGTGAAAGTTTATGAACCCATTCAAATTTTCTTATTTTTATATGGATGTAACATCATCTGATTTTCAAACAAGTCCTACAAGTAGATTAAGAAAACCTAGTTAAACAAATGAAACAAAAACTATTATATTTGGTCATGTATTTATTGAAAAAAATGATCCAATAACATATCTGCATGTGGCAAAAGTGAGTGAATCATGCTCTCGGATCCCCTTGTGCAGCAATAACTGCAACTAAACATTTGCGGTAACTGTTGATCAGTCCTGCACATTGATTTGGAGGGATTTTAGCCAATTCTTCCATAAAGAACAGCTTCTACTCTTGGATAATGGTGGGTTTCCTCGCATGAGCTGCTCTCTGTAGGTCTTTCCACAACATTTCAATTGGATTAAGGTCAGGACTTTGACTTGGCCATTCCAGAACTTGCAGCAAAGCAGAACATTCCCACCTCCATATTTCACAGATGGCATATGGTTCTTCTGCTGGGATGCAGTGTTTTTCTTTTTCCAAATGTAATGCTCCTGGTTTAAGCCAAACAGTTCTATTTTGGCTTCATCCATCCACAGAACATTCTTCCAACATCCTTCTGCTTTATCCACATGATCTTTAGCAAACTGTGGACTGTCAGCAATATTTTTGGGGGAGAGCAGTGGCTTTCTCCTTGCTACCCTGTCATACACACCATTGCTGTTTAGTGAACATCAACATTTGCCAATATCAAGCAGGCCTTCAGTTGCTTAGAAGTCACCCTGGGTTCCTTTGTAACCTCTCAGACTATTAGACATCTTGCAGTAGGAGTTATCTTTGATGGCTGACCACTTCTGGGTAGGGTAACAACAGTCTTGAATTTCCTTCATTTGTACAGAAATTGTAACATTTTCCAGCTTTATTTTCATCCGAAGCTCTGTTGCTGAGGTCCTCAGATGCCACCTTTGTTCTAGCCATGATACACATCCACATATGTATTGTATGTGTGATCAGGCTTTGCTGGATCCCTGTTCTTTAAATAAAACAGGGTCTCTCACTCACACCTGTTCATCATCCCATTGACTGAAACTCCAGACTCTGATTTCACCTTCAAATTGTATGGTAACCCTAAGTAAGGATTCATTTATTTTTGCCACATACAAATATGTTATTGGAACATTTTAAATGGTTTACAAACTCCATGCGCGACTGTATGTGTCATAAATGGAGGTTTTAGTAAGATGGGGGGTGGGTAAAATTACTTTCTCTAGTTTTCTAAAAAGTTAGTTCTACCAGGCTCAAACAAGTTCTACCAAGAAATGTAAATGTTTTCTGATGAAGATATGCACTAATTGAGCTAATTGTATTTGGGTATTATGTGTTGCTATTGGCATGTAAAGTGTGAAAAGAATGTCTATGTATGGTAAAATATATATATCACCTTAAAGACACACCTTTTCTGGTAAATGACATATAGGTATACAGCCACCAAGTGGTTGCATTTTGAGTCAGGTAATGACTAAACATTGACACAACCCAAATCAAAACAAGGCATTGTGTCAGGGTGGAGATTATTCCTTCTGGCATAGCCACCTAATACTGATTTGTAAACAACTTTCATAATGAAACAGTTGCTGGAGACATGCGCGCTCCATAAGGCTGTACTAACGAGTAGCATTCAGTTCTTTTACAAAGGATGTGCAAACACAATAGCAGGAATGTTAATACTGGCAAGTATCAGTGCTGTCCATAACAATAGCTGATTGTCACACAGGGTAATTAAGCTTAGATGTTATTAGGTGTTCTGTCCAAATAAGCTTATATATATTGACAGAAAGAGTTAAAAAACAACAACATATTTGCACTACTGTTAATTATAGCTACTTTTGCAACTGCTCCAACCAGGGATATCAACTGATGCCAATATTTAAAAGGGAAAACTGCGGAGAACTGTTTTTTAAAAAGCTTTTCCCACATTGTGCTACACACAAGTGATACAAATATTGCCTGATATAAATACCATGTTACATGATTATTGGTTTTTGGTAGATATCTGCAACACAGGGTATGGAAATTGTTTGATTTGAAGGTTGAGTAGAGACCAGCAAACAAAGAATATGTATCAGAAACAATAAAGTTGTGCATATAACTACCATAAGTGCATTCACACTATTATGGACTAAAATGACACAACTGCAGCCAAACACTCCTAGCACTTTCACATATTTGTGCTGTTGGTTGCTTCAACAGGTGTTTCAATTCAAAATCGGGAGTCCATATAGTTAATCAGCCAGGCCCAAGGGACTCGCCCCAGTTCAGAAAGGCATTCAACTACAAAAAAGTTTATATCAAAAATGATATAAGTCCCAAGGCTTCTTCCAGTAAAAAACATTAATTTATTGTTATTCACATTAAAATAGTAGCTAGTACATACTACCCCACAGGTGGGGTATGTGGGGCAGTATGTACTAGCTACTATTTTAATGTGAATAACAATAAATTAATATTTTTTACTGGAAGAAGCCTTGGGACTTATATCATTTTTGATATAAACTTTTTTGTGCTTCAACAGGTGCTCAGCAAATTGATTATTAATACTGTTTTCAATGCACTCAATACTCATTCTAAAGACATTAACAGTAACTTGCTCCCAAATCACAATGCACATGCATGCAAAATTGGACTTGGCTTGACGCATAGCATGCAATTGTGGCAGGCACAATTTACACATGGATTTCTGGGAAATTGAATTATGTCCAAAAACTGCATATATCAAACACAAATTATACCCATAATGCTGCATTTTCTCATAATTCCAGCATAATTGTGATTGCATATTGCTAAAAAAAAATTGGGTGCAATTTACATCCAGCATGGGCTCAAGTCTGGTGTCGCTATTGACGCAACCCAATGTTGAAACCCTGGAGCTACTGCCAGGTCTAGGGTGGCAGGTACAGGGTTCCCCAGCATTAATAGGTGGCATTGCCCATCATTTATCAGAAGAGGCAAGATGGACGCATTGATAATCATGTGGAATTACAAGAGCACATATTGACGTACATGAATTGCATTGATACGTTCTCTCTATTGCTTCCATTTTAGAGGTTATGAAGAAGGAATAGTAGGAAATACGGAAAAGGGAAAGACAGAAAAAGATAAGAGAACAAGAGAAGGTTGACGGATACTACGATACTATGATATATTATAAGCAGGCTCTTTAAAGTTTCCACCCACCTAACAAACATACAGTACGATTATTCTTACACCATGAAAGACATCAATAACTGTAATTAAAAACCTTTCCAGTAATGCAGGTATGTCATAAATGGTATAAATGGGTCACGTCTTCAAAATACCGTTTTACCTTATTGTTTGGTTCTGCTCTGGCTTGGTGAGCAAGTTCATTCATATCTCCTTTCAAACTAGTTTATCTGCTTTAACAATATAATGTCAGTGTATCATGTTGTCATTTCTAGAAAACAAGTAACAATGATGAATGCTTGAATTCTCACGCAAATAAATGTTAGGATTCGTGCTCAAGACAGGCCTATATTTGTTAAAGTAAAGATGAACCTCAGATAGCAGCCTGCATATTTCAGCATCATTTTAGTCTTGAGTGCTTCCAAAAGTGTTTGTTATCTCGTATCATTTCACATGGTGTGCTATTTGTATTCACAAGTTGCTGGCTGGGAAAGTGAAGACATGTCTCAAGAGATAAGGAAGTGCAAGGTTCTCTCCAAAATATACTGTATAAACATTATAATACTCTTCTCTGTGCAGCAGAAACCCAGTGTGTTAAGGCCATAATCAAACAACGGTGTGGAATATAATGTAAAATATAAGAATATATAACAAAGTCTACAAGCTCTGTACCTTTCTGCAGGATACGGAACTCCAAGGCTTCTAATATGTTTATTTTGTAATTTCAAAAGTGCTTTATATCATTTAATATACTAGTTTCAAAAGCAATGAGACACATTGATGTTGAAAGTCACACACAACTCATATTGTGCCAGTGACTTCACTAAGCACCAATTATAAAGCTATATATAATTAAAATGAATTTTGCATTATAATATAATAGTATATTATTACTTTTCCACAAAGTAGACCTTTGATTTTGCATTTGCTGGTGGTCAATTATTATGACAGCACAGAGCCAAATGGCATATTTGAATCGGAAGTGGCATGGGTGGTTTCAGGCATTTCTCTGCCACCTAAAATGAGCTGTTTAAAAACTGCCCTATGTGTAAGGTTGCCACCTGTTATAAAAAATTTTACCAGCTGCTGAGGGCGGGGCCTCAAAAGGGGCAGGCGTGACGTCAAAAGGGGCAGCGTGATGTCAAAAGGGCGTGGCCACACGACGGAGACCCGCGGACGCTAGAAGAGACAAAAAAAAGTTAAGTTGCAGGGGATTGGGGGCAGGCCGAGGGCTCCTTTTGATCTTATTACAAATTTACCGGCAGCTACATTGCCGGTAAATTTGTAATACCGGCCCCGGCCTTGGCAGGTATTTTACCGGCTAGGCCGGTAAAATACCGGCCGGGTGGCAACCCTACCTATGTGCCCCTGGTATAGTGACTTCTAAAAACAATGTCTCCAGATCCTGAATACATTATACAATGAGAGGCAAAGGTTAGTGACACTCCAAATACATTAAAGGCATTGAGAAATTTACCCCCCAAATAAATTATATACTGTTAGAGATTATGGGGGTTATGAATAAAAGGCACTACGTTTTCCCAGGAGCAGTAACCCATAGCAATCAATGAGCAGGTGAAATTTACTGGTCACCTGTGTAAAAGCAAACCTCTTATTGGTTGTTATGGGTTACTGCTTCTTGTGCCTTTTATTACATATGGAGACATGTGTCCTGACCCCCCCCCTCCCAGGCTCCTTCAAAAAAAACAGGTTACCCAAAGTCTGGAGAAGGTTTTAGTATTGTATATATCAAACTGATCTCAGAAATTGTCTGCATTGATAAAAAATTCTCCCATGCTCCAAGTAGTGGTAGATACGAGAATTGCACCCAAGCAGGAGTAAAAAGGAATAAAGGCTGGGAGATAACATTTAATAGTCCATTGAAAGGACTTGCAATGTGCTGTGCTGGCTGTTTCTGACAGCACAGGATCCACTATTATGAACTGAGATGAAGTGCCTACGCACCATCATTAAAACTAAAAAAAAAATGTACTGGTTCACAAATAACATTTTACGTGGTATTATTGTATTAAAAGGATACACTATAAAAACATGACAGAATCCCTAACAAACTTCTTAATAATGGTGCTATTTTCTAATAATCTCCACTTCAAGAAGTAGAGTTAGTTTTTATTGGCCATCAAACAAGTCATGAATAAAGCGTCACTCCTATTAGTTATAATGAAAATCTGGTACAGGCAAACACAGGGCCCAAAACTGTCTGTACCAGTGGTGAAAGGCAGATTCTGGTTCACTGGATGAGGAGTTGCACATGTGGTTTCAGTGTGGAACCATAACAAAGTAGGGTTTCTTAAACTGTAATACTCCTTACATATCTGCTGTAGCACAAGGGGACCGCACCCCAACTTCTCTTTTCATAGCAGTGTTTGTTGCTAATTGTTGCCAACATATTAAATTCCAATTGTTCTTTCATCAGGAATAAAAATGTATTAAAACCATTTGGCATATCGTGCATGAACTATTTACAGCAGCAGTCAAACATCCCTATGTTTCTCATTTGTTTCTTCAAAAATAAATATTTTATAACAAGGTGCCTCGCAGGAGCCAGATTATTTAAGAGTTAAAAAAGATAGGAAAGTTTTCAGTTGTATGGTCAGGAAAAAAGAAAGATGTGAAATATATTGATGTAGTGATGTAGCTAGCTACATAAAGGTGGCCATAGACGCTACAATTACGCTCTTTCCTGGAAAAGATCTGTCCAGGAATGATCGTTTGTTTCAATACACACATGTAGAGCTGAATCGTCAGATATACAGGTACAATAGAATTCTACCGTTATCTGATGATTCAACACTACCAATGGCCGATGTTTGGGTGCCGATTGACAAGCTGACAGATTCCTGCTGACATCGGTCAGCCATAGACGCTCACCAAATATTGTACAAAATTAGTTTCATACAATAATATCAGTGTGTATCGATACCTTTAGGCTGGCACGGTGAGTACCTTAGGAAGATTCTGCACAGTGTAAATAGGAGAGCAGCTAATGTATTGTTTACATTTTTTAGATAAAGCAACACAAAACAACTAACTAAATAATCTGTTGTTGAGACTGTGTGGTTTTGCCTGTTTAATCTTTCATTTTCTCTATCAGTTCTCTCATGGTCCCCTTGTTGCCCCAGGACAATATATCTCATTATGTGCTACTAGGGATGCCGTTGGGTTGTTGCCTATGCATAAGTAATGAATTTATAACTGCAGATGTAAGCAATGTAGTAATTCTGAATCATATGCAAACACACAAAAATTCAAGGAATGCATGAGAAGAAATCTGCACACTATTACTTTAAAGACACAGAGTATATTTGCCCTTTACAAAGATACAGTTGCATGCAGTGTTGACAACATGCATTAATCACATCCACAAAAATCCCTGCCCCATAACACTATTTAATAACCAAAAGTATTTGTGTCTTCAAGAACAAGTCATAGCAATTTGTGTGGTTCTAATAATAATTTATAACAGTCGCATACCAAGATGAAGATTAAAAAAGGTTAAAAGGGAGGTGAAACAGTAGTTAGATGCCAGCTTAAGAGCTTAAAACCACAGGCATTAAATAGCATGCCTGGCTTTTGTAGACAAAGAGCAAATAAAGATCTGATGGCTTTATGTCATAGAAGTGTAGTCCTTAAAAAGTCATGAAAGGCACTTCTTACCACCGGACTTCTCTGACATTAAGCAGCTCCCAGGACTGGTGCACTGTTCACTTAGTAGTGATTATTACTTCCTTCACTTATCTGTCTGCACACAAACAAATCTTTTTCACAGAATAAAATAGTTTAAAAGTTTGCAAAGCCTTCATGTTTGAAATAGAATATTCTATTAATTTCTAACAGTCCAGATGCCTGAATACAGTTACATTGACACTTGAACACTTAAAATACTCTCTGGCATGAAATATATTTTTAAGATCTATATCAAAATGAATTGTAAAGGGTTCCATCTCTTTTTAGAACTCATTGAAGTTGTGTGTTCTGTTTTTTAAGCCCCTCCCCTTATTAAATAAACATTGAAAAGTATTGGAATAGGATAGTAGCAGGTACTCCCCTACCCAGAACCAAAGTTGGGCAGTGCTCCTGCATCTTAGTTAACAATTATTCCTGCACCTATGGATGCCTTTGTACATAATATTATGCCAGGTCTATTTCGCCTCATACCCATGCACAGGAGAAGATCCATCACCAGGAATTCAGCCAGAAACAAGTGTCATGCACAATAGTATGCATATTGTGAACCCCTCAGAACAATAGTATGCATGCATGCTAGAGGCAGCATCATCATTATGGTAGGACTCAAAGTATCACCTTCCTCATGATTTCCAAGATAAGAAAGAGCCCAACAAATATAGATATGGAGGATGGGAGAAAAGATAGAAACATAGTAAGATGGGTTGAAAAAAAACTTGTACTATGAGCTATCTTTGATAACCCTGTATTTCCTCACTTGCTAAAAAGCCATCCAACCCCTTCTTAATATGTGGAATTCCCTCCCTGAATCGTAAAGGCTGATACATTACATAGCTTTAAAGCTATGTAATGTATCAGCCTGTACGATTCAGGGAGGGAATTCCACATATTCACTTTTCCGAATATTTAGGCGGAACCTCTTTTCTTATAATCGGAATGGATGACCTCAAGTCAGCTGGAAAGACCTACTGGTAAATAAAGCATTAGAGAGATTATTATATGATCACTTTATATATTTATACATAGTTATCATATCACCCCGTAAGCGCCTCTTCTCTAGCGTGAACAACCCCAACTTGGCCAGTCTTTCCTCATAGCTAAGATTTTCCATACCTTTTACCAGCTTAGTTGCCCTTCGCTGTACCCTCTCTAGTTCAATAATGTCCTGTGCTGGAGACCAAAAGTGTACGGCATATTCTAGATGGGGCCTTACCAGTGCTCTATACAGTGGAAGAATGACCCCTTCTTGCGTGAAGGTAAACATTTAGATGTAGATAACCACATATTGAGGTGGTTTGTTCAAGTGACTGGTCAACACATTTACAAACTCCCTTGGATTAAGAATCCAGAAAAACAGAAATGCAATTTGATATTTTTGTAGAGACTTCGAAAACTTGGCAATAAACTAGAAACAGCTACAAAAACCATTGAAAGGATAAAATCCCAAATAGAAGGCCATCAAATATAATCGGACAGACTGTGCCTTTTTTATCTCTATCTCTATACAAGTATTGCCAGCTGAAAGGAGAACAGAACCCCCCTAAAGTTAAAATACACCATTCCCCAGTCTCCACTGGTCCCCCTCCCTGCTTCCTCCCTGTATAGGTAGGTCAGCATATTGTCTAGTAGAAGAGATCCAGGGAGGAAGCGGGGGGGGGTGGCATTAAATCAATGAATAAGAATGAATTTCAGGCAGAGACTGAAGGTATATAAGAAACACTATCTGCAATGGGGAAAATGAGTAATTAAACTTAGTCTAAGAAGAAAGGTACAAAAGAAAACTTCTTAAGTCCAGGGCCATACATGATAATTGTTATGTTTTGGGTAGCCGAGGATGAGTAGAGTATAACAGTGCTTTATTAGCAGAGTCATGCAGGCATTACACAACAGTAGCTTTCACTTATAAGCTGTCAGGAAGTATGCACAGTATGTCTTGAGCACAGTGACATCTACAGGCCATTTGTATAAACAACACAATAATGACACTGAACCAAAAAGACAAAATAATGTCCCCATGCTAAGTCTTTTTGAGACTTTGTTGTAGTCTACATTATTGCGATCTACATACACTGTGGTAAGCTCCCTCCGAGAAGTCTTTTCGGGGGTTTGATGAATTTAGAAATTATGCATGCTACCTTTCACAAATTCCAGATTGAGAGCAATTTATGAGCAGGAATCTCTAATTTTATGGCTGTGATAAGTAGTAACGACAACTAAACGCTGGTATGCTTTAGTACATATTGCTAAAGGCCAGTTTAAAACAGTAACATTTTCGAAGGATCCATCTGAAAGGCTTAAGCAAAGACAATGTACCCATGAAAATGGACTTTGAAGATGTTTGAAGATGTGGAATAACTTTCTACAGCAGATACAGATGACAACACTAACATATTGGCAATAAATGTTAAAAATTAAAATACAGTGAGATTATGGTCCATATACGTTCCTTGACTTGAATTGAACACACAATCTTCCAGTTATTAGTACATTTAGCCATATATTATAGTTTTAAAGGATCACATTTCACCTGACTGAAATTAAACCCAGGACCTCAGCTCTGCACGGCAACAATGGTAATGGTAACTATACAGCTGTGCTGCCAAACAGTCCATTGTATGAATAGATATAAATTAATTTGCTTGCTTTGTATAATCAGTTACACCACACTCACCCAAGCCAAATTAGCCATGCAGAACCAAGCTATAAGTTTTACCCTAAAAATAACTTCAGCGAGCCCTCAGTATAGTAATTGGGAGCAAAAGGCATTTGGCTACATAGTAGGAACCTCTTCCATTGGACATATAGTACATTTTATTCAGGTTCACTGTGCAGAACATAACCATATCTCCATTTTTTTTCTGTCACTTTCTATCTACCCTAATTTTCCCAGCCTCGGAGTACGTCTCCTTTAGGATGGAAGGATATGGATTTAACTGCTTCGTACTACGCAATTTTGGACTGTTTCTATAATTTTTTGCAAAGTTTGTGATGTTGTTGACTAGTGAAGTTATCCAACATTTGAAAATAATTTCCAGGGAACATCTGCTTCTGGGCTGATTATTTAGATTTCCCATAAAAAGACTCAAAACTATGAACTGTAACTGGTAATGTTTAGAATATACCCTTTTGTACGAAAGGCAATAGTGAACCTAGATGTTACTGGGCCCCTCAGCAAATTCAATTTGGGGCCTAAAACATAGAATTGACCTACTATACCAGTGATCCCCAACCAGTAGCTCATGAGCAACATGTTGCTCTCCAACCCCTTGGATGTTGCTCCCAGTGGCCTCAAACCAGGTGCTTATTTTTGAATTCCAGGCTTGGGGGCAAGTTTTGGTTGTATAAAAACCAGGTGCACTGCCAAACAGATCCTCAATGTAGGTTGACAATCCACATAGGGGCTACCAATAGCCAATCACAGCCCTTATTTGGCACCCCAGGAACAGTTTTCATGCTAGTGTTGCTCTCCAACTCCTTTTACTTCTGAATCTTGCTCACAGGTTGAAAAGGTTGGGGATCCCTGTACTATACCATGATGTATGAAAGTTGCTAATTTCTGGGCACCTTACACTCCAGGGCCTCCCTGCAACCGCAGGATCTGCTTCCTCTGTAATTACGCCCTGACAGAAGCATAAGAGGGTATAAATTCAAAATACATTTTTGGGGCTGCATTATGTAGAATAAGTTTGAAAATCAACTTAAGACTTAATTAATTATTCCTGACTATGTATACATTTGGGGGATTTTCAAGGCATTTCTAGAGTATTTAGTAAAAATACACGTAATCTAAATGCTGGTCCCATAAAATATATCACATCTACATCATTCACTTTCTCTAAGCCCGATATGGCTGTAAACTTCTTTCCTTGTGTTCCAGAAGGTTAAATGCTTTTGCTTAAGTGGAACTTGATGAATTCACGTCAGGAAGTTTTAATACGCTAATTTTCCTTGCATGTCAATGGGTTTGTCCTGTTATAATGGCTGCCCAGATGACATCTTTCCCCAGACTGCATTACAATACAGCAAAATGGATATTTTATTTAGTTGTGTTTTGTCACCATGACATATTAGTCATGTATGTGTTATTACAGGTGTGGGACAGTAAACTTCACCAAAAAAACTCTGGAAAATAAAGAAGAAAACCATTAGGAATGACCTCAGTATTACATTTGCATGTGTTCCACAAATTAAAAATATGCTTAATTAAGTTTCAACTGAACCAACAGCTTTCACCTCCTGCGTGGCTAACATTTTAACTTTTTTACAATACAGGATTATGACAGGCTCTTCCTATTAAATACATTACATCACCATTATCAAAGACCAAAGGAAATTAATTCTGTTTTCCAGCTTCTTGGCAACAGGCGGATTCTTTACTTCACCAGACATCTGCTGTTTTTCTATATATATGTCACTTGTGAAGCCGAGTTTCCCTGATGACATTTTTCGCACTTGGTCATGCAGTGTTGCTTGTGAGTGAGGAAATGTGTGCAGCAGCAGGGAATATTCAATGCTAAGTTGTAACCGCAAAGTCAATGTTATCCTTTTGTCAAGACTACTTAAAGAAACGCAAGCGAAACAATTGCTTTGGGGGAAAAAATAATCTATTTTCATTGCCTCCAGATTTCACGCCAGTCACCTGCTGAATTTGGGATTTCAATTCAGATTCAAATTTTATAATATTCTATAAGTCCAACTGGACACTTCTCTGGCATAATTTATCCTCCCATGAACATTTTAAGGGCTCCACAGAGCTTTTTATGGAATAACATAATTTAAATACTATTGCCCCCCAAACTATTATAGTTCATCCTGTTTTAGAGAAACTACAGTGGTTGGAAAGTGAAAAGTTAAGGCAAGCAAGCACAAATACGTTTTTGAGGTAGAACACTGTGGAAAGTAGACATATAAGGTAAAACTGGTATATACAGTAATTAAATACAAAGTAGGGATGCACTGAATCTAGGATTCGGTTCTGGACTTGGCCTTTTTCAACAGGATTCAGAACCAAATCAAAAAAATCATCTGAGTTTTCGCAGCACGTGTAGTTCTCTTTCCTGCTCTTTTCCCTAATTTACATTGGATTTGGTTCGTTATACGGATGACTTTTTCACAAGTGATTCAGCTGAATCCTAAAATAGTGGAATCAGTGCATCCCTAATACAAAACTGAATGTGCTGTAGAATCCAGCTTGACACAACACTGGCTAGATGCCACCAGAGTATGATTGGCCACATAGCTCTCTCAAGGGTCCACATCCAGACTGATGATCATACAGTTCACTTGGGAAGATCCAAATTTTTGGAAAGATTCAACACCCGATCAAAGACAGATACTGATTTAAAGCAATAGTAACACCAAAAAAATTATTTTAAAGTAATGAAAATATAATAAAGGTGTGTTTGTTCCAAAATGACTAATATATTTTATATAAACAAGGAGTTGTGTAGCCACGGAGCAACCTTTTAAGCTGAAAAAGGAAAAAAGGCACAGGCAGATAACGTATAAGCATTGTATTCTCAGAACTTTTCTTTTATCTACAATGAAGCCAGTGCCTGTTGTCTTTTTTCAAACTGAATCTAGGTGTGAGTACTGTCAACAAAATGCCCACTTGTATGTAAGTATTGCTGCTCAAACGGAATATTGTAAATGTATCCATGTTGACATCTAATATTTCCTTGTTCCTGTTAATAAATCTTCATCAGCTGTGCAATAAAAATTTAAAATAATGGATGCCAGGAGGTTCTTGCAGTAAAACAGAATAGAATAATTTATTTGTCAGAAACAAATAACCCACAGGTTTACTCACAGTACATTGAGGTATATGCAGAATAACAGGCTAGGACAGGTTGATGAGACAGCTGAATTTAGCTCCCTGCAGATGTAGTCAAGGTAGTAAAGCAGATCTCCAGGCAGATATACCTCAAAAGTGGTTCAGATCCTACCCAGCGGAGTGGTCAAGGAGAAGAATCTAAGCCTTGCAACCTATCCACTGTGGTCCCTTCACTGTAGGCAATAGGCAATCTTATAGCCTAGGGAAGCTACTCCCTGCTACAAATCATTGATGGAGCACAAAGCTGCTCTCTCTCTTCCCTCACTATCTTACTCTCCTAGAGAGTACTATTACAGATATTAATCCTGTCTCTAGCTGGTCCCTGCTCCCCGACGTAACAATAGAGGTCCCTCTAGGGCAAAAAGGCGTTACTGGGCCTTGATGAACCCAGGCTCAATGGGAACATCCAGATGGGTAGGACACCTGGAGCCAAAGAGGAAGATCCATCCCTTTCCAAGCACTATATTAAAGTGTGGCAATAACTCTTGGCCAATAACTGGGAAATGTAAATGATAAACTAGATACATGGGCTTTTGCCCAGCAACTTGGGAAATGAGCAAGTGTAAGGATTTAATGCCATAGGGACATATTAACCCTATGGGTCCCTACAATAGTTATATTTTTGCTGCAGCTTTACACTATTGAGATTAATGATTTTATGATTTTAATGAATATGCCCAAAATTGCAGAAAATCTTGGTAAAGGGTTGCAATGGAGATTAATCGTGATTATGTGCAAATCTTTTTTTCTTTGTGCGACTGAACAATTTTTTATAAATATGCCCCCACAGCACACACAAAAGTTTTTCGTTCATTTGTAGATTAAGGAAACTGGCAATGAGATGTATGGATGCTGAGTAGAGTCTCTAATAACAGACATTCTTTAGAAATGGCTAATGAAAGATTGTCTGAGAACACATGTATCATTAATAGCTCTGTCCATACCAAAATCCACACCCAAAGCTGGTATTCACCCCTCCTCTAGATATTTCATATGAATACCAGTCTTCTATGGTATCCCTTATTGCTCCACAAGAGCGGGACAAGTTTTTTTTTTCAATGATAAGTACCATATATTCTATGTTTCTAGGTTCTTTGTTGTTCTATGTGTAACACTTTACAGTTGCTTTAAACTGATGAAATGGTGTTAATAGCCATACTATCCTGGATTTACCCCAGTAGAGAGTGCTATGATTGGTTCTTAGATGTTCTTGTATTCTTGAAATTGTTTGCACTTTTCATCTTCCTTTTAAAGTTATTCTATAACTAAGAATGATATGGGTATGGGATTAGTTATCTGGAAACCTGTTATCCAGAATGCTCTGAATTATGTGAAGGACATCTCCCATAGACTTAATTTTATAAAAATAATTAACATTTTTAAAAATGATTAATAGATTAATAAATGAATCCTTATTGGAGGATTACTGCTCCCGGGCAAACTTAGTGCCATATATTACATATAGGGGTTAAGATATAAAGATCCAAATTACAGAAAGATCAGTTTTGCTGAAAACCTCAGGTACTGTGCATTATAGATAATAGATCCCATACCTCAATTTACTTTTTAGATTTACAGTTTCACATTTTTTACGCTGTTTTGTTTTTTCAAATGTATTCATATTTGGTGCAGATGAAATATATTTTACATTTTTGTTGGTTACATAATAACACTTTATTTTGCAGTCATATTGCTACAATTCATCATATCACTTTATTTTGAAGTCATATTGCAACAATTCTATTTATATTGTTCATTTAAAAGAGTTACCCTTAATAAGGCATGAACGGCCTTCAAATTACAGCATTGTTGAAAATCAAAACAGGGGGGCATTTTATTAACCCCTGGTAGTTATCACAGAGCAGTACCAATCACCAGTGGTAATGATGTTCAACCGTTCAAAGCAAACATTCGAATGAATAGACACAGGTGTCAGTTATGATAAATGTGCCGATTCGTTAAAAATATTCCTGACTGTCAGGGAAGTTTTGTTACATCGTAAAATTGATCAAACTGCTGAGAACCCTTCTGCATTCCCCAGTTCCATCTATAATAAATCTGGCCCACAGGGTTGCAGTGAGCTTTTGTATCTTTTTTCAATCAGTGGCTTGCAGAACCACGCTGAAACTGTAGTCAGACATCTGTAGGTAGTTTTTAAAATCATCTGGATTTCTTTCTCTCAGCACTCTCAACAGATCCATATGGGAAATGTGATCACAGTTAACAAGCCATCGTTTTTGGGTTTTTTTTCTTATTTATAGTGTAAGCAACAGACGTGCAAGAACAGCTCTCTGCTTTGTATCCATAAACTCATCTCAAAAAAAGTAACAATATCATAACCATTGAACCTTCATTGCTTGCATCCCTCATCCACTAATTTCTAGATATCCCAGGAAACCCAGCTTGAGATCTTGTGCATTTTCTGCCTAAGATATTCTTGGAACTACGGTTAATGGTGGATCCAACAAGGTTTTCATTCATCTATAACCTTACTGTGAGCCAACGGAAACCCTGATAAAATGTTAGCTCTCAAAGGGGGGACTTAAACTGACATAGGCAGTGTTGCATTGATGGCAAAACTGTGTGCCACCAACAAGGATGGTGCCTTAAGCACTCTCTGCTAATATTGCAAGATCTACAGGACAAAAAGCGGAAGGAACAACAGGAAATGCTAACCAAAGGACCATATTTTTGGTAAAGGATAATACTGTCTGATACTATGGCAATATTCCTGTCTTACACACTTTGCCAATAGTGTTATTGTTTAATTATGCATAACAATAAATGCCAATCTTCTAGATTACAGCTGAAAAGGTTTGGGGTTAAACAAAATACCTTCCTGACTCCAAGATGGCAATTGGACCAGTCCCTGGATCAATTTGTACTCAAAAGCTGTTTTCAATAACCTTGTATTTCCTCACTTGCTAAAAAGCCATCCAACCCCTTCTTGGATTTTTCTAATGTATCTGCCAGTACAAACTTCACAGCTCTCACTGTAAAAATCCTTTCCAAATATTTAGATCGAACCACCATTTTTCTAATGGGAATGGATGCCAACGTGTCAGCTGGAAGGTTCTACTGGTAAATAAAACATTATTATATGATACCTTTACCAACTTGGCCATTCTTTCCATACTCTTTACTAGCGGTACTGTCCTGTAAATCACTTGAGTCAAAAACTCCAAGGCATATTCTAGTTAGGTCATTACCAGCTCTTTGTAAAGTGTAAGAATGCCCCCTCCTCCCAAGAATAGATGCCCATTTTAATATCACTATAGCCCTTGTATTATTTACAACTTGCACTGGTCCCCCTTTATTCTTCAAGGAATGGTGTTAGTGATGTCAGCAAAAAGAAAGACTTACACTCGCACACCCTGGCCGTCCAGACTTCAGCGACTCCCAGGTGCTCGATGCTAGAGGGAATGGGCAACCTCAGAAACAACGTAGGAACAAGACACACCGGCACTGCTTGAGAAAGGGGTCACGCCCCGAAACGTTGCATCCGCAATAAACGAGCAAGGTTTTACCTGCTGAACTTACCCATGCTGTGCCGGTGTGTCTTGTTCCTACGTTAGTGATGTCAGATCATATCGTTATGGCTGCTTATACATTCTCACTGCTTGTCTGACCGACATATGACCTTTATTACTATATCTGTAGGCTAAATAAGGGAACATAACGATTTATAACAGCTAATTGAAAATTGGCATTTCTTGTCATTTAAGGCTTCTGATTTCATGATATTAATTTAAAAACATAACACTTATAATATCAGTAATTTTTTGTATCAATCTTTCCTTAACAATTTTGATATTTTATTATTGCAGTTATTTAATTTCCACAAGGCAGGCTACCAAAGCTATGTTTTTACTTAGTGTTCAAAACTGAATACTTCAGACTGCTTGCTCAGTTGTCCTTTAATGTGTAATGCCACATTAAACATTGTTCTTGGCATAGTGGGGGTTTTTTATAGTGAGGCCTTAAAGGTAGGAGCCCTGGGAAAAATCCCTCTCCCCATTTACCCACATGCAGTTCTGTGGACTATATTTCACGCTCAGATTGTTTCTCTGTGCAAGAACTAGACTGTCAAGTGAAAATAACCCTCCTTGGTCTTTTGCTAAAATTTATTACTGTTCTGCAGTACTTTGTTTTAACAGATGGGATGTTATCAGCAAGTTATGTGAGCACATTACCGGCTTCTCAGAGGAATGGGAGAATGATTCTATTTGCTTGGGGTCTTATCTATGCTCTCAGAACTGTATTTAGACCACAAATATGTTGTTTTTCGCAGCATAAAAGGTCAAATACATGAGAAAAGGAGTATTAATATCATGTTATTTTTAGTTATCCCATCTTGTGATTTATACCTGCTTTGAAGAATTTATAGCCATCTGATGGCATGCCTAGCAACAGGAGATATAGGATCCTGAAAGCTCTGAATAACGGAGCAGATTGTAACTACAAAAGTTTGAGTTTGGTGTTAGATTTACTATGCCACTATGCCAACAGACAATAAATGATACACAAAATCAGTAATTTAAGGATCACCACCGCACACATGCACAAACCTATTCAAGTGTCACTAAAGTTGCACCAAACCTGTAGAAATTACAATGATCCTTACAGCCATCTCTGTGTGATTATGTGTTTCTATGTTTATTCCCATAGAGCAGTAGTCCCCAATCAGTGGTTAGAAAGGAACATGTTGATAAGCAGGTGCTTATTTTTGAATTCCTTGCTTGGAGCAAAGCTTTTGTTGTATAAAAACCAGGTGTACTGCCAAACAGAGCCTCCTGTAGGCTTCCAGTTTTAATAGGGGCTAACTAATAGCCAATCACAGCCCTATTTGGTACCCCAGGAACATTTTTCATGGTTGTGTTGCTCCCCAGCCCTGTTTAATCTTGAATGTGGTTTATGTGTAATATAGGTTGGGGACCCTGCCTTAGATAATGATGGATAAGCCTACTTGCCAAGATGAAGCACTCCATGAATGGAGGGTTGGCAATAAAGGTGTGGCCCTGCTGCTCATAAATTAGTTTGCTCCATAACATTTGTTAGATACCCACACACCTTGTGGAGGGTGAATGATAAAAGCCTGAAATTTTAGTAGATCACCAACTAGGGCAGGGGATCATGTTAACCACCAGCAACTAGCCCTTGATAAGGTTAGTGTTGGAGGACAGATCAGGACAAACAATATATATAGGAATCATTGGGTTTACTGGAAGGCAGTTAGAACACAGAATGATAATATAATATAAATAAGGTTTTTCTCTTATAGCGCTACAACATCAACCTAACCAGGAGGAGGAACTCTCCTTTTACATTCTGTAAGAACATACGCAAAGTCAGAGGTAGTGCTACACAAAAATTTACTGTGAAGTCATGCCTTTCATTATAAGTATTTTTATTACTATGTAAATGTAGCTTACAAATTTGTTGAGCTAAGACTTGAGAGGGGTTTGACCTTTTAAAACTTTATAGGGAGTATGTACCCAGGCAAAAGTAGGCATTTATTGGGAACATATGTTTTTCCTAAATTATTCCAGAATGCATTAATAAATATTCCCCCTATGGCTTCTAAAAAGGAATGCCCCTCATATTAGCTGCTTTATAGCAGTTCTCTGTTTTATATAGGAGCCAGCTATTCCTATCTCTCCTCCCCCTAGTTACTCACAGCTTTCCCTGCAAGCTGATGGAATGGGTTTTGTACAAATGGTTCTGCAGGATGGCTTAAACAATAGTCTCCATTTCTTCCCAGTGCAAGAATCAGCAAGACTATGAAGCCAGACCAAGGACTCTATAGGAACATTAACCAATAGATTACTCTAGAACTTGTGGTGGAGTGAAAGGGTTGAAATTTATTTAACTACAGTATGTTTTATTAGTGGGAGTAGAAGAAAGAGTTTGCCTTATTTAGATTTGTCATAATGACTAGTATATGTATATCAATGTGTTCTCTTTAAATCATAGTAGCCTAAGACAAGACCAGTGGGTCTTTCATAAGAAAGGTTAACCCAAAAACTGTTTTCAATATACACATTTTGTGTCATAATAGCCAGACATATTTGAATTATCACACCTGACCTTGTGTTTTAAATGGTTTTCAAGATTACTTGTTTCAATCTGACCTGTCATGTTTAGTACTATGTGTTAGAAGGGGGAAATAGGATGCCTTAAAGTTGCCTTTCTCTCCAGTTTGAAAGACTATGCAGAAGTTTCCCATACCTGGTGACTTGCCTCATAATTATTAGCAATGACATAAAATCATTTTACAAACAAGTTAATAATACTTTTAATGTCTCGTCAAATTCGATCTTATATCTGAAACCTTGCCAAAATTAATTTTCACATGAAACCGTATCTGCACCATGATGTGTCACATTGATAATCTTTAAGAAGTGGTGATGAGGTGCAGCCCTACAGTCATGTTTGAAACATGAGGAATATAAACAAGAGTTAGGAAACTATCTGGTAGCCAACTGTCCCTTTGCCAATTCCATGCAGAACATACAGTATTCTGATATAGTTATCTGCATAGAATTCTTTGAGGTGGAGAATGAAGGTACAATGAATCACTCAGATTACAAAATGATCTATTGGCACAGAAATGGCTTTGAGAACTCCCTCTATCATAGGATCTCATCATGAGCAGGGCCCTCACATGATCTTTTGTACAACTTTGGGCCTGGATTATTTATATGTATCCTCAATGTCTTAGCACTACAAAAAACGTGGTGCTTTGTACATACAAGACAAGAAGTCTGTGGCCATTAAAGGACAAGGAGAGTTAAACTAAAGAAGTAGGGTAGAAATGTTTTACATTATGTTTTGGGCTTCTATATCAGCCCCAGGCAACCACAGCCCTTTAGCAGTAAAGATCTGAGTCTCCAAAGATGCCCCAAATAGCTCCCCATCTTCTTTTCTTCTGATTCACTGCACATGCTCTGTGCTGCTGTCACTTACTGAGCTTAGGGACCCACTCACAATATACAGTACATTTAGAATAGAAATGTCACAGTATAAGGCTAATTAGTAATTAATACAGATAATTACTACATGGTAGCACATAAACCAGTCCAATTAGTATCAGAATTTAATCAGCCATGTAGCATCAGCTTATATGACAGTCCAACCTCATTTGATAATTATCAACTTAATATTTTGCAACCACCCCTAAGCTTAGCTTCTCAACAGCTGCTCAGAGCCCACCGAGCATGTGAGTGTCGCAGACACTTTCCAAGATGGTGACCCCCCTGTGACAAGTTTAAAGTCCTGGATCATTGCTGCTATTGAGAAGCTGAAACTTTAGGCTGGTGCATTACGTTCAGTATATAAAACATGGCATTTTTAGCCCTATTCATTTTTAGGGTTTAGTTCTCCTTTTAAGTGTTTGCAATGGAAAATATTTTGTTTAGCTGACAGATGAAGCAAGGTGGCATCATCCATACCTAAATCTAGAATTATTATGCTTTATATGACACTTTCCCCATTCTAACAAAACTACCAGGTTTCCCCCAATGAAAGAGTCTCCTCCTTTTAAACACAATACACTACTCTGAGAACAAGGGACCAGCACAAGTACACATTGATTTAGATCAGAATAAAGGCTCTGTGGTTGTAGGAGGAACCTGGAAGGTTAATCGACTGGTAATGGTTTTACTACTAGCTTACGAATACAGGCAAAACTAATAATAAATCTGACCACCAACAGATAATATCAGGGTGCTTTGTATCCCACATTAAAATAAATAAACCATATATTTACAGTATGTGTATGTCCTTATATAGAGATATAGTCAGATACCATCGTGCAAAGCAGAATGAGCTGAGTTTGTGGCTAATCTATACATGGCAACATTTTTCGCTCATCACTACTCTTGGATATCTAAAGCAACAAACAAGCAATTCCAAACAACATAACTCAAACATAACCAGAATATTAGAACTTAATTCTGCAGTATTGCTTTTCCAAGGCATGATAACGTTACATAGTGGTTAGTGGCATATTAGCAAGAAGCCTTATAAGCTTATGGTTTAAGGTTAAGTAGCCTAATAGTCAGAAATTTAGATAATCTCATTCAGATGTAAGTGAGCTAATATATTCACTTAAATGCAGTAGTGGTTTCCAGTGCACTATCCTTGGGCCATGACAGATAGGATGGTTTGTTTCCCGTGGGAAGTCTTTTCTCCCTTGAGCCACAAAAAATTCCTGTCTCTGTGCATCCATTGGGATTGCCACATGTAAAACATGGCAAAGAACCTGGGCTCATTTTCAGTAGTCTTGATTATTACCTTATCCATCTATATTTTAAACATTTAAAGATAATATAATATTTTCTTCTGTTCTACTGTTTTATAATGTACACATGCACTTACTTTCCTTGTATTGACCACAGGTTCATTTTAACACATGAACACATTTGGCAATTTTTTAAAAATCTGAATTGCTGTTACAATTCCAGAAATAAACCTCACGGCAATTTTTACACTGTTTTTACCAAAAACGTCTCAAAAAGACTTTTTGTTTATACTAATAAATGTGTGTCTGTGTGTCATTCCTGAGGGGCAGTGACAGTGTATAATGACACCCCATCACCCTGGTAATTTGAGTTGAACTGTGTCTGTCATTAAGAAATACATACTGAGCAACCCAATCTAACCAATCGCTATTTAACCTAATCCAGAAATAATTACCACAATTACATTTGCATTAGGCAACACTTGCAATCTGCTTAACGTGAATGGGCAATCCAATGAGCTGCATTACACAATATCTCAGCCACGTGAAATTTAACAGTCTATTTAACTGATCTAGTTAAGAAAATAGAAAAAAATTAGGTGTAATAAAATTGAAAGTGACCTCTATGAAAGGGTTTTTTTTTCTTTCACTTAGCTAAAATCGGAATAATTGAGTCAGAGACCCAGCTGCACAGGGCTTTGAATTTAAAATGCTTTGACTGATCTGCAATCTGTTCACATTTTACAGCAGACATTGGAACCTTCCTAGAATGCATGCTTGTCTTTATTTACTTCATCTGTGTATACATCTTATATTTATTCAAAGCACATGCATGCTACAGACACTTGCATTCTCTAAAGCTGAGGAATAATCTAAATAATTGAAGAAAGACATCTACGAGGCCCCAAGAAAGGTTGATTCTTTTCTTTCTTAAATATATTTTTCAAAATGGGACATAATCATTACACCATCTAGTGGCATATCTGAAGTGGCATACAGCCCTATTATACATTGCCGGATCCATTTATCAAGGGGTAGTTGTAAAGGCAGGAGCATTAAGGGCCACAAAATCATGAACCTTAGAGCCATGTGTACAATGCACTTGCACCTGGAACTTCCAGCAGCAGTACATCCCCTCTCTGCCCTCTGATCTGGCACAAGGAAGCCATTTAAATCTAGATCCTGTGTTTCCTCCTGTTTCCTTGGCCCCTTGTTTGATGATTACAGCATCTCAAGATGCTAGGAGTTTTTGTTCCGCAACACTTGTCCAAGGGGAATTTTTCAAGAGAGCCTGAGTGAAAAACATCATAAGCTACAGCTGACTGTGCTAGACAAAGTGCATGACCATGATGTCTGTGTATATAAAAAGTAAAATATGTGACAAATGAATTCGTTTTACCTGATTAAACAGGGACCTCAGGTACAATCCTTCTCAGGGAGGGGTACTAGGTTCTGGCAGCAGTGATTGAAGACCCTTTATGCCTGGGTTGTCCTTATCCATAAAAGGCAAAATAAAGGGATACATGATACAAAGCACATAATGAGCCACTTCTGGTTTAACTTTATCATATGTTCAAAGAATGTGGTCCTGATTAAAAGAAGGTTCATAAAAAGTGCTTCCTTCAATGTCACACATAACCATGGTCAAACCATTACATTTTGGGGTTTTGACATCAATGCCGTGGTATCTGATCCCTTGAATATCAATCAAAGAAAGAATAGGCACATAAAGAACCAAAATGTAGAAGCACTCACCAGGTAGAAGAGGAGGTCTCTGTGATCCAGCCCCAGACTCACAGAATTAGGAATGGTTAACTGAAAACAGCAATAACATGGGCTTTTAGGCATTCAGAGGATCCACAAGAGCCGTACAAATTTAAATAGGAAAGTCTTTATTTAAAGCTACATTAAAAGATTAACATCTCCATTTTACCTATGCATTTAGTTTCCTGTGGGCACTTAATTATGGCATATGATCCCTTGCCCTATATTTCAGGCATTGGGTGCTGACAGCATGCATGTTGCTATTGGCTCTCATCATGTGCCAGTGTGGAAAATGTGACTGTCTGCTGATGTGTGTCATCCTTGTGTCGACCTCTCATCAACCCATGTTAGCTTCTGAGAAATGTGAACATTTCTGTCACTTAATCTACCTTCCATTCAGCAAACAGATGCATAAATGCTTCACAAATTGTAACATGTTTGCAGAATTCTAAAATATTACTTTAGATCAGTGCTGTCCAACTTCTGTGGTACAGAGGGCCAGACCTTTTCTGGTCTCCGTGGTGGAGGGCAGATAATGGAAGCCAGTGTTGACCACTATCCTTTTTAAACCACACCCACTTTAAACTACACTCATGTTACCACAAGAACTTTTAAGACCATGTCCACATTAATGGTGGGAGCATACCAAAAAACCCAATAGTTGGTGCTTACTGCAGAGATATCACTCATCAGTCATATATGAAAAATTTAAGTCATATAAAACATGACAAATGTCTCCTCCTCCCCTGTGGATAACACATCACCCCCACCCCAGCACATGATTACACACCTTGGGGACCCCCTAACAACAATTTCCCCAATTTCCCGATACTAACAAACCCCTAGAACAAACCCTACCAGGCTCACGCCCCACAGGTAGCGTAGGGCAGGCAGAGTATGGAACACACAGGGAGCATAGAGGAGGCAGAGTATGGCACACACATGAAGCATATGTCAGACAAAGTATGGAACACACTGGGAGCATAGGGCAGGCGCAATATGGCACACACAGGGAGCATAGGACAGGTAGCATACGGCACACACAGGGAGCAAAGGACAGGGAGAGTATGGCACACACAGGTAGCATAGGGCAGGCAGAATACAGCAGGGACCAGGGAAACCTATCAGGACCATTCAGTGTCGGACTAGGCCAGCGGGACACCGTGAAAAAACTTGGTGGGCCCCCACAAGCCCAGACCTGCACCTCCTGCTGCCCGGAATGAACTGGCTGGCGTGCTCAAATAGGCGCACGCACAGCGAGACGTGTTCCAGCATATGTGCAGTGCGTTTGCGCATGCGTGCATCGCGAAATATACAGCCAGCGGGCCAGGCCATTTTCACATACAGGTAAACTAAATATCATGGTTTACCATTACCATATGACTGCCCATTTAATTACAATACCATTTAATTTTCTTTTACATAAGATTCAATAGTGTTCAATTAGTGACTGAAATTGATGACAGTTTGGATTTCATGTTTCATATGTTTCTACTGCTCTTATGTGCAATGCATCCATTTGTTTTTCTTTTTGTCTCTCACTCTCAATTTCAAATCAGTCACAGACAATGGCATTATAATTGCACAGTGGACATTCAGAAAGAAGGGTAACACATTTTGTTTTGTCCAGTCAGAGGCACAGGGTCTGATCCTAGTTGTATATATACTGTATATCTCTAGAAACTTTACCATAAAGCAAGATGGGGCTTCTATTGTTCTGAAAAAAAAGGAAATAAATATACAGTAGTCACAGAAGTACCAGGAAATAGTGCTCTTCAACAGGCACCATTGCAGGACACTGGACATGTACAGTGCCTCCGTCACCAGGAATGAAAGCCAAACAAAATAATAAAGATGGGGAGCCAGTGACAACTTCAGAGCCATGAATCTTAAGTGTTATGGGGCTGTTGTACTTCTAGACTGGTATAATAAGCCCCATGCTAGAGTTCTGTATGGTTTGGTAGGGCAAACCTGTGCCTGACCTGGACTGGTTGACCTGCAACCCAACCCACACCCACTACCCTGTATGCACCCTGCTACCTGGCCCACAACTTACCTTCGACCCAAGGACCCTCGAAAGTAGAAGTGAATCATCGTGGACCAGAAGTGACATTGCTCCAGAGGCAGATCAACCTGGTTAGAGGAAAAAGAAGCTTTATTGTCAGGGTTGGGAGGGAGAGATCACAGCCACACTTTAGCCAGACAAGTATAGGAGAAGGAAGAGGAACTCCAGCAGTATTACTGCAAACAACTTTTTATTCCAGGCAGTGGTAAACACAACATGTTTCGGGTTCAATACCCTTTATCAAGTGAATCTTGATAAAGAGTATTGAACCCGAAACATGTTGTATTTACCACTGCCTGGAATGAAAAGTTGTTTGCAGTAATACTACTGGAGTTCCTCTTCCTTCTCCTATACTTGGATCATTTGCAGCAGTTGCAGCACAGAGCAACTATTAAAGAATTGGACACATACCATTTGGAAAAGCTGTGCTAACCACCATCCCCCTCTTCTATTTAGCCAGGCAGGGTACCCACTGAACAAATGCATGACCAGGGAATTGGGAACTTTCTGCCTGAAACCCGACCAATCTGTTGATGCAGGTCTCTACCCTATGCATGAGGTACATCATTTACAGCTTAATTAATTTTTGACATGTAGCTATGTTTGAAGGTTTCAGTTATATGACATGATACTTACTTAATTAAATATGGAATTACAGATCTAAAGTGGAGATTCTACCTAATAATTTTCTCTATTGTAATAAATAATGAAAAGTACAGCAGTTACATATCCCTGAGTATGTGTAATACAAACGAAAAAGATTTATTTATAGAGAATTAATTTTCTTATGTTAAACCCTGAGGCTTTATTCTTATGTGTCAGATGTACTTCAACTGTCATGGACCAACAGATCTGCTTGCCTGGTGATGACATTGAGATGCTTTGTACACTAACTCTAGCATCATATATGTAAAATTTTCAAGCAACCAATAAAGCATTTCCTCCTCTAAAGTTATTACCTGTTACCCCAGGTGGGCCTGCACTCAAACACTTTAGATCATTTGCTGACTATGCAATACAGCTTGAAAAGTGCAATGCTAAACATTCTCCATCATTACAAGCTTTTTTTACAGCCCAATTTCCTCTGAAAGTTTAAGGGAAAAAACCCCAGTAAACTTGTAAGGTAGAGCTGGATTTCATTTACTAACACAGTTGTAAATAAAGATTATTGACCTCTACATAATAATCATGTGATAATAAGATCTTCTTTACCTGAGGTGATTGTGAACAAGGTTTTTTTTTTTCTTGGCTTAGAGTCAAATTATTAAGATAAGTTACATTTGGTGTATAAACTTGTACTTTATTCCACTAGGGAGTAACTAAGTGAAGTTGCAATTGTTTTACAGCATACAAGTAAATCCAGTACATTATTACTTTTAATTTTCTTTTTATTGGATTTTAAGAATTTAACATGACATCATTATAATTTAAAACAGAATGTGAAAAATTCTTCTGCTTAGGATTTGGCATTATTGAGGGTCACGGGGTAGAGGGCATGGAAAGAGACAAAGAACAGTGAAGGTGGATATAAGTCCAGCAGATGTTTATAAAGTAGCACTAGCGACACTCTATGTATACCTGTAATAGGTCTCAAACCTTCAGAAGACTTTATCACGGGTGGGTTTTTAGAGTAGAGTGGCAGAAGGAATTTTCCTTTGGAACAAATGGGAATGAACAGTGAAAGAAAATATGATTCTTCTGGCAAAACACAGGAACCAGGGTTGATAAGGTAAGGACAGGAGCCAAAAAGTCCTATATGTAGTGAAAGTTATTTACATGTCCCATATTACATACAGTGCAAGACCTTAAAACTAAAATAAGAGTATACATGTTTTCACTGCATTTATTGCATAGTGAAGGGACTTTTTATTGATCCTTTTAGCCCTCTACTTCTCAGAAATATCCATGTCCCAATATCCTGCACTAATGAGATGTAACATCAAAAAGAGGTTTGCAAGTTTGGACGTATGGCTCTGAATATTCTGGTGTATACAGTATGTTTTAGTAAACCAGTGGTACTGGATACCTACCTGGCTATAGGGGCATAAAGAATAATTTGCATGTCTCCTCCCATGATTCCTTAAATGAAAGTTAAAACCGCATATTACTATGCTACTATGTGTGTGAATGTAAATGGCTTATATGAAGGACTTCACTGTATTTCTAATAAAACATTCTAGATATAATATGCTCCTCCTTTTGACCTTTCAATAGATGCAGTAACCCAATAACGTAAGAGAAGTTCCCTATCATGTACTTGGAAAACCAGCATATGTCTCAACAAATGATCCAATAAAGATGTATTTTTCTAACAATTATTAAGCCACACTTTAAATATATTATTTAGACATCACCAATTTGAGATGTCCCATTCTGCATATACCTTTTTACTAAATTATGATATAGATATTCATTTTTTCTATATAAAGGGGAAGTTTCTAATTCATGTTTGCTTTACATAGAATGTGTGATTCTTCCTATTTGTGAAATATGAAAGTATACTAGACATGGATGTCCTCTGTTCCTAATATTATTATTAATATAGTGAATAATGTACCCCCTCTTGTGAAATATAAGGCTATTAGAAATTACAGAGTTCCATGACCATAGGCCTTGTGTTTTTATATGGTCATGGAACTCTAAGGTGACTTCTAATATCCTCATATTTTGCAACATAGAGTATTTTATTTATCATAATATACAATTTTCAGTGAGTCATGTGACAAAAATTATATCACTAAGCTTCGATTATAACTGATGACATCACTAAGCACTGTTTATAAGAATATAATTTACAGGATATTCATGGCTCTTGTGTATTATATCAAGATAAACATCTATCTAACAGGGGAAGCACAGGTCTAATATTATTAGAGTCAGCCATTATATAAAGCTTCTAAAGCTAATAGTACATGTTAGAGCAGTGATCCCCAACCAGTAGCTCGTGAGCGACATGTTGCTCTCCAACCCCTTGGCTGTTGCTCCCAGTGGCCTCAAAGCAGGTGATTATTTTTGAATTCCAGGCTTGGAGGCAAGTTTTGGTTGTATAAAAACCAGGAGTACTGCCAAACAGAGCCTCAATGTAGGTTGACAATCCACATGGAGCTTCCAAATGGCCAATCACAGCACTTATTTGGCACCCAAGAACATTTTTCATGCTAGTGTTGCTCCCCAACTCCTTTTACTTCTGAATATTGCTCACGGCTTCAAAAGGTTGGTGATCCCTGTGTTAGAGGAATAAATAAAGTTGGAGACTGACATTTTGCTAAAACAAACAAGTTACAAAAAGTCATACTCTGAATTTACAGCGTGGGAGATTTATCAATCTCAACCAACAATAAGATAAGATATATGTAAATGTTCATAACTATAATGTGTAGTGATGTTGTTTCCGTTTCCAGCTGTTATAGTTGTAGTTCTTTATACATCTTGTGTAGATCTTATGATTCGCATAATTCTGTACAATACTGAAAAATTTCTATTAGTCCAATTGTTATAAGAAGTACATTAGACCAGGCTGCCTCAAGGATTAGCCCCAGGGCAGTTCCATGGCCCATCTTACAACTGTCACATTCATCATAACCTTCTGTATTCTTCTTTTAACCATTCTCTTAAGGAATAAACACAAACCTTCTACTACTTCATCTATACATGTATCGGATCCTTTATACGGAAACCCCATCATCCAGGAAGCTTCGAATTATGCAAAGGAAATCTTCCATAGACTCCATTTTATCCAAATAATCCACATTATAAAAATGATATTCTTTTTTTCTGTAACAATAAAAGAGAACCTCGTACTTGATCCAAACTGAGATATAATTAATCCTTATTGGAAGCTAAACCAGCATACCGGGCTTATTTAATGTTTACATGATTTTCTAGTAGACTGAATGTATGAAGATCCAACTTACAGAAAGATCTGTTATCTGTAAAACATCAGGTCCTGAGCATTCTAGATAACAGTTCCCATACCTGTAGTACTCAACAGCTTATAAGTAATATAGTAGAAGAGTTTTAGAAATTGTGAACTGTGACCCACAGGTGCCAATTTAATCACAGTATAAAATTTCAATAAAAAAATATTTACAAACAACTACTGAGTATAAATTACAACAAATATGCATATGAGAGGGTGCAGTATCAATCAGGACAAATTTGAAGGTGTTTTTTTATGTCTTCTACTGTTCAATTTTATTCTTACCAAGCCATGGATGTTAATTATGGAGTCCCTGAAACCCCTTTTAATCTCCCCATATGTGTTTCTATCTCTATTTCTCCCTTTCATTCATTCACTGTACACTCAGTATAATGCTGCTATGTGGGTGAGCACCCAAATGGTTAAATGTGCCCTAAAACAGACCTTTACTTTATAGAGTTCCAATAAATACACAACATGGACCACAAACTGTAAGTTTGAGCGTAGGGGGTAATACATGCTTGCGCTGGCCTTCCTCTGCAACTTTCAGCAATAAATTGACTTACTTTTGAGTTTATGAGGCAATAAACAGTTTGGACCTTTGACCTCAGCATTCAATGAATACATTTCCAACAGATGTGTTTATTGACAACTATTTACATGGGACCCCTTCACATGGACTGTGGGTATATTAGATGCAGTGTCATGTGTTTGAATTTAACACTGCTCTCATATATAAGCTTACATAAAACTGCAAAACGAGTGACTGACTTGTCCATATTTATTTACAAGAACTGAAACATTAGAAACGAGTTAAACTATTGCACATGAGAACAATCAACTGCAGTCAGAGGATGCTCAACAGTATCATCAAAGGCTGAGGAACATTTTTTATCAGTATTCTCTTCAGCCTCTTTGCAAAAGTTCTTGATTTTCAAGTTGCTAGGAAACAGGTGGCATGGCCACTAACACAGAGGGGTACACTTGTACTTTAGTCCCAAAAAGTATGCTTATGAAATGACACATCACGTAGTGCATGCACATTTTACAACATTCTTCTGCATAAAGGTTTTTCTTGTCTGTTGCCTCTCAGATGTTGCCCTTCACAATGCAATATGGTCGAGATTTAGGGGGTTATTTAACAAACTCTGGATGCAAAAATCATGAAAAATTTGTGATTTTTTTTTATATAAAATTACAAATTTTTCGGAATTTATTAAACCCCGAGCATGGAAAAGTCAGAATCAGAAAATCCGACATCTGAGACCTTTCGAGGTTGCATATAAGTCAATGGGAGAAGTCCCAATGATTTTTTGATGTGAGTTGGGTTTTTGGCAATACCCGGGCAAAATTTGGTGTTTTCGGGTGAAAAGTTCGAAAAAATCGGATGAAAAAATCAAATAAAATCTCGAAAATCGTTTTTTTAGGATGTTTCGCGCAAACAAAATTTTCAGGAAAGTGTATGAATAAATAAGGCCAAAAACCCCATGCGGAGTTGTTCAGAGTTTTTTTCAGAAAATATTGAGATAAATTCGGACTTTGATAAATAACCCCCTAAGTTACAGCCGCAAAAAGTTGTGCGGTAGTGCAAGTGTATTCCATCCATTAAAAAAAGCAAATAATCATTAAGAAAATGGCAGCTCTTACCAAATCATTTACCATCGTCTTAAGATCATTTGCTGAATTTTGTTTACTACATTTTTTTACTATGCTGGCACCAGTGGTGTAACCAAAGAAAATGTGAGTTTGACCATTACGAATTGTGCAAATTGTTCAAATGTTTGTGTCCATGTGTATTTCAAACTTGCAGTCAGCACACAGCATGTTATCAATGTGTCCGAATGCAAACAATTTACAATCAATTTTTTAATGCTTCTGATCCTATACTCAACAATACAATACTTACATACTGCCACTAGGTTACACATCACTTTACAACAACATAATAACAAACAGGACACTTACAGCAAATGAACAGAAAACAGTGATGAATGGAGACGCCCCCAAGCTTGCAAGAGTTTAATATAAAAACTGTAGACTTATAGGATCCTTGGACCCTCTCCACGTGTATAGCGTTGGAGGTGTCTTATTTTTATTAAACACTCCCTGTACATTGTGAACTCTGCAATGCACAGCTTTACGAATGATTATTCTGAAATGATAGATTCTAATGATCCATAACAATAACTGGAAATTTGAAAAAACAATAACCGGGATTCTCAGTTGACTGAATTTTAGCAACCCCCTCAGAAAGTGGGTTTGTGCTTCCAGTAATTGAGATTCAATTTAAAACCTTCTTACAGAAATAGCGGCCCATACCATCTAAAGATTTTGGACAATGCTAAAAGCTATAGGAAAAAGATTGCTGGATAAAAGGCTCTGCAGTTCACTGGCCCCTTGAAGAGGATATTCTGTTATGTGCCTGATTATTTACTCAGATGTGAAGTCAGTTAACGTGCAAGCACTTTGGGATGGACCAGAGGGTGGGGGGGGGAATACAAACCTTTGTAATGGACTCCAACATTTTTTAAATTGACCGTGGAAGCAGAACTGGAATATGTACACAGGTGTTGTGCCAAATTCGATATCAGAGAACGCTGTACTTCATGCCTGCTTCATGACCAAAGTGCGTTAGTCAGTAACATCTGCAGGGAAATATTCAGCTAGGACATAGAGTCAGATAGTAGGCATGTCTAAGAAGTATCCCAAGGTATGCAACTCCCACTAGATGGCACAAAGCTTATTAGCGGCATTACAGCATCTCGAAAAATGTAAAAATTCTACCCAAAAAAAGTGTAAGCTAACCTCTAGCCAAAGAACACATTAATTATACAGCTTAAGTCAGGCGCATACTCAAGGAAAAAAGAGATAATGTTTCACCCAGCTGGATACTTTGTAGTTAGCACAAATGTAATATAAAGCGTACCAGGGTTTGTCAAGTGTCTGTCTGGATTTTCAGTTTTCATTAGTGTTATAATTAAAACCACATTTTCAGCTATAATACCTATAGCAAGAAAGGAATGAGGAATGGGGTTGTCAAGGTCAGGCCTTTGTTGCTGTTAATGCTGAGGATCTGCAGACCACAAGATTTTGGTTTCGGTTAAAAACAGAGAAATTGGCTGGAAGGCCAAGGCACAAATGGACCTCTGCGGTTGTGCATGAGGTCACTTTCATGGTGAGTGCAGGGAAACAACATGTTACAGGGATCTGTATGTGCAGAAAATTCTAGGCATGTTCTTACGTATCCCTATTCCAAACAATTTATTATTCCTTGATCCGCTTTTCTTTATATTAGTATAGGTAACTACTAATGGCACCAGAGAAAATGCCTCTGTAATATAGAGCACTGAGCTCTCAAAACAGCAGAATACAGTATTTGTCTGTTCTTAGATACAATCAAGAACTTACACCTTTTGGCTTCCCAGCTGTTGCTGAACTACTATATATATATATATATATATATATATATATATATATATATATATATATATATATATATATATATATATATATATATATATATATAGATATAATATTAACCATTTCTCTTATTTGTTTAAAAAAATAATGCTGTTTGCATAAGTACCACACGTTTCAATTTTGTGGTGCACTAGCTTTGCACACAGTTGGGCATTCATTTTGGCCCATTTCTCCATGTAGATTTGCTCTAGCTTGTTTAGTTTATTGGAATGACACATGTACTTCTCAGTTCTTAAACAGCCCAATAGATTCTAAACAGGAGTGAGATCAGGGATTACACCTCAAATTCAGACTGTAAAATCCTGCATTGTTCACCCTTGTAACAACTCTTTTATTCACACCTTGAATGCCCTGTACTGTTCACACCACAGTCCCAGACTGAAAGTGCCCACATTGTTTACCTGTTCACTTCATACAAACTGCTGGAGGGGCACCAGCATTGTATCACTATATGTAGCACAGTATGAACCGTTTATCTTAGAGTGGTCCTGATAGGTTTCCCTGTCTCCTGCTATATTCTGCCTTCCATTTGCTGCCCGTGTGCCATACTCTACCTGTCCTACTCTGCCTGCCCTACACTACCTGTGGGCTGTGAGCTTGATTGGGTTTGTTCTGGAGGTTGCTAGCAGTTGAAAATTGTTCTTAGGGGCCCCTAAGGTGTTTCATCATGTGTTGGGGGGGTACTGTGTTATCTACAGGGGAGGAAGAGGCATATTGATATAATGGTATATTTTAATTTGACTTACTTCACATAGGAGTGATCAATGATATCCCTGCAGTGAGCACCAACCTGGTTAATTAATGTGGACATGGTTTTAAAACTTCTTGTGGTAACATTGGTGTGGTTTAAAAACAGGGAGTGTTCCCTGGGCACCGAATGTTGGCGACTTTTCGCTAGCGTTACTTCGGCAGTACAAGCATTTCATAGCGAAGATGTGCTAGTGTTTGTTTGTGCCTAGCGAAAATTCGCTAGTGATCTTGCCCTTAGGTCAATTTTCATACGGCAGAAGTCTTTATTATAAATGTTGGTGCAAATGCTTGAAGTTACCACTTTTTATTACAAAAGTCCAAGGAACCTTAATAAAGACAAGAGAGTTAATACAATGCCCTACACATGAGCCCATTGTAAAATGATTGATCCATATGTTATGAAATGTCTGGAGAAAAGCAGTTACCCAAAAAAAGTTTGTTAGGACTTTTGCAGGCAATTCAGCTTCAAAAAAGTAAGTCACCAGCGTTTTTGGAACTTTAATGCATTTTTGGCACACAGAGTATGATGAAAGTGACAGAAGATTGAGGAAGATGTAGCGTCTTTTAAGCACTTCACCTGGTCTGAGGTGGCGAACTCAACTCTGGCGAAAGAGGTAACGTTCAGTAAAATCCGCACTTTACTGAATTTGCAGGGTAACGAACTTTTGCCAGAGTGTGAATGAACGCTAGTGACGGACTCTTTCACTAGCAAATTGGTGACTGTGTCTGCTATTGCAGTGGCGATGTCCCTGTGGGTGACATCACTGGCATATTGTTGCTAGTGTTACCCACTTCATCCTTTAGTGAATCTGCCCCATAATGTTTATTGAGGTGTTAGCAGTGTTAGATATGTGCCACTCTGGCTTTGAACTGTGACCAAACAGCTTTATCTTGGTCTCATCTGACCACATAATGTTCCGATTGGTATCCCAAACCCAGAACAATTCCCAAGCTCTTGGTCATGGCTCAGTCCTCTGCCTATAACAACCACCTTTCGCTTCGGGAGGAGCTCTACGCTACTCGGGTGCCACCAAGTCTTAGCATGAGAGGACCAAGGATAGAGTTCTGGGCAGGCAAGGGAACCCCACGTAGTTCTGAAATGGAGAACAAAAATCGTGGTCATGGGACAGGCCAGGTCAATACCAAACGGGAGCAGCAGTACAGAATTTAAGAGACGAGCAGATAGTCAAGGTCACAGGCTGAGTTTAAACACACCAGATTTGCAGTACAAAACAGGATCCAAGAGAGTAGTCAATACACAGGCAGTGGTCAGGCAGGCAGCAAACTAGACAGGGTCAGGCAGGGCTGCCATCAGAAATCACGGGGCCCTGCACAACAACATTTTCTGGGCCCCCCTCGCCACCCCTTCCTCACCCATTAGTATGAAGGACACGAAAGGCATGAGCACTAAAACATTAAGTGCCCCTCTACAAGTTAAAAAAAAAAGAACTTTGGTGCCCAGGGCCCCCTACAAGTTTTGGTGGTCAGGGCCCTCTACAAGTTAAAGAGAAAAAACATTGGTGGCCAAGGACCCCCTTCAAGTTTTAAAAAAAAAAGCATTAGTGGCCAGGGCCCCTACAAGTTTTTTTTAAAAAAAACAATTGGCCAGGGCCCCTACAATATATTTAAAAAAAACAATTGGCCAGGGCCCCTACAAGTTTTTAAAACAAAACAATTGGCCAGAGCCCCTACAAGTTATTTTTAAATAAAAAAAACAATTGGCCAGGGCCCCTACAATTTATTTAAAAAAAACAATTGGCCAGGGCCCCTATAAGTTTTTAAAACAAAACAATTGGCCAGGGCCCCTACAAGTTATTTTTAAACAAAAAAAACAATTAGCCAGGGCCCCTACAAGTTTTTTTTAAAAAACCAATTGGCCAGGGCCCCTACAAGTTTTTTTTTTGTTATTCTTTAAAAACAATTGGCCAGGGCCCCTACACATTTTAAAAAAAAAAAACAATTGGCCAGGGCCCCTACAAGTTAAAAGAAAACTGCACTTACCTTAGCCAGGGAGTTCAGATGCTGGTATCTTCAGTTTCCTGTGCTCTGATTCGCCAGTGAAATGTACGTCCCGGTAAAGCTGCATGGTGATTGGATAAAGTAGAGGGGTGGTACAAACTTCACCCCTCCAATTCCCATGCTGCTTTACCAGGACTTACACTGCATGGCGAATCACAGCACAGGAAGCAAGATGCAGCCATCTGAGCACCAGCCTGCCCTTCGTTCTGAAGTCTGCTGCTCACTGATGGCAGGGGCCCAGCAATGCCCCCCTTAACTCCCCAAATCATCCGGGCCCGGTACAACAGTACCTCCTGTCCCCCCCTGATGGCGGCCCTAGGATCAAGGATAGGCAGGATCAAGAACAGATTAGGAACACTAAGAATAGCACCCAGGAACTAACAAATAGACCTTTATGTTGGGTAATGCAAAATGGTACATGGCGCCTTTAAATATTAGAATCTTGTGCCAAACATGATGACATTATGCGCAGGTACCGTGTCAAAACCCGGAAGTGCCGAGCGTAACGAACGAAGAGGGCCCATAGAAGCGATGTGGCAGGCGTCCCCACCGGGAGCATGACGGGTGTTCCAGCTTGCCCCCTAGACCACCAGGTATTTTCCGTCCACATAACCTTTTTCATTGCATTTACATTTCCTATATCATTCAATTATTTCTTCCAAAAAGATATGACATTAATATGATAAAACCCCAGGTCCCAAGCATTCTGGATAACAGGTCCCATACCTGCACCGACCCAACGGTCTCCAGTGGAATTTACAAACACTTAAGATACTGTTCAGTACTCTATTCCTTTTTTACCCCTTCCCTTTTATACTTCTTTCAGCTGCTCTGTAGTCATCATTTTCACAGCTGTCCTTCGGATTACCAACTTGAATAATGATCCCTTAACTATGGGGTATTTATCCAGAAAATGTGGCAGTTATTTTAATGATTCACTGAAGGAGGCCAATTGAAGGGAAATGTCATGCTCATTAGAGCATGTTTTTAGACTTGAAGCTATTTGAATCGTACATGATATCATAACGGCATATTTTGATGACATCACACTCAACTATTACATTTGACAATTGTATTAAACTACCACTGCTGTTTGTTGCTCCACCATACAATAATGAATCAGCTTTGCAATCGGCTATATTAAATACTGTATTCTTCTGAAAACACTTCATACACACATAAATGTGTATTTATATAGTCTTTTGCAAGCAAGATTGCAAGCAAGATTGCAAGCTCTTTTGGGAAGGCCCATCTTTACTTCTTGTATTGGTGGTTTTTGTGTGTTTCCTGTGTGTTTAAAGTTTACACCCATTTATTGTACAATTCAGTGTAATATATCAGTTTTATAAATACATGTTTTTTAAATATTATTAATAATAATCTGTAACTTGTGAAGATGAATTTATATTGATTATGTATACATACCCTCAATAGATGCTGTTCTGCATTTTCTACTTAGGGAGTCAACTATTCAATAAAATGGATGGGAAACGATTTAAGCAATCAGCACGGAAACAGCAAGTGGGGGTAGTTTACAAGCACTCTGTAGTGGCAGCTAAGGGGAGATATGGCTGCACGCTTTAAGTGCAGTTGGAAATTGGCCTACCACTGAATGGGGACTATGACTCAGTTCAAGAATTTCCCATTACAGCAGTAAACAAGCAAAGTTATAAAGTATATTAAATCAGCTAAAAATTGGAAATTTGCAAAATGTACATATATTAAAGTGTGTTTTAGGAGATAATGGAACAGAAGTATGTATGGGTGCTTAAAACTTCTAGTGGTAACATTGGTGTGGTTTAAAAACAGGGAGTGTTCCCTGGGCGCGAATGTTGGCGACTTTATGCTAGCGTTACTTCGGCAGTCACCAGCGTTTTTGGAACTTTAATGCATTACCGGCACACAGGATATGATGTAAGTGACAGAAGATTGAGGAAGATGTAGCTTCTTTTTAGCACTTTGCCTGGTCTGAGGTTGCGAACTCAACTCTGGCGAAAGAGGTAACGTTCAGTAAAATCCGCACTTTACTGAATTTGCAGGGTAACAACATTTTGCCAGAGTGCGAATGAACGCTAGTGACGGTCTCTTTCGCTAGCAAATTGGCAACTGTGCCTGCTATTGCAGTGGCAATGTCCCTGTGGGTGACATCGCTGGCATATTGTTGCTAGTGTTACCCACTTCGTCCTTTAGTTAATTTGCCCCATAGTGTTTATTGAGGTGTTAGCAGTGTTAGATATGTGCCACTCTGGCTTTGAACTGTGACCAAACAGCTTTATCTTGGTCTCATCTGATCACATAATGTTCCGATTGGTATCACAAACCCAGAACAATCCACAAGGTCTTGGTCACGGCTTTACTTCTTGGACACTGTTGTAGCGTGATGCCAGAATGGGGGACTTGATGAGCTTCTTCCTGAGTTAGCCAGCCATTTGTTACATTTAACTGGAGGATATCTAACATTGCTAACACCTAGAACATTTTAATTGCTAATACAAATCAACAAGATGAGGGCAAAAGGATAGAAGAAACAGGAGAGTGCAGCTACCAACACAACAAAGAGACTTCTAACAGTTCTGTGCATTACAGTGCCATCTAGTGAACTTTAACAAATACAGTCAGTACAAAACACTTGATCAATAACTTGTTTGAAGAATATTAAAGGATTAAAGAAGAAACCCTATTCTAACATAATATATATTTCTCCTGTACATGTGGATTCTCCCAGTACTGAAGGGATGTTGAGGTGAAAGATCAAGGATAACATATTGCTGTTATATGACTTCAATCCAGGTAAAAACTTGGCAAAATAACCTTTTAGCCATTTTATTCCAGACAAGTGAAGAGCACCCACCATTTTTGGGAGGGAACCCTGATTCTGGTCAAACATTGAATGAGATATAGAAGCAACCTCAGAATACATATAAGCATTTCTATTAATGATATGTTAAAAGCAAGTTCTCTTAATATGCATCAAACAAATTACATTATTTTGGTGGCTTTGGTTCCAAGTGGAATTTTACGATTTGCCTTTCGGCAAAGATATTTATAATACCAAATATCTAACAATTGTTACAAAATCTGCTGCATGATTCTACCTAAAATGTTCCTTTCAGTCCTATCCTAGTGTGAATTTTATAGGGAACTTAAACTGTAAGCTCTACCGAGGCAGGGACTGTTGTGAATGATGTATAATCTCTGTAAATCACTGCATAAACGTGTTGGCCGTCTATAAATAAAGGATAATAAATAAATAGAATAAATCCTATATCCGACCTGGATACAAGAGGCTATTCATCTGGGATTTCAGTGCAAACCCACATTGCTCTAAGTACTAATGTATTGATACTTAACCTGTCACTTTGTAAAGAGTGAGAAGCTGAAGTCAAGCTTTGTAATAATTTAAAACAGCAGCTTGAGCGAGAGTAGATTGCACCCAAATGTAAGCAGTCATACCAGAAGACAAAGTATCATGTTACATTTGAAATACAGCAAATACAGGAAATCATTTTTAAAAATAAGAATTACAGTATAACCCATATTTTACGTTTTCCAGGGGACCAGAAAAAAAATTGTATAAAATCCAGGAAAATGTAAAATCAGGGAAATGTATTATGCATAATATATAGGTGGGACCACAAAACAACAATTTGAAATTAGGGAAAAGTTAAGATCAGGGATGTAAAAATTAGGTTTCACTGTATATGCTTACAATGCACTCTATGAGAGATGGCCTTCCCATAATTTGGAGCTTTCTGATATCAGGTAAGGATCACATACCTGGAAAGTGGTACTTGAGGAATAGGCAACACCTTTTCTTGATTCTAAGGGAGTGAACGTGCAAGAAAACAACCACTGACAAATGGAAAAATAAATCTGTATTATCAGGACTAAAACAATTCAATAAACAAATCCTCCAGTTAAATGTAACAAATGGCTGGCTAACTCAGGAAGAAGCTCATCAAGTCCCCCATTCTGGCATCATGCAACAACAGTGTCCAAAAAATGGCCCTAGACTGCTCGCTGTGATTGTGAATTCCAAGACTGAAAAAAACAACATTTTAATATTGTAAGCAAAATTGATAGAAAAGGATTTGGAATTATTTCATAGGGTGGTTGGTCCCCTTTAATACCTTTATTGCTGGGACTTCATTTTACAATTGGAACACACAGTGGTGTGCCCCATAGCAACATCATTTTAGGCCACAGCTACTGTGCCCCATAGCAACATCGTTTTAGGCCCAATTTAAACTTTGGGAATACAACATTTTTCTGGCAATGTCCATATACGTTCTGCACTCCTCAGCAGTCACAGTGTTTGCTTCCTCTATATAGCTACCCCATTCTGTACACAATTAATCTTTCTCACAGATGGAAGAGAGAATAAGAGAAATTCCTTCAAGATTTTGGATACAAGAAAGAATAATTATTGCAGTCAGTGGTAATAAAAATCATCTAAGTGCACCTCCAAGAGACATTCTTCTCTGTCCTGAGCTTACCCAGTACTGGTACTGGTAGATTACCCATGGGTACTAACCCTTCTGCTTTCATTCTCTACTGACATGCCTAGTCTATCTCACTGCTAGAGAGCTAAACAAATAATTTATCCCACAACTAACTAGCACATTCTCACACCTAAATGGGGAACCTCTTCTCCCACCCATACTTCACAGAAGCCAAGCCCTACTCTCCTTCACATATAATTTAGCAATTTCAATTGTTTGTTAGGAAATCTAAAATGTTAGACTTTTCTGAATAGATAAGTGTAAGTGATAATTAAAATTGTAACTTGCTATGCCTAAAAGCAAGGAGAGAAAGAAGGTCAGTGACTTGTAGCACATTTTGTGTAGCCAACAAAAAGAAGGAGTTAAAGTACCTGCCTTGCATGTATCCTTAGAAACATCAAGGACTCACGTAAAAACCACAGAGAAATGTAGAGAAGGAACAACTGTCTTCCCTGGAATTCTTTTCATGTGGTCTGCACATAAGGGCAGTAAAGCTAACAGTGTAAGAGGAAAACTACTGAGATAATGCATGATCATAAAACCAGATGCCTTATAAAAATAATGTATACATTTTCTTCCACCGACTCCTGCCAGAAATTACAACACTGTGCATGTTAAAACTATACAGGTGCAAGGATTGAACATGCATTAAAGTTACATAGTACTTGAAGCAATTAAAGGACAACTAAAACATAACATATATTTTGTTACATCTGCTGCACCATTATATGTCAGTTAATTAACTTTTTCCTGTCACAGCTATACAGGTTGTAATATTCAGTTTAAAAAAAAAGAACTCCCTGAGGCTGGTAATGAAAACTGCCATGACTGTAGCCTTGTTTACTGCTCAACAGTCTAGGGGGAAAAACTGCATTCATATGAACATTTCTTGGCTACGGAGAGACAGTATATAGGTGAAGCTAACAGATCCTCTTGAACTGAACTTTGAACTGATTTTCTTTTTTAAACATCCAGAATTATGTTATTTATTCTAAATCATCTAAAAGTGCCAAAATTGCACTTGGCGAAACATGTTTATCATCAGCGACGCAGTACCAAAATGTCCTCCGTACAATGCAGCCAAAAATTCTAGCCAGCATATGCCAACTGGCCCACAACTAGGGTTGCCACCCGGGTGGAATTTTACCTGTCTAGCCTGTAAAACACCTGCCAAGGCTGGGGCCGGTATTACAAATTTACCGGCAATGTAGTTGTAGTACCCATAAAAAAAGCCCTTGGCCTGCCTCCAATTCGCTCAGAACCTTTTTTCGGCCTTTCGGCCATCACACAATGTTGCTCTGCCCCTTTTGCAGCACTGTATGTTGCTCCGCCCCCTTTTGCGTCACACACCGCCCCTTTTGTTCCCGCCACCCGACCTGCCGGTAAAACTTTTCAGAAAAGGTTGCCACCCGACTCACAACAAGAAAGACTAATGGGGTACTGTATGTAATAAAATGTACACCTATAGCAATCAATCAGCAGGAAGAATGTTCCCAACACATTAAAAGCAAACAGCTTATTAGTTGATATTGTTACTGCATCACCCCTCGGCTCAATGCCAAACCAACAACAGAAACCATTCTTATCAAAGCCACGACCAAGATGGCAGGAATGTGTGGACAGTTACAGTTCATGCACTCATAGTTCCCCCAATGGTGACAGGCATAAGCAGCCAATAATATTCCACAAGATAATCTGCATATTGACAGCCTTAGACGAGCAATCAATTTTACCATTTGCATGAATGTTGCTCTTATAGCTCTATAATACACAAGAGTCATGAATGTCCTGTAAATTATATCCTTATAATACACAAAAGCCATGAATATCTTGTAAATTATATCCTTATAAACGGTGAGTTCTGATGTCATTAGTTATAAACGGTGAGTTCTGATGTCATTTCTGTCACAGGACTCACTGAAACTTGTGTATTATAATAAATAAAGTACCCCCAGTTGCAAAATATGAGGATATTAGAAGTTACCTCGGAGTTCCATGACCTGTATAAAAACACTCGGCCTTCGGCCTCGTGTTTTTATATGGTCATGAAACTCCTCGGTAACTTATAATATCCTTATATTTTACAAGAGGGGGTACTTTATTCACTATATAAACTATGCTTATTGATGTCATGTCCTTACAATTGGAGCTTAGTGATGTCATTTCTGTCACATGACTCACGGAAACGTGTATTATAATCAATAAAGTCCCTTATATTTTACAAGAGGGAGTACTTTATTCATTACATAGTATTACAGATACAGGACTACAGGATTCCGGATTTTAGGATCTGTCTGGATTTAAACTCTGTCAATGTAACAATGTGGCAGCTCATTACTCTATAGGTTTTTGGAATCAAGCCTTATGAGTAAATCTAAAAATCAATCTTCTTCTCAACTGTGTGCACTCCTTCTCTAATGTTAAGGCCAGGGGCCAATGATATAGAAACCAATTCAACACTGCTTGTCTGCTGGCTGCTCAAACCTTGCCAGTTATAAGACTAGTCTCTTTGTCTTGAGCTGTTATTACACTATTACATATCAGCAGACTGCCTATGACCCAGCATACCAGCATTACACAATATCGACTGAAGCCCGTCTACACTCTGCTCTAACAAAGTATATCATCTATACAGCATGTGTAAAGCACAAGGTTTGTACCCAAGGATGTCACTACCAAATATGGAAAGCCTCCCATTAGCCAAGAAACAATTAAGCATAACTTGGGCCAAACCTGGTGCCCATCTCTGTACTTTTAATTTGGAGAACTGATTATATACACTAGTATATTTTGTTAATAATAACTTCATAATCTTCCATTGTATGGAACAGACGGCTGAGCTTATTATTAAAGCGACAGTATGTATGGAATATTGTTTGGATTTCAGCTTCATGAAATATTCATTGTTATTATTTATACTAAAAACTGGTGGTGCTATTTATTATTATCACATAATTACAAAGTTCCAATATATCCTGCAGCACTATATAACAGAAGGATGTATACACTGACCATAAAGATTATGTACAAAAATACAACCGATGCAAGAGGTAAAGAACACCCTGCTCATTGGAATTTATTTTTCCTGTGGGATTCCACTTAGAACCATTTGGGACTATTAAATATTTATCTGAATTTTTATTGGCACCGTTAATAAAAATAAGAATATTACATTTTTAGCTGCCTGCTTCAGGTTTTAAGGTCAGGTTTTTTTTTACCTTGATGAATGATCTGAACTGGAATATACTGTGTTTTGCATAAGAATTTTCTCCATTGGACCTTTTCCCCTTTTGTTGTGTCAAAACCTGTAATTAAAATGGATTTAAACTGGATCTTTACCATGTTGAAGTTCTACATCAGCCTCAGGTATCTTGCAGACTGAAACTGGTTTTGCTTTAGAATTGTCTTGTATTTGGCTCTGTCTCAGTGTCTGTAGATGAAAGGTACCACTGCTACATGTTATATCCCACCACCATGCTTGACTGTGGAGATCAGCAATGTTATCTTTCCACTTATGGCATTTTGCATTAAAGCCAAAAGGTTTGGGGTTTATCAAACGATTGCACATTTTGCCCTCTGTGCCTCCCACATGCTTTTTATCAACTCAAAAAGACATTGATTGGGATTCTTTCAGCAATGGCTTTCTTCTGGACACTCTTCCATTAAGCCCAGCTTAGTGCCTGAATTATTGTTGTCCCATGACTGCATGATACTATTTGTTTAGATATGTTCTCTACAAATCTGGTGTCTTCCAGAAAATAGTGTACAGTATTTATTTTTTAAATTACATGACATTAATGGGGTTTGAACTTGAATTAATGTTTTGGGTGATGATGAGAGTAATATTTGGATACAATTTGCAATTGTCATTTTTTTATTATTTGTGTTTTTTTTTAGCTATTTAGCTTTATATTCAGCAGCTCTCCAATTTGAAATTTCAGCAATCCGGTTGCTAGGGTCCAAATTACCCTAGCAACCATGAAATTATTTGAATAAGAGACTTGGATATGAATAGGAAAGGGCCTGAATAGAAAGATGATTAATAAAAAGTATGAATAACTAAAAAATTCTAGACTTACAAAGCATTTGTCTTTAGATGGGGTTGGTGACCTTTATTAAAGCTGGAAACAGTCAGAATACAAAGGCAAATAATTCAAAAACTATATAAAAAAAAAAAAAGTAAGGCCAATTTAAAATTTGCTTAGAATTAGCCATTCTATAAGATACTAAAAGTTAACTTTAAGGTGAACAACTACTCCTGTAATGGCACACAGTTGTATACTGTATATACAGTATATACAAAAAGATCCATTATCCAGAAAACCCCAGTTCCCAAGCATTCTGGATAACAGATCCCATACCTGAACTAACATATGTTGTCATTAAACTAAACTGTAGCATAGAGTGGCACTACAGCATAACAACAGCTCATCAGATGACTCCTAAACATAAGCACAAAAGTGACTAATAATACTGAGCTCAATGTATTGAAATGATACAATATGGAAGTTTGATATATCAGCAGTAAGATGTCAACTAAGGCTGAAGTCCCAGAAAGCCAAACATGTTAACTACAAATTATTGTAATATACTGTATTCATATAGTAACTAAATAGTATGTTAACAAAGCATTTTAAGAACATACTGTAAATACCCCCAACCAAAATCGCAAAGCAGAAATATATGATATGAAACGGTTATACCACCTCGCCAATAAAATTACAAAACAGCAATTCCCTAGCCGAGAAAAGTTGGGCCTATTGCAGAATTGTGATAAATGTCACGTTGTCTTTCACCTTATCTATCATTATAACAAAGTATAGATATCTAAACTGTGAACTCAGTAAATTCCATATAGAACAGATGGCACAACTGGAATCTTTTACTGTAAATGTTAACAAGATAAGTATGTAGAATCTTGGATCTTTTATCAGAAGTCAGAACACATGTGCCATCTGGACCAAAATCATTCCATACACAGCAAAAAGCACACAATCCCAAAGGAGTCGTCAAGGTCATCTCTCTTCTCTTTTCTTCTCCATACAAAAACATCCATCTCTGGTACATGCATCATCTACAGCTGAGCGATAACCTTATATGAATGTACAGGCTGAAGTGCAGGGGATCTTAAGGTGAAAAACAGCAAGTTAGAATGTGTGTGTTTTATTGCAATACCATTCTAATAAAAGAGTAGGGATGTCGCGGACTGTTCGCCGGCGAACTTGTTCGCACGAACATCGACCGTTCGCGTCCGCCGAATGTTCGCGAACGTAACGCAACGTTCGCCAATTTGGGTTCGCCTTAGCTGGCGCTTTTTTTTGCCATTTCTCCCCCAGACCAGCAGATACATGGCAGCCAATCAGGAAGCTCTCCCTCCTGGACCACCCCCACACCCCCTGGACCACTCCCCTTCCATATATAAACTGAAGCCCTGCAGCGTTTTTTCATTCTGCCAGTGTGTGCTTGGAAGAGCTAGTGTAGGGAGAGAGCTGTTAGTGATTTGAGGGACAGTTGATAGTAACTTTGCTGGCTAGTAATCTACTTGATACTGCTCTGTATTGTAGGGACAGAACTCTGCAGGGATTTGAGGGACATTTTAGGTTAGGTAGCTTTGCTGGCTAGTAATCTACCTTCTACTGCAGTGCTCTGTATGTAGCTGCTGTGGGCAGCTGTCTGTCCTGCTGCTGATCTCTCATCTGCATCTGTTCTTCAAACCACTGCCACCTAGCTGTGTGAGCTTTTTCACATTCTGTCTAAATATCAATAATAATAGTGTCTCCAGAAACACCACCTGAGTGACGTAGTGTGATTTCTGCCCTTTACAGCACAAAACGCAGCGCTGTGTCAACAATGGATTTTTTAGAAACATATTTGCCCTTGATCCCCCTCTGGCATGCCACTGTCCAGGTCGTTGCACCCTTTAAACAACTTTAAAATCATTTTTCTGGCCAGAAATGTCTTTTCTAGCTTTTAAAATTCGCCTTCCCATTGAAGTCTATGGGGTTCGCAACGTTCGCGAACCGTTCGCATTTTGGTCCGGACGTTCGCGATCATGTTCGCGAAAAATTTTTCCGACGTTCGCTACATCCCTATAAAAGAGTTGCAATTTACTACTAAAATGATGATGTATAGTGCAGGGGCAAACACTGTTTGGCCCAGGCTGTTCATCTGGATCAAAACAATTGGCTCAAATGGGTGGCCTCATTGTACAATATCCAAACATTCAGAATTCCAATCCTGATGGCTGGACATAAAGATAGTTGACCATGCAGTTAGTTTTAGAGACTATAGAGAAGCTTTTCATACTAAAGGTGGCCATACATGTAGAGATTCATCTTTCCACGATATGCCCACCTTGAGTTGGGCGATATTGGGTTGATCCGATTGTGGGCCCTAGGGAGGGCCCCATGCAACAGAGGACCCCATGCAATAGAGTCCTCTGCGGAACCAATTTTTGAAACCCGAACCCGCAGCCAGCGACCTGAACCACAACCCGTATATTTACCCACTTGGATCTGCTACCAGACCCCAGGCCTGCAACTGCCTTATCCGCAACACGATCCACAACCCCCCGAGCATCTTTAAACAGGAAGTGCTGTTGCTGCAAACCAGAAGTGACATCATCAAAAGTGGGTGCAGACCGAAAAAAAATGTAAATTTTAAAATGAGTAAAATATAGACAGTATAACATAAGATAAGATATATAGAAGAGACCCACAACCAGCAGACCCGCATCTATACCCACACCCAAAAATCCTATCCTGATCACGCAGGGTACCCACTTTTTTTTTGCGGGCACCATGCAATGCCAAATAAGCTGCCGACAATCTGTTGGCAGCTTATATCTGCTTGTAGATGAAATTAAATAAAATACAGCTCCTTGTGTAGAATAAGAACATGCTTCACTGAACCTTAATTTAAAATAAACCAAAATGAAAAAACCCTCCTTAAAAGCAGGGTTTATTTTCTGTTTAAATCCATTTAAAGACTACTGTTTAAAGTAACAATTAAAAATCTGTCAGTGCTGCTATTGGCGGCTGAACTAAAGCACTGTCTATGCAGATATACGTAGGCGCAAGCACACACATTTTAAATAAATTGCCCTGGGCAAAGAATGTTTGCAAGTATTTTAGTCAGGGTTTAAACAATGGTTTCTTCTTTTATAGTTGACTCTACAATAATGAAAAGGTTAAAGAAAAAAAGTATTTCATGTTTAATCTTGTCATAAATCAAATGCCTGTCCCCTCATCATTCTCTTCCATCATGTCAGCTCACGACTCTCAAAATGGAATGCTGAATTTTATTTAGTATGTGTCTCCTTCCTCTGACTGACTGCAGCCTCACTGTCACCACTTCCAGCCACTATCACAATCTCTTTACTGCCCACAATTGCACTATCTTGGAGCCACAGGTAACTAGCACAGGACTGTCAGAGGGAAACATGTTTTGCATTTGTAAGCAGATTTATTCACAGAGATGTTTATCAAGAATAGACGGCTACTAAAAGTCAACACCCTCCAAGTTACAATGGCCAAATGCTTTGGAACTGAGTCACTTGCTGGTTGTCTCAACCTCTGCCTTCTGCAAATATTAAGTAGTAGAAAAAAATATATATATATATTCAAATTAGTAACACCACTATGAACAACATATTATTTTCCTTAAAAAGGAAGAAATATATATTAAATAGAAAATAGTATTATGCATTCACTTCATTTTCATTTTTTTATTATAATTTAATAAACTGATTTACAGTATGCAGTGTTGCAATTGAGCCAGATATTAAAGAAACAGTTTAGTGAACACAATAAAACAAAATGTTCAGTTAGTTTGCTTTTGAATCAGACCTGTGTACCAAGGATGAAAAGCAAACTAACAGTTATGTCCCACGTGGCCCCCCTTCCAGTTGCTGACTAACTAAGAGGTTAGAGAACTGCAGCAGATTTACTTTTTCTCTGTAATTATACAACAGTACCTTGTACCTTATTTCACACAGCCTATCTATTTACCCAGTTTTGTTTTTATACTGAACAGTTCTTTAAAGATACAGGTAGATCTTAAACTATTCCAGGCATAAGCAGAAATAGTTGGTCTTGCCTGTGTCCTCTGATTTTATTGCTGTGCCGTAAGGCCATTGTCACAAGGAGCATAGGCTATGCTGCTCTCAGCGTGCATATTTTTTGTAGACTGAGAGAAGCAGATCCACTCCATGGCCCTGTTCCATTTATTTGAGCCTCTTGCACCTGTGTGCACTCACATGCAGAGAAGTGGAGGAGAGGTCGGGCTGAAGATGCTTCCTTTTGCGTGATTGGGTTGAGCTCCTCTTTCGCTCTCCCTAATTGGGGGGCACTGAGTGGATCCACTTCTCTGAGAAACAGGCACAGAGCAGTGGAGCCTATGGTTTGTGTTCCCATGTCGTAAAGATGTTTCAAATCTAATTTATTATGAATTTAGTTATCTAAAGTACTGGGGATTTTGACTGATATCCAGGCCCGAACTGGCAATCTGTCCACTCGGCAAATATCAGTGGGACACTCTGTCTATTGTTAAAGGGGTAGTTCACCATTAAGGTAACTTTTTTTATGTTATAGAATGGCGATTTCTAAGCAACCTTTCAATTTGTCTTTGTTATCTATTATTAAGGGCAGACACACGTAGAAATTCGGGGAGACTAGTTGCCCAGCGACAAATCGCCTTTTCTACAGGTGACTAATCAACCCGAACTGCCTTCCCGCCAGCTAGAATCTAAACCGACGGCAGGATGGCACTCGGAACGATATGTTTTCCAAAGTCGCCCGAAGTTGCATCATGAGGAAACTTCCAGCAACTTCGGAAAATTAAGCGCTCCAAATGCCATGCCACCGGAGATTTCGATTCTAGACGGCGGGAAGGCTTTTCGGGGAGATTAGTCGCCCGAAGAAGAGGCGATTAGTCGCCGGGCGACTAAATCTCACCAAATCTTCCCGTGTGTCTCTGCCCTTATAGTTTTTGAATTATTTGCCTTCTTCTTTTGACTCTTTCAGCTTTGAAATGGGAGCCACTGGCCCCATCTAAAAAACAAATGCTCTGTAAGGCTAACAAAATTTTGTTATTGCTTTTTATTTCTTGCGTTTCTATTCAGCCCCTCTGCCATTTTTTATTCGAGTCTCTTATTCAAATCAATGAATGGTCACTAGGATCATTTGGACCCTAGCAACCATACTGCTGAAATTGCAAACTGGAGAGCTGCTGTATAAAAAGCTAAATAACTCAAAAGCCACAAATAATAAAAAATGAAAACCAAATGCAAGTTGTCTCAGAATATCATTCTCTGCATCATACTAAAAATTGATATAAAAGTGAACAAACCCCATTAAGTGGGCCCGAGAAGCCGGGAGCTCCTAAAGGGAGCCAAAGCGAAGCCACCAAATGGGAACCAAAGCAAAGCTGCCAAATGGGAGCCAAAATCAATGAATGGGAGCCAAAGCCACAGAAAAGAGCCGAAGAGGAAGCCTCACAGGAGAACAAAGAAGTCTAGGAGGAAGAAGACCAATTGCCAAATTTTAAAGGTATGTTTCCACTGAACACCAATGGTTGCCAGGGCTGCTTTTTACTCCCAGTCCAGCCCTGCTGATATCTATATACTATTGACATCAGTTGGTTCATCAATAGAGCAAGTCGAAAATTCCATCTGTCAGTTCACTATTCACGCAGATTCATCTTGCAAAGGCAGAGAAGGAAGAGAAAATGAGCTGCTGAGAAGGAAGAGAAAATGAGCTATAGCTCCTCTGCACTTTCTGCCACTCCGATTAAATGAGCGGAACAATAGAAAGGTAACCAGTCTGTGTATGGCCCTTTGTATGCCTTGGGCCAATCAGTCCAAAACAGTACAGGATCCATATGAATAAGTACAATGGGATTGCTGTTTTTTGTTCATTTGTTGCACAAAGAAGTTTACACTTTAAGGTCACATAGCTGCCAGGAAATACCAATCTTTAAGCAAGCAGGAAAAATGTGTATTCATTTTTCAGAAATATAGTAAATCTGTTTTTTCATATGATAGGCATAACACAATGTTGCAGGACCAAATTAAATATTTACTCCACAAAACATACAATGGAAATGATTAAATACATTTTGCAATTACAGGAAATTAGAACATAGAGAAAATGGCATGATGGATTAAAGCAGATTAAGCAACTCTGATTCGAGGGTGATAGAAGATGTGGCAGGCACTAACTGAAATCCACAGCCACCAGGCATAGTAAAAGAAATGTAGACTTTATTATAGAAACTTATAAGTACAGAAAGCCATATGCATTTTATTAATCAAGACACTTAATTATAGGTCAATTGTATTAGGGAAGTAAAAAGTATATAAAGTCAACAACAACCAATGGGAAGCGCAAAACAATGAGAGGAAACAAAAATACGTCTTACATCAAAATTAAATCAATTACCTTTCCAAAATAACATGAAAGATTAAAACCTGATTTTAAACCACACATTTATCAGGACATCACTATATGTAGGGGGGGGGCGGAGTTATAGGGGACCCAGTTGTATCTTTGTATTGTCTGTACTTAATAGGCAATAAGTGCAGGGCTATCATTGTTCAATACGACCACAGCTTCTTGCACAAAGAAACATGCTCGTTCCATAATAGGCATGACATCGGTATAATAAAGTTCACACTGCATCCAAAAAATAGCTCAATACAGGTATAGGATCTATTATCGGGATTGTTTGGAACCTGGGGTTTCCTGGATAAGGGATCTTTCCATTTTCCATAATTTGAATCTTTCTGCAATTTAAAAAATTATGTAAACCCCATAAATAAACCCAATAGGATTGTTTTGCCACCAATTGATGAAGGCCTTTTGGATAACGGGTTTCTGGATAGAGGACTTCATACCTGTACTATTACAGCTAGAATAATAACGGTAACAGTGTAGAAAACTGGACAACCAACTATCGGTCACATTACCTGCCACCGCACGCTTTTAGTGTTATATTTTGGTCCGGTGCCACTATAGGTCCACCCCCCCCCCCCCGGGCTATCACTTCTGTACATGTAATGTCACTTCCATCCACGTGACGTCACTTCCATGCATGTGATGTCACTTATCAACCAAATCGCTGCGGAGCGCTGATTATTCAGGAGTGACACTTATAACATCAATTTTCGGCTTTATTCAGACACATATGAAAGTTACATCGGTGGGTGTGCAATTTTAACGCATTTCGTGCCCTAAAGCTAGGCACTTTGATGAATTATTATTCTAGCAGTAATAGTACAGGTATGAAGTGCCAGACTCCTGAATAATCTTTGATCAGCGCTCCGTAGCGATTTGGTTGATTGATGCACTAACCGGTAACGAGTGACCGATGTATCGCGAGAGCAGCAATCGAGCAGGAGGACAGACAATATCGGGTGAGCTTTGCCATTACCACATCGTCATATGATGTTTACGTGATGTCACTTCCCCAGAACCAATGGCCTAGGCCCGGCACAGTGGCCCCCCACCCCCCCCAGCTTCGCCACCACATTTATACAGCAAGGTCTGGTAATACTGAGGGGCCGCCACCTTAAAGCTGTTGCTCTAGGTGCAGGCCCTGGGGTGCATGTATATAAATACGTCCCTGATAGGAATGTGAAGGCATCTGAAAATACATATGGATGTGAAGAAGTGAAGGCATAGGTAAATACAAAACTATTTGATTATATATGCATCTTTTTGACTAGTAATCTATAAAAGAGAATAGTCAGGTCGTTTTTTCGGTGAATCATGAGATTATAAATAGATACCACAGGGCTGATTATTAAATTCTCATGCTAGTTGCACTGGTTTCTATGCTGCCATGTTATAATTATCTGTATTAATTACTAATCCACCTTATATTGTGACATTTAGGGGGTTATTTATTAAAGTCCAAATGCCAAAAACATGAAAAATTACAGGTTTTTTTTATATAAAATCTGAATTTTTAGTGGGGAAAAAAACTCGAATTTTTCTAGATTTATTATACCCCCAAGAAGGCAAAAAGTATAATAAGAGGTCACTATCCTATTTGGAATTCTGTGGTCTGTGCTGGAACTAGCCCAAAAATCAGTCGATTTTAGGCTTTTCACGCAAAAATCCAGGGGGAAAATCCTGAAAAAAATCAAGTGATTTGGAAAAACCCTCAGGTTTTCGCTCAGTTTTCTCCTGATGTGATTAAATCATTATTGCATTCTACTTTGGTCTGACTTTTTTATTTTAAAAAATCAGAAAAATTCATATTTTAAGAAATAACCCCCTTATATTCTATGTGTTCTGTATATTTTGAGTGAGTAACTGACACCAACACAGAGCATGTGCAGTGAATGAGCAGAAAAGAAGATGGGGAGCTTTTTCAGAGACACAGATCTTCCCTGCCAAAGGGCTGTGGTTGCTTTGGGCTGGTACAGAAGTCCAAAACATAATGTACATTTCTAGCCTACATCTTAAGTTAAGCTTTAGTTCTCCTTTAAGCACTAGCCCTGAATTCTTTCAGAAAGAACCCAAACACTTACCCAAGGTATCCACAGGTAATACTGTTTCTGTTATCCATACTGCTGTTCTTATGGTAAGTAATCTGAAAGTAGCAATAATGTTCTTCCCTTGCATCATATAAGCAGAACTCCCAAAAACAGAAATATACCAAAAGAAACTTATTAGGTATTGCAATTAAGATATGAACACGTGAGTGTGTATCTGGGCAGGTGGAACTTACATGGTTCCTTGTTCTTTTCCATTTAGTGTCTCATGTGAGTGCCACCTAAGCTCTTCTTATGGTTGTTCACACATGCTTATACACATGCTTTGCTTGCTGGTTTTAGGGTAGGGCAGAGAAAGCATTTGCCCAAGAACTTCCAGCATCTCAGAACCCCTTGAGGAAAAATATAGATAAAAACACAAAGTATTGCTTATATTCTGTAATGCCCATTATATAGTTGTATATACCAGTGATCTAGAGCCTGCAAACCTGGCAAATTCTTTGTAGGATTTTTGGAAAATGTACTGGTGTTGGCACAGATGATGTATAAGTGGTGATCCTATAACACTTTTCCATGTGGAAACATTTGCCCATGGAATGCTACACTGCATAAGGCATAAAGTATGAGCCAGTACTAATGCACAATTTAAGATAAATGTACATTAGCGGGTTTATTGGCCTGGAGGCTGTGAATCCAAGACCTCATATATACAAAGTTAGGACAGAAATAACTGGCCAAAAGCTTTCCCTATGTGGAAACTGGGCCAGCACAAAAGAACGCAGCAGGGCCTTGTACAGTAGTCTTGCCTGGGTTGTGTGTCTGTTTTAATACACTTCCAAAATTCCTTGCCTATTTGAGAGCAACTACTAGAATGCAAAATAAATTATCCGAACTATGAAAACATATAGGACAGTTCCGTCAAATAATTGTCTGTTTATTTTAACTTGAAAGTACAAGCAAACATGAAAAATGTGTAGCATATTTTTATTGTTTAGTTGTACTGTCCTGGGTAGGCACACGTGCAGTGGCTTTGAGAGGTGACCACCCAGGATGCATCCCTCTGTATTATTCTGCATTCGAAATATCTTTTCACATGCACAAAAAAACAGATACAGGAAGCCTAGAGCAGGAAATGTCAAACATTTCATTCCGAGTGCAAGCTGGGTGCATGGACAATCTCTGAATCTTTAAACATAGAGTTCATGCTTCCAAAAGGTTTGCGTACCCAACTAAAGTCATTAAATACTGTACACGGTATAGAAACATACAGACAGAAGATACTGTGCAGCTATCCATGAAATTAAAAGGGTAGATATGGGCCAACTATCACACATTTACAACATGATTTTGTTATAAATAGTTATTATTATTATTATTATATCTATATAACAGAACATGAGTTGTTAACTGTGTGAGTGTTTCATTATTGGTAGAAAAGGAACCAATAGCACACAGGACTGGTGGAATCTTCCAATTATTTTATTGTGCAAGCGGAGTGCATTGCACTCCGCTTGCACAATAAAATAATTGGAAGATTCCACCAGTCCTGTGTGCTATTGGTTCCTTTTCTACTAAGAAGTTTGTGAGGTTGCCGAGCCTCTACCTTTGTGCACCAGGCATCTCTGTTTGAATCGAAGGGTGTGCGTAGTCCTACATTGTTGTATCCAGTGTTTCATTATTGTTCAGTAGGGATAAGGGAAGGCATACTGGGGAACAAACATAATTTCATCCTGGTATAATTTCATAGATCAGTGAATAGTGATTAATAGTGATGGGCGAAAAAAGTGCATAAAAATTGCCGCGCATCAAAATTATTCAGACCCCCTTTGACTTTAATTCGTTTGGACAAAATAGTTGCACATATAAAAATTGTCGCTCTTGTCAAAAAATTGTTGCACATCAAAATTATTTTGGCGCCCATTGACTTCAATGTGTTTCGCAAATTTTCGCCATTCTGCTAATTATTGGGCGAAGCCAAACAAGACAGATTCGCCCATCACTAATGATTATGGGTTTATAACTAAATAAGCTGGACAGTGGCTGCTGGTGAGAATTCCAGAAGCAAATGTCCTGCACATCTCAACTGATACCACCAGTGTTGTCTATTGTGGCACATGGTTTGGCCTTGTGCTTTAATATGGTCGTGGAACTCTTTGGTCACTTATATATAATATAATATATATATTATATATACTTATAATTTACAATAGGGGGTATGTTATTTACTATATATTTGCAAAGGCCAAACTGGTATAATTTTTTGGGGGGTCCCATAAGGGCAAGAGTGTTTTATCCCCCAGATTTTATATTTTTGTTGCTGCCCCCTGGGGTAGGTTGAAAATGCTGTGCACCCAGCCCCTCTGAACTAGTTATGCCACTGCTTATTTACTATCACCAGGGTTGAACTCTGAAGGGGTGCAAGGATGGGGGGCAGGGGGCCAGGGGGTGCAGTCCCTGATCTAGCAGCCCCAGTGGGCCCCACACACCCCAATAATTGGCACAATTTGCTGTGTTTTTTATCTACAGTGCAGGGTAGTTAGCCAAATGCTCAAGGCACATAGGCACAAAATCTTCATTGCTTGTAAATCATAAACTGACTGCTCTCACATCAATATGTGTGTCACACTGGAGTGGCATGGGTGTTTTCTAAAGATATCTATATATTATCCAGTTGAACTATATATTCATTCAACTGAATTAGAGGGAAAAATACAAGTCTGCTGCCTTGTACCAATTTTGCCTCCACACAACGGACATTCCATGTCAGAATGCACAATGCTATACAATATGTTGACACTTTTTTCAATAAATACTTAATAATAATAATAATAATACAAATATTTATTATATAAAAAAAAGGCAATAATTCATTATAGTAACCTGGAATATGAATAAGAGATCCTGGCTAGTGGCATAATGCTAAATATATATATTAAGCAGCCTGAATCGGGTCTGATTGCCCTCGCAGGGGAATGTTATGTCATAATTACCCTAGCAACCATGCATTGATTTGAATGAGAGACTGGAATATGAATAAGAGATCCTGGCTAGTGGCATAATGCTAAATATATATAATCCTTCCCTAGAAGGGAAATGTCTATGTACCACCATGACCTCATATTGCAGATAACGCTCTCTACCTTTGTTTTCTTACTTACTGAGCTTTCTCCATCTCAGTAATACTATATGTGATAAGCTGAGGTAAAGTCACCCTAAAATGGCAGCATGGGTGCACTGTCACAGTGATAATCTGGTCTCACTATCCTCTAAACCAGTCCTGTCCAACATGGCTATGCAGTAGCCTGACCATCCAGTACTCTCAGGCTGATCATACTAAAATGAAGATACCATAGAAGGAAGTCTATGGAGCACTTGGGCTGATGGAGAGCCTTCACAATTTGGTACTTAATAGATTAAAACCTATTTTGTGTGTAGGAGAAAGTTATTATATTGTCCCAGACGAAAGTCACAGAAACAAAGAATTGACAGCGCCTACCCATCATAAAGCACCTATGGTTTTTCTTAGTGTCAGCCATATAACGCGAGTGCCACCTAGAGTCTCTGTGAAATATTACAGAACATAATACTGGGATGGGACCTGTTATCCAGAATGCTCGGGACATGGGGGTTTTCGGATAACGGGTCTTTCCGTAATTTGGATCTTCATACCTTATGTCTACTAGAAAATCATTTCAATTAAAAACCCCAATAGGCTGGTTTTGCTTCCAATAAGGATTAATGATATCTTAGTTGGGATCAAGTTTTATTATTACAGAGAAAAGGGAAATCATTTTTAAAAATATTCATTATCTGAATATAATGGAGTCTATGGGAGATGGGCTTTCTGTAATTCTGATCTTTCTGGATAACGGCTTTCCGAATAACAGATCCCATACCTGTACTGAGGAAAGAGGTAACATCTAGGGCTATTTGATTAAACCAAGTTAAATAGTTTTTTGCAGTTAAACACAGTATAAAATGTGGTATCTATAAAGATGTGTTGTTGTTCTTATTCCTGATGTAGCAGCATCCATCATCATTATTGAAAATGACAGGCAGTTAAATGCTTTAATAAAGCTGTTTTGATTTACTCCAGAAATATCCAGCAGTATTTTACACAATTGTATAGCTAGTTTAACTCATGTAAAGTCAATGGCACCCTCAGGTAGAGAAGGGGTGTAAGCTTTCATCACTTACACATAATTATCTGTCACACTTCTAATGATCCAATTTCCCCCTCCATTTTACAAGGGTGCATACTACATGTAATGTATTTAGTAGCACTTTTTTGTATTTTTTTTACTGCTAGAAAAGTTATAGTCTTGCTTACTACAGGCTTCAAGTTGCAAAATGACACCCCTTACAAAAGCATTTGTGGCTCTACCCACAGCAGACACAGACAGAGCTTGACACCTTCTGCCAGACTAGAAATCCAATGCAAACTGAAAAGCACAGCAATAAGAGATGCAAGCGATACCTGTAATGAATGTTTAAGTACATAAACAGTGCCAAGGGGGGCACCTTTAAATTAACTATTAGTAACTTTTAGTATATTCTAAATTGATCAACTCTTAACAACTCGCTGGAATAACCCTGGGCCATTGCAGTTTTCTGCTGATAGGAACACCGGCCCGGGGTGTCAGGGTTAGGCACCCCCAAGTGATCACATTTATTTACCTGACACCCGGGTGTTCCTATCAGCAGAAAACTGCAATGGCCCGGGGTGTCAGGTAATTAAATGTGATCACTTGGTGGTGCCTAACTTTTGGCACCCCCAAGTGTAAAAGGACTTTCCTTCCTCTTTCACCCTCACGCAAATGAGAAAAGGGACTATTGGGGGGGTGGTATAGAGAACAAAGGTAAACCTCAATCATTGTGTGTTTTTAATGGTGGACAGTATGTGAAAAAGCTTATATTAACCACAACTTCTGGAGAGGTTTTAAAATCAATAACACATTTAGTCACCCTTGTACAATGTGCTGTATGTACCCTAGAAAATGCAGGTAGTGGACATTACTGAACTACCCCTCATTTCTCAATAGAAATACAGCATCCAAAGAACACTATATTCTGCATGGAAAAAGACTGCAGTTTTGCAATGAGGACATGGAGGCTTAAGTAGCCACCACACCCTATGTCTCCTTTCCTCTTCCTTTTAGATTATACTTTCTTATGATCAGGGCTCTCTCTCCCAATATATTATTTTTTACTCTCTCTTTCTTTCTCCCTCTCTCTCTCTCTATATATATATATATTGCTATATACCTATATACCCACTCAACTAATGTCAATGTTTCATGTCACCTGTGTCACAGCACCATCTTGTGTTGAATTTTGAGATCCCCATACAGGCAATAAAAAGCACAGCTTTCACCAATAGTGCTGGCTTCATTTGTACCATAACAAAATGTATTGGTACACTATTACATTTCTAACTTTTAGATTCTTTTTCTCCAGTGATGGCGTGTAAGATTAGAAACTAAGCACTACATGAGCTGCCTCAGCATTTGACTGACCTTCAATTACGGCTTTTCTTTTTTCAAAATAAAAAATTTATAAATACTGCAGTGTGTTCAGGTCTAGACTGGGCTCTGGCATTACAGATACACAGAGGCCCAAACAGCCCCCACCAGCCTTCTAAATAATAATTGTCTATGGCATCTTACAGCAGCATCTCTGCCATTAGCCAGAACCCAAAGATTGCCATTCGGGGCCTGGGTGTATTCTGGGGACATTATACATACAAAAATCACTATATTTACAGTGCCCATAAAAAACTATTCACCCCATTGGAAGTTTTAATGTTTGACTTCCAGAACATGGAATCACACGGGGTTTAATGTTTTTCTATTAACAGAGTCCATATTGTTGCAGGTGGGGAGCTTACCCCTTTTATTGTAAACACCTGTGCATCAGTGTTTCAGGGGGGTTTAACCCTCCCTTCGTCAGGATACAAACATTTGTGCTACTACTATAATAAATTGATTAAAGGTGTATTTGGAGACCAAATTAATCTGAATGTATAAGAATTTTATTTTACTTTAAAAATTTTCCATCTAAAACCTGGCCGGCCAGGAACCAAACATATAATAATACAAATACATAAAAAGATTTTTAAAAATGATTCAGGTAGGTGGTCACTTAAAATCACAGTAATGGAAATTTTCCAAATCTCCTAGGTTGTATTGAATGATTCCCCCAGTCTTGCTACAACAATTATGTAGAGCAAAAATTTGTGTGTGTTACAGTTCTCCAACTTGGGAGTATTACGGAGTTATAGTTCTCCAATTTGATAATCAAGCAAGAGTAATTTTCCCAACTGGGTTGCCAGGCTTATTATGTGGAGATATTTGTAGAGAAGCTTATAAAAGGGGTTAAATGAGGCATCCCCCATACCCCCTCTCTTTCCAGCTACACGTGCCCCCCCAATAATGGACTAATCTCACCAGGTCCTGAGTTCGGGTCTTTCCTCAAGGGTACAGTTGGGCACGGTCACTTGGTGACAGGTCACTTAGCTCTGGATCCAATATCCTTTTCATGATGTCTCCGCTTTACAAATAACTCTTTGCGAAAATCCAAGATGGCTCCTGATGTATCTCAGTGCGTGCGTTCCACTGCGGAGTGCAAAACACCAAATTTACACAGAATATCGGCAATTTACAGATTTTCACGATTTTGGGGTAAATTCACCAAATATGTAATTTCAACCTTAGGAGTGACACACCACCTAGATCCTGCGAAGCGTTTCACCTATATGAGGCTTTATCAAGCAGTTGCAAACAGGAAGCGGTACCTTAACTCACTTTATATACCCTACTCTTAAAGGGGCCATGTCCATAATTGGCTCTTAAGTATACCCCATCTTAAAATTATTACATAGTTACATAGTTAAACTGGGTTGAAAAAAGACAAAGTCCATCAAGTTCAACCCCTCCAAATGAAAACCCAGCATCCACACACACCCCTCCCTACTTTCACATAAATTCTATATACCCATATCTATACTAACTATAGAGTTTAGTATCACAATAGCCTTTGATATTCTTTCAGTCCAAAAAATCATCCTGAATCAGCCATCACATCATCACCCAGCAGTGCATTCCACAACCTCACTGTCCTGACTGTGAAGAACCCCCTACGTTGCTTCAAATGAAAGTTCTTTTCTTCTAGTCTAAAGGGGAGGCCGCTGGTAGGGTGATCCACTTTATGGGTAAAAAGGTCCCGTGCTATTTGTCTATAATGTCCTCTAATGTACTTGTAAAGTGTAATCATGTCCCCTCGCAAGCGCCTTTTTTCCAGAGAAAACAAACCCAACCTTGACAATCTACCCTCATAATTTAAGTCTTCCATCCCTCTAACTAATTTAGTTGCACGTCTCTGCACGCTCTCCAGCTCATTTATATCCATCTTAAGGACTGGAGTCCAAAACTGCACTGCATACTCCAGATGAGGCCTCACCAGGGACCTATAAAGAGGCATAATTATGTTTTCATCCCTTGAGTTAATGCCTTTTTTATGCAAGACAGAACTTTATTTGCTTTAGTAGCCACAGAACGACACTGCCTTTTTGATTTTTGTTAATTTTTTGTGCCCCTGATGAAGACCCTTAAGGTCGAAACGCGTTGGGCTCATTATGCTTTTGTTTTGTAAATTTTTTTCTATTAGATTTTTTTCTTCTTTTTTATAATAAATTAATTTTGGTTTTCTCAAATTGGGTGTGCTATCCATTCCTTGCAGTAGTTATAGATTACATGGAGACCCTTATGGGGAGTCACCTATGGATTAGCACCCTATAATTCATTTTAAAGGGTGTGCACCTTCTCTTTTTACTTTTGGTCTAGGGAGATCAGCATCACTAAAGCAAGGGAATCGTAAGAGAGATGAGAAGTGCGGCACCTACACATTCTGAACAAGCTATCCTCGTGCTACTTCTACCAGCCTGCACTCTTTCCATGATATAAGCCAAACCACCACCAAATGTGCTACACCATTAAGCTTCTCTGAAGAAGAAAGGAGAAAGATTCTGGAAACAGTACAGTAAATCCTTACTTCTCAACAGCCAGAACAAAAAACCTCCAAAAGCACTTTGAATTTAACAGCAAGAAGGAAGTAAACCTTACCTTGTACCTGTCCACACCGATTGAATATGTGAAGTCTGCAAGGTTACCAAGGGGACTGCGAATGAACCTGGAGCCCATTCTCTGTAAAAGTAATATGGTGTTCAGGGATAAGTGGCACCAGGTACTTGATAAATGCAGCCTTGATCTAATGACCCTAACTATACAAGCACTACAGGGTGAGATCCAGACGACAGCCCAAGAAGTTCATAAACCTAAAAGTGAAATCAGATCCACGCTAACAGGTGAAGCACTGACTGAGTACCTGAACAAAATACAGATTGATATAGATTGTCTGAAGGAAAGCATCATTCAAAATAAACAAACTCAAAATAAAGTAAAACTGTCCAAGGCCATCAAGGCAGCCAAACGTGCATATAGTCATAGGATACATAGCCAATTTCAAGACAGCGGGAACACCAGGCGCATGTGGCAAGGCATTCAGGCTATCACCAACTACAGGATGACACCACCAGTCTGTGATGATGCCTCCCTTCCAGATATGCTAAATAAATTTTACGCCCGGTTCAACGAAATGAACAACACAAAGGTGTCGAAGACCATACCCCCACACAACGACCAGGTGCTATGTCTAACCAAGTCTGATGTGTGGAACACTCTCCGCAGAGTCAACCCACGTAAGGCTTCTGGACCAGACAATATCCCTGGAAGAGTGCTCAGAGAATGTGCAGACCAGCTGGCAGATGTTCTCACCAACATCTTCAACATCTCCCTGAGCACCACTGTTGTTCCGAGGTGTTCAAGGAGTCCATCATCATTCCTGTGCCAAAGAAGTCCCACGTGTCCTGCCTTAAAGTGCTTTGAGAGGCTGGTCATGAGACACATAAAAGGCCTGCTCTCGCCATCTCTGGATCCACTGCAATTCGCCTACCGTTCCAATCGGTCAACGGATGATGCCATCGCCACTACCCTGCACTTGTCACTTAGCCACCTAGACAATAAAGACACATATGTACGTATGTTGTTCATAGACTTCAGCTCAGCATTCAAAACAATCATTCCTCAGCACTTGAATATTAAGCTGAGCATGCTGGGCCTGAACATCTCTATCTGCAACTGGATCCTGGACTTCCTGACCAAGAGACCTCAGGTAGTCCGAATGGGAAAAAACACCTCCAGTACCATCACACTAAGCACGGGAGCTCCCCAAGGTTGTGTGCTTAGTCCACTGCTCTTCACACTGCTTACTTATGACTGTGTGGCAAGTCATGGATCCAATCACATCATCAAGTTCGCTCATGATACAACCGTAGTAGGTCTCATCAGCAAGAACAACGAGTCAGCACATAGACAAGAGGTGAAATGGCTAACGGACTGGTGCAAAGTCAATAATCTGTCTATGAATCCAAACAAAACAAAACAAATACTTGTTGACTTCAGGAGAACATGTAGGGATCATTCTCCATTGTACATTGACGGATCTCCGGTGGAAATTGTCAAGAGCACCAAATTCCTTGGGGTACATCTCGCAGAGAACCTCTCCTGGTCCCTTAACACCAGCTCTATAGTGCAGCGTCTCTACTTTCTGCGAAAGCTGAAAAAAGCCCACCTTCCACCACCCATTCTCACTATCTTTTACAGAGGGTCTATTGAAAGCATTTCATGCAGCTGCATCACTACCTGGTATGGAGACTGCTCTGTATCAGATCGCAGCGGGTGGTGAGGACAGCAGAAAAGATCATTGGGGTCTCACTTCCTGCCAATATGTATATTTACCACACCCGCTGTCTCCAGAAGGCTACCAGCATTGTCAGGGATAGCACCCACCCTGCACATGATCTCTTTACCCTCTTGCCATCCTGTAAAAGATTCCACAGTATTCGAGCGCTGACTTCCAAAATGCGAAACAGTCTATTTCCACAAGCCATCAGGTATCTCAACTCCCAAGGACTGGACTGAATATATTCATAAGGAACTGACATGTCCACTTTGCCCAGCATGACCGTGTACTAGAGTTGTTGTATAGCACCGAGGGGTTCTGGAGGAACATCATTTCGTTTCTACTATGTACTTTATTTACTGTATATGGCTGAAATGACAATAAAATCCACTTGACTTGAGAAGAAAAACTGAAGGCCAATTGAAAAGTTGCTTAGAGCGAGTCTGTAACATACTAAAAGTTAACTTAAAGGGGAACTCCACAAACATAAATTAAGCTTTTTGAAAAGTAAACATAATTTCAAGCAACTTTGCAATATACATCAATTAAACAATATGCATGATTTTTAATGGTTTGGAACAGTTCCCTAAGCCCAACTACGTTGCCGAGCTGGCTGACTACTGTTACTTTGTATCAGCAACCATCTGTCCTCAGCCTGCATCTTCCAAATCCCACAATTCCCTGCACACATGATTTCAATAAAGAATGGAACATTTCAGTGCAATGCATTGTGGGTTATGTAGTTCCTGTATGCTGTCTGTAAGCTGTGGAGAAGTTGTTACCATTTGTAACATCAGTGTTTAGTCCCTCCTTTCCTGCCAGGATTTCAAATGATGCAGAAAGAGAAGAACTATTAAACATCTGGATTTCAGCATAGAAAATGGCATTTATTCATACGTTTTGAAGAATCTGGTAACTATGATGGGTATATTAGGGGTTTCTGTGTTATGTGGGCCTCTTTATCAAATTTTGTTTTGGAAGCCGGAGTTCCCCTTTAAATATATATATACTAGTTTGGTAAGATTCTTTATTATGTCACTTAATTTGATATAAACTATCTGTTGCTCAAGTATTCATTTTGGGGGTATAGTTAGGGTTGTCACCTTTTCTGGAAAAAAGTACCGGCCTTCCTATATTTGTGACATTTTTTCCTATTGATAACATTGGCACCAAGCATCATTTTTTACCGGCCAAGCCGATAAAATACAGGCCAGGTGGCAACCCTAGGTATAGTTTTCCTTTAAGGGGGGACACGATTCTGTGGATGATTTCTGCCTATACAGATTTTTCTACACAATTTAAAACAATGTGACACACCTAATACATCCCTAGTGCAATCAATTCTTTCCCAGAGTCACATTAGTTAACTGGAGATCAACTGTGCTTAGTGAATGGGTTCCAAGTGTTTGTACTATAAATACTGGTGTATCTGGAAGGTCCAACTGAGAGAAATTTGTCCACCAAGAGACTTATGACAACTCAGTGGCTGAGAATAAGGAGATTACACACAACTGTGGCCCAGGTGTTTCGCCAGTTACAGTTTTATGGAAGAAGAGGGGGCAAAAAGCCACACACATCTCCCCCTACGGTTTCCCAGATGGCAAATGGGAGACTCAATGAAATCAGCAGGAAGAAGGTTCTATGGTGTGATGAAACCAAATTGGGCTTTTTGGCCATAATACTAAACACCATGTTTGGTGTAAGCCCAAACACTGAAAGTCATCATATACACAAAGGGGGACACAGTACCATACCATAGGGGATGCTTCACTGCAACAGGCCCCAGAAGGTTTGAAAGGTTAGAATGAAGGCAAAATAAAGTGAAATCCTCCAGTCCACCAAAATAGTACAGAACCCTGGGATATTTGTCTTCCAGCAAGACAATGAGCCCAAACGTAAAGCCAAAAAAGATCACAACATTTATGCCCTGGACAGCCTTGTCAGAGTCCAGATCTCAATCCAAGATAATAAAGTTTATGGAATTAAAGAAAAGGCATTTCACTATAGTTCCCATTCAACCTAACAAAATTTGAGAAATGTTTTGGTGGGAAAAGATGTGCAAAGACTGATAAAAGACTTATCCAAACAGGCTCGAGACATTGTGCCAAAGGTGCAGCTACTAAATTTGGATGTATTCAATTAAATTGCTTTTGCAGAGATCTTTTTTTTTTTTATTACCTTGACATGAACGTCTATTTCTGTTGAGCAGTGTCAATTAAACAAAAAATCCACTGTGACTTCAAGTTCTATGGCAATAAAGCATAACAACTTTCAAGAGGGTGAATAGTTTTAATAGGCATTGTATACAGCTAAATCTTTTTGGTGCACTAGTTTTATGCAGCTAATTGTCCTGGAGGAAATTACGTTGCATTTCACTTATTCTGTTGTGTTATCTGGATAACAAAACCTTTGAGGTCTAAAAATCAAGAATAGTAGTGCAATTATTTAGTACAGGTATGGGACCTTTTATCCAGAATTCTGTAACTTGGATCTTCATATCTTAAAGCTGGCCATAGCCGCAAAGATCCGATCGTACGAATCATCATACGATCGGACTTTCCCATCTCCTGACCGGCCACTAACCATTCCGATCAAATAAAGTTCAAAAGAACAGATCAGCCGATGTTCTGCCCGATAGCAACCGTACGAAAGTTATGTCCGATAAAAGCTAGTGACAGTCTCCCTCTGAAATACATGCAGAGATAACCTGTCCGATTGACCAAACGACTGACGAAAAATGGCGGGACTCTCCACACGTGGTCCGAAAATCGCACGAATCCTCGATTCGTACGATCAGATCTTTGCGTCTATGGCCATCTTAAGTCTACTAGAAAATCCGGTAAACATTAAGTAAACCCAATAGTCTGGTTTTGCTTCCAACAAGGATTAATTATATCTTAGTTTGGATCAAGTACAAGGTACTCTTTTATTATTACAGAGAAAAAGGAAATCATTTTTAAGAATTTGGATTATTTTGATAATAGTGGTCTATGGGAGACAGCCTTTACGTAATTTGGAGCTTTCTGGATAACGGGTTTCCAGATAACAGTGTAGCAAGGTGTAATCCAATGTATTTAGAGATGTAAAGGGGCACAGAGGTGCAATTCCAAGCATACAGATAAGCACAAGTCGAAATTTGAACGTTTCATTTTATTATTTAATTTTAATGCCTTTCCAATTAAAAACATTTCTTGGAAGTGATGAATATCGTCAGAGGACATAGTGCAAAAGAAAAACTTGTTGGCCAAACTCTAATTCATCTTCATGAATCAACAAGCAGCGATATTGCGGAAAGCCAGTGCCCACAGCCTTGTGAAAGTTCACTTACGGAATCACTGGTCGGTTAACACTGCATTGCAACACCCAATTCTGGGTTTTGGGGCAGTATATGAAATATTTATATGTGCAAGCAATTTTAGGATCACTACTGAAGGTAATATGAGTTTAAACAGGAGATTGCTGCTAGTTATGAATGTACCAGACCAATTTACGAACATCAGTTTGTTTTTTGTTTTTTTAATGGAGTGCAAAATATTTAACAGGGTAAACAGCTACTCAGTTGCATTGTAAACCTTTCTACTGCAGACTGAGAATTTTAAAGCATGTGTGTATCTGCAGCCAGTCTATGGCTATTTGGTATTATGTCAAAATCATACCTGAAAAATTAACTAAACAGGGGTCATTATATAAAGGAAAGTTATATTGTGATAGATACACTGTAAATAAAGGGGTTAAAGGATATAATTTAAAAAACCCTGACCAGCTCTTTACTTGATAAAATAAAACATTTTCCAGTCTTCATAAAATATCCAAAATCTTCCCTGCAGCACACTATATGCAAACTGGGTTTAAAATTTGGGAGGCAGACTTTTCCATTTAGGAAACGCAATCCAGGGACTCAATCTGGCACATAATCAGTTGTTTCCAAACCAAATGCCTATAGTGTTAAACTTTTGCATGCATGGAACTGGAACCACGATCTTCAGAAATCTGTGTCTTTAGGAGCTCACCAGCACATAGATCATTCTAGAAAATAAAAGCACAAAATGTAATTACCGTAAGCAAACTGTATAGAGTGAAAAGTACAGACAAGTCCATTAGCTATGGGGAGTTGTTTTTGGAGTAATATAAAACCTTGTTCCATTGTGACTTGATGGATTCTGGGACTTGAAGTCCCTCTGCTTTACAGAGAATCTACCCTTCTAGGCACTAGTTCACCCACATCGGGAGGGAGCTTCAGATGCAGGTGGCAATGTTGTGGCACTGAGAGAGTTCCACAGCTTTAACCCATAACATACCATGTATGCACAAGTCTGCTTATGTCCAAGTGTACCCTTAAACATGGTGCTCCACATGCCCTAAGTGCAGAGTGGAACCTGGTACCATGTTTCATATATTCTGGTCATGTCCGGTAATTCAGAGCTTTTGGAGTGCAGTACTCCAATACTTGGTGCAGTACTCCAATACTTGGTGCAGTACTCCAATACTTGAATGAAAAGCTTGCACTGCCAAGTATTCGTTCGCCAGAAACCTGTTTGTTGGGAATAATAGAGGGATTGCAGCTACACTCATATGCAAAAATATGCTACCTACAGCTCCTGTATTATGCCAAAAAAGCCATATTGATGCACTGGAAGTCGCTCAACCCTCCCACACTACAATATTGGCAAAAACTGATCAATGACTCTCTCTCGAACCAGAAACTAACCTATCTTTCCAGAGGCTGCCCTGGAAAATTTGACGCGATCTGGGGTACCTGGCTAACTGTGCACTCTAGTTGATTGCCGATGTACTAATGTAATGGATATGTCATTTTGTACCTTGCCCCCCCTCTCTCTCATCTTTATTCTTTACTATACCTTTACTTCTCTTCTAATTGTATTATGTTTAAAATTTAAATAAAAAAACTTTAAAAAAAACATGGTGCTCCACGGTGCAAGCAGTAAAATGCTGGCAGAGGGCTTTTTCTTAAAGAAATGTAATAATAAAGTATTGTTTCACCCAACCAGAGTGTGGTATCAATTAGCCCGCTGCTCTGCAGGGATGAAACATTTTTGGGTTACAGGTGCTCTTTAAGGGAAATAGGGGAACTAGTCTATGTGAACAGAGATGAACTATCACGTATGTGGAATCATGTATGTCTGTGTAAAAAAAATGTAATTCATATTTATTTTATGGAAGTATGTATGGACCTTATCTACTTGAGTCCAACTGAATAAGCTTGTGTCACAAAGGGGGGTATATTCCCCTATAAGCGTGGAGCAAATATAAGATTTTGCAATCAGATTATCAGTACACATGTTGAGTACATTCTCTCCAGATTACATTGATAAAGATTGGCAGGACCTTTGCCATAGATAAACTATCTTCAGGTCATTTGACTGCATTATATGGTTATAATTAAAATTGGTCACTATATATAAATATCACAGGAATAGTACACTCCGAATGTGGAAAAGGGCACTTGCCCAATTATAACATAAAACTATCTTTAAGAACCAGCACTTGCAGGAACGTAGAATGTTTATATCCAAACAACATGCCACAAAAATCCCATTAATCTTTATATAAGGGCCTCAATTGCAAAGACTATGCTATTTCTATTGTAAGAGTCACTCAAAAACTCTGATATTCATAAGAAACCTTGTATTGGGCGACGATATATCTACATGCAGAGAACACTACTAAAATGTATGTAAAAAATTAAGCAGTAACCCCCATATGTAATAAAAAGCACTAAATTTGCCCAGGGGCAATAACTCATAGCAACTAATAAGATGTTTGCTTTTAACCAGGTGACCAGTAGATGCTACCTGCTTAAGGTTGATAATAAGATGCAAGCAACAATGAAATTGAATTTACATCCTCCAGAAACAGCTCTAAGAATTTTGCATAGCATTTTTCCTATGAAATATAGTACCTCCACAGAAGCACAACTTACCCATACAGGTAGTAAAAAAATGACAGAAGGTAAAAAGCTAACTTGCACCACCCTTCCTTTTGACAGTAGGCTAGTATATCAGCATTCATGATTGTTGTTGGATCATACAGTCCTGGTCCACTCATGACCGGCCTACTCGTATACCTATGAGAGAAAACAAAATTATGAAATTGACGGAATATAGATTTCCATGTATAATGCAGAAAAATCTGTGAATGTTTTTACACATTACCTCCAAATATGGTAAGCCAAAAGAGGCATGTTTAAACCCAAGGTTAGCCACTCCGCAGCACACAGAAACATGATACAGAAGAAAGCATGAATCAGATACTCAGGAAGCACAAGCTGCAATTTAAAAACAAAAAAAAGTGTAGTTATTGCTATACATATGCCTAACTGCATGAAAAGTTTAAAGAAGAACTAAAGCTTAATTAAAGAAGTAGGCTAGAAATGTTATACATTATATTTTGGGCTTCTGTACCAGCCCAAGGCAACCACAGCCCTTTAGCAGTAAAGTTTGGTGTCTCCAAAGATGCCCCAGTAGCTCCCCATCTTCTTTTCTGTTGATTCACTGCACATGCTCTGTGCTGCTGTCACTTACTGAGCTTAGGAACACACTCACAATATACAGTACACATAGAATAGAAATGTAACAATATAAGGATGAGTAGTAATTAACACATATAATTACTACATGGCAGCACAGATTTTACACAAATTTAATAATCAACCCTGTAGCATAATTTGCTTGATAATTTGTAACAACCCCTAAGCTTAGCTTCTGAACAGCTGCTCAGAGCCCACTGAGCATGAGTATCACAGACACTTTCCAAGATGGTGACCCTCTGTGACAAGTTTTAAGTCCTGGATCATTGCTGTAATTAAGAAACAGAAACTTTAGGCTGGTGCAATAAGTTCAGTATATAAAACATGGCATTTTTAGCCATTAATTTTTAGGGTTTAGTTCTCCTTTAATCAGACATCTAATATAAAGGTTTCAGTATAATTATACACAAAATTTATCATCCCCTAAATTAGGGATGCACCGAATCCACTATTTTGGATTCGGCCGAACCTCCAAATCCTTCACTAAAGATTCGGCCAAATACCGAACCGAATCCTAATTTGCATATGCAAATTAGGGGTGGGAAGGGGAAAATATTTTTGATGTCCTTGTTTTGTGACAAAATGTCATGCAATTTCCCTCCACACCCCTAATTTGCATATGTAAATTAGGATTCTGATTCGGTTCGTACGGGGAGAAGGATTTGGCCGAATCAGAATCCTGCTGAAATCCTGGCCAAATCCCAAACCGAATCATGGATTTGGTGCATCGCTACCCTAAATGAAGAATATCTAAGTGGTGGCAAATCATCAAGGGAACATCTACCCAAAGAAGGAAAAGGTTACAGTTTTTTTTGGGGGGGGGGGGGTTTGCATAACAGAAGTAAATGAAATTCCAAGCAACTACCCACTATACATACATTATAATGATAGTTATTTTAAACTTTTGATTGATCTCATTTTTGCTTCTCATTGAAAGATTACATGTGTAGTCAGTTCCCCTCCAACCTAGACTTCAATTCCCACAGTGCCTTGCAGGCTTATTCATCTCCATCCTCTCAGATCAGTTGATCACATAACATATAGAAAGCAATGTGGGAAGAGCGGATCTCTGATACACTCTTTGTAATCTTGGCAAATTGACATTATACAAACTGCTTTCAACTATATTTACATAAAACTTTAAAATCACTTAACATTTTAAAGGTAACATTGCTCAGAAACATTTTTTCATTATGCATAAAAACATTTTTTCATTTTTTGGGTAGGCATACCCTTAAATACCCGTTTTATTTTACTAAGAATCATCTAGACATTGCACAGTAAAAGAATGCCACAAGGAATTTTTCAAGAGCAGAGGATAAGCGGCACCTGTCATCAATGATCACATTCAGCCATGCCCAGGCTCACAAACGGTGCTTGCTGGATAAACAGTGATATGATTCTTTAGTAATATAGACTAATAACAGACAAGTTATAACATATCAGGTTGCCATTACCTGGCGCAGTCTGGGTAAAAACACCATGAGCGATTATTCCAAGCCAAATGCTCAGCAAGTCATTAATATGACCCGAAGTGAAGACTATGGGGCAGATTTATTAAGGATCAAGTTGTTAAGGTTTTATTTTTGGTCAAAAATAATTTTTCGGGTAAAAAAAAAAACTTGAATATTTCGAGATTTATTATACCCTGACCCTAGAAATAGCTTGAATCGGATAATACAGCATCTAAAACCTGTCAAGGTCATGCAGGACCTCAAACTCGCTGATTCAAGTTTTTTTACATTAGTTTTTTCTTAAATTAGAAACCATTCGAGTTGAGTTCATTCAAGGTATAAAAAAAAACCTCTAAAATGTTACCTTTGACAAATAACCCCCTCTGTGTAAAGTATTATAAGGCTTTCTTCAATTCCTGGCGCTAGAGATCCTTGAAATCCCCTGTAGATCTAGCATGACAAAGTAAACGATCAATTTCCTGACAGATGACGGCCGAAAAATCGTAAGATGTACGATCGTTCGAATCCCACTAACCGCACGATAATTTCGAAGGATTGGTCGGACTTCCCTAAAATCGGTCGTTCGGCAACAAGAATCGTCGCATCTATGGGGAGCTTAACACGTAGGGTTGCCACCTTTTCTAAAAAAAAATTACCGGCCAGTGGGGGGGCAGGAACAAAAGGGGGCGGCCCATGATGCAAAATGGGTGGGGCCATGCACCGTGCCACAAAAGGGGCGGAGCAACACGCATGATGACCAGAAGCCTGAAAAAAACGGTAAGTTCTGAGCAAATTGGGGGCAGGCCAAGGGCTTTTTTGAAGGGTATTACAGATTACTGGCCGGTAAATTTTTAATACCAGTTTTACTAGTAAAATACCGGCCAGGTGGCAACCCTAGTAACACGCAGAGCACTATAAGTGGCTATATGTCCAAGTATGTTAATTAAACATCTGCTTGTTTGTGAGTGGGCACTTTTGTGCAAGCATGCATGTGGTCTGTGTGCCCCACTTTGTGTGTATTGGTGGGGTATTTACACGTTATGGATGTTTGTGTGAGTGACTGCTTTAAATGTTTAAAGCATGCCCAAACACAAAGTGACGATCTGCAGTTACAGCAGCTCACAGCCATCTGCTTATACCAAGAGAGCTGCAAGACACTTTGCTCTATGAAAAAAAGATTAAAATAACAAACATGCCTAATTACCATATAGATTATATACAATGAACTTTGGTTCCTTGTTAACTAATCTATTAGTGTGGGTGCATTAGTACTACTATTTACAATACAGGTATGGGACCTGTTATCCAGCATGCTCACAACATGGGTTTTTCTGGATAAGAAGTATTTCTGTAATTTGGAACACAGCTAAAAATCATTTAAACATTAATTAAACCCAATAGGCTGGTTTTGACTTCATAAGGATTGATTATATCTTAGTTGGGCTCAAGTACAAGGCACGGTTTTATTATTACAGAGAAATAGGACATTTTTAAAAATGTGAATTATTTGATTAAAATTAAGTCTATGGAAGATGGCCTTCCCGTAAATTCCGAGCTTTACAGATAACGGGTTGCTGGATTATGGATCCCATACATGTACAGAAGGGGAAATGTATATGTTTGTTTTCAAACAGCTGACCAGCAGATGCTTGCTACCTGCTGGTTGGTGGTTATTGTTACTAGAAAAGTAGTAATTATTACATTACCCTCATAGTGTCAAGAAAACTGTATACAAAGTTTTTTTGTTTTTTATTTCCTTAGTACATTGATCCCCAACCAGTGGCTTGTGAGTAACATATTGCTCTCAGTGGCCTTATTTTTGAATTCCTGGCTTGTAGACAAGTTTTGGTTGCATAGAAAACAGGTGTATTGCCAAACAAAGCATCCGGTAGGCTGCCAGGCTACCAAATAGCCAATCATAGCCCTTATTTGGCATCACCTGGGACTTTTTTTCATGCTTGTGTTGCTCCCCAACTCTTTTTACATTTCAATGTGGCTCACGGGTACAAAAAAGTTTGGGGACCTCTGCCTTAGCATGTGCAAAACTGTAACTCAACTGGGTGTTCGTATGCCTGTGGCAATTTTGTGCATCCAGTCCAAAGGCACTAGTGTATGAAGTTTTATTGTCACATTGCCATATAGCTGGGAACCTGTAACTCTAGGTCAGTGATCCCCAATCAGTAGCTTGCGAGCAACATGTTGCTCTACAGCATGTTGCTCCCAGTGGCCTCCAAGCAGGAGCTTGTTTTTGAATTCCAGGCTTGGAAGCAAGTTTTGGTTGTATAAAACAGCACTTATTTGGCACCCCAAGAACATTTTTCTTGCTGGTGTTGCTCCCCAACTCCTTTTACTTCTGATTGTTGTTCACAGGTTCAAAAGGTTGGGGATCCCTGCTCTAGGCTATGGCAGGATTACGGGCATTTTGTTGCCCAGGAGATTAATAGCTCTGTGAGCAAACATCAAACCAGAAATGTGATGAAACACTTCTAAGAAGTTTGCAAAGTCTGTGCAAAAGGAGCATAGGAGTTAAACTTGCAAAGCTGATTGTACCGTATAACAGAAAATCCAGCCTAAGAAACTCCCTTAGACTGATCTTAGTCCTCAACAGAAAGATAAGTACAATTCCATGGGAGGTTTTGTGGCCCTTCAGTATAAGAGACATCGCACTCCATTTCAAGCAGTTAAAGAAACCATGCATATTCCTGAGTGACAATAAACAAGCACATTAATGTACCATGCATATTAATAGATGTACAGGGAAATTATTGTGATGTATGTATGTATTTATGAAGATATGCCTTACTCACACAGTAGGTATGATCACAAAACTGATTTACAAGAAACTGTTAAATGCATTCTGTCTCAAATCTGCAACAATTCACTGCCAGAAGTGTTCCAACCAATAGCAAGAAAAAAAAATTGACTTTTGCACAAAGATTTTGGAAACAGCATGTAACAGTTCCCCTTGTCTCAAAAGACAAGCAAGACATTGCTAAATTTGCATTTAGATTTTTACAGATTTGCTACTGATGAAAAAAGGGGGATGAGACAGGCATGTGTCAGAGAGTGAAAGAACTGGGAAAAAACAGATGTTCCTAAATAAAAAATAATAAATTGATGTAGCATTTAAACATTAAACCGTAAACCAGTACACACCTTGAGTGCAATTTTGACTCTTTTAATCTTTTTGAGCTTTTCAAATGTCTTTGTGGCAACAATGTAAAGAGCAGATTGAAAGAATGTTAGTGTGACAGCTGGCAAGACCACAAAGAGATTAACAGCCAAAAACAATTATAGCTCTAATCCTAAAGACAAAAAACAGAGGCTGCATACATACAGGACTTAACACAAGAATATTTTAAAGATACAGGCCCACTTAAAAAGTCTATGCTCATCTCTTTGTTTAAAAAGGATGAGGAATTGAAAAAACTGTACAGAAGATGCCAACAATATGCTGAAATTTAAATAGTTCTGCTAAATCAGTGCCATCTTTTCCTTTCTGTGTTTCAGGCAAAGGCCACAGTTTGCAGATATTGATTACAGGACACTACATCTTATAAATTAAACAAATTGTGTTGATTACTGGGCTTTAACTCCATACCCAGTGGGACTGCAGCTTTAATTTTACAAATCAGAATTGCAAAGCCAATGCTGGTGCAATCAATTTCTTGCAATTGCCGCTTACATAGCAGGTTAAAAAAAAAAAAAAAAAAGGACTGTGATTGGATTAACACATTTATACTTACAGGGTTGAGGGTGTTACATTGGTCTATAGGATTTTTGTAGTCGGTTTTCAATTCATCGAAAGCAATAATCTGAAAGACAAACCAATTACGTGTTAAAAATAATAGGTGAACTCAATAAAAGACATCATTTGAAAACTGGATGGGACATGCAACTTTCTATAAATTCTCTGCCACTGATTTTGTGACTGAAATATTCAAAAGAAAATAGAGCTATCATTGTTTTCCCACATCAGTGCCATGTTAGCCTCACTAAAATATACCTTAAAAACTTATTAGGCAAATACGATTGACTTTTTAATATAGGTTTCATAGAATGTTTAAACGCCCTCTTTTTACTATTTTTTTTTTTTTTTACAGAGTAGCCTGTTTGAACTTCAAGGGTTTCATTTTACCAAGTAACTGACACAGTTATAATACAACTTGTTACTAGCACAAGCTCAGACAATCTATGGATTCTGGCAAATGCCAGTGGGGTTGCTGTAAGATGCCATAGACATTAACTATTTCGTGGGCTGATGGGCCTCTGTGTAACTGAAAAGTCAGGGCCTATTCCAGGCCTGACTAGCACCCAAAATGTTCATACATAGGCAATCCACATGTCTTTGAAAAACTGATTAATATACTAAGAAATCTGACATTTTGTTCACTACCTTTGACCTTTCTCAAAGGAAAGTAAGCAAACAGTGTCTGCACAGAATCCTTACCCCCATTTAAGTGAATTAAATTGTGCTCAAAAATGAATATAATGACAATACAAGTTTGTATACTAAGAACATTCACTTAATTCCTAATTATACATCCCTATATTGTAAATGCAACACTATTAGCAACTGAAGGGATAGTCAAACTAAGGTATAAATATTGTTATAGGTTTAAAGGAGAAGGAAAGCTACGGAGGCATTATATTGCCAATAGATTATCTGCAATAGTGCAAGCTAGAATGCTATATTTATTCTATAGAATGTTTTGCCATACCAGAGTAAAAAGCTCTAGAAGCTCTCTGTTTGTTTAGGATAGCAGCTGCATTATTAGCTTGGTGTGACATCACTTTTTGCCTGAGTCTCTGCCTGCTCACTTATAGCTCTGGGCTCAGATTACAGCAGAGAAAGGGGTGGGGGGGGGGGGGAGAGGAGCAAACTGCTCCTGAAAGTAAGAGGAAAAAAAAGGAGGAAAAAAAAATCAGTACCATATTTAAAGAGCAGCGTGTCCCCCTAATGGAAAGAGATCAAAAGTTGGGTTCTAAATAAACAATTTTTTTTTTAAAATCCTGTGGACATATATATTTCTGTATACACACACACATTATAGTATAGTACAGGGATTAGCCAAATGATTAGAAAAAAAAAAAAAAAACAACAAATATTTATATATATATATATATATATATATATATATATATATATATATATATATATAATCCAGTAAATGGACCCGCACTCGTTCATATTAGTGAAATAAATGGGTCTTTATTCACAGGTTCATTTCTAACGTTTCGGTCCTCTCTGGGACCTTTTTCAAGGATGCTTGAAAAAGGTCCCAGAGAGGACCGAAATGTTGGAAATGAACCTGTGAATAAAGACACATTTATTTCACTAATATGAACGAGTGCGGGTCCATTTACTGGATTATATTATCAAACTTTGACCAACGCACCACCATCGACAGAATTATATCCGGGAGGAGTGCGTTCACTGTACCGACATAATTTTTTTTTTACTTATGGTGGATAAAAACGGTGTGAAACTTTACTTCAGGACAGATAATCCACCAGGCCCTGAGTTGCTATATATGCCCAGATAGACAGTCAGTTAGATGGAGACTGTTGTGCTACAAGTAGCAGATGTGCTAGCAGCAATGTACATGGATCCAGCATTATCAGATACGTCTTTGTTTTGTTTTTTATGTCAGTCCATAGAGGTTTGCCACTGTGGGACATCTCCTGACTGGTCACATGAGAATTATGACTGGTACAGGCCCGATGCAGTTGCATTGATTGTTGGAGCAACAAGACGGACCATTAAGAAAAAAAAAATTAACCAAACAATTTTACAGTTAGAACAGTTGTCGCTCCAAAAATCAATTTGTGTTACAGTGAAACCAGTGCTTGCAAGGTCCAAATCCAGTATATAACGTTGGTAAGAGAGAGGTCGTACTGCCCAGGTCAACATGAATACATGGAATGAAAATATAATGCAAGATACAATAGCAAATCCCTTCCCGTGGTTTGACAGGTATCCGCGTGTGCCTAATGGATTAAAGCCCACGGTTCCCACTGTGCCCTACAAAACATGTTGTTCTCTAGCCATCATACCCTGTTCTCTAGCCTTCTTTTCCTGTTCTCTTGCCATCTTGCCCCTCTCTGGCCTTCTTACCATGTTCTCTAGCCTTCTTAACCTGTTCTCTAGCCTTCTTAACCTCTTCTCTAGCCTTCTTAACCTCTTCTCTAGCCTTCTTAACCTCTTCTCTAGCCTTCTTAACCTCTTCTCTAGCCTTCTTAACCTCTTCTCTAGCCTTCTTAACCTCTTCTCTAGCCTTCTTAACCTCTTCTCTAGCCTTCTTAACCTCTTCTCTAGCCTTCTTAACCTCTTCTCTAGCCTTCTTAACCTCTTCTCTAGCCTTCTTAACCTGTTCTCTAGCCTTCTTAACCTGTTCTCTAGCCTTCTTAACCTGTTCTCTAGCCTTCTTAACCTGTTAACCTCTTCTCTAGCCTTCTTAACCTGTTAACCTCTTCTCTAGCCTTCTTAACCTGTTGTCTAGCCTTCTTACCCTGTTCTCCTCTTGCCATCTTACCCCTCTCTAGCCTTCTTAACCTGTTCTCTAGCCTCCTTACCATGTTCTCTAGCCTTCTTAACCTGTTAACCTCTTCTCTAGCCTTCTTAACCTGTTGTCTAGCCTTCTTACCCTGTTCTCCTCTTGCCATCTTACCCCTCTCTAGCCTTCTTAACCTGTTCTCTAGCCTTCGTAACCTGTTCTCTAGCCTTCTTAACCTGTTGTCTAGCCTTCTTACCCTGTTCTCCTCTTGCCATCTTACCCCTCTCTAGCCTTCTGAACCTGTTCTCTAGCCTTCTTAACCTGTTCTCTAGCCTTCTTAACCTGTTCTCTAGCCTTCTTAACCTGTTGTCTAGCCTTCTTACCCTGTTGTCTAGCCTTCTTACCCTGTTCTCCTCTTGCCATCTTACCCCTCTCTAGCCTTCTGAACCTGTTCTCTAGCCTTCTTACCCTGTTCTCTTGCCATCTTACCCCTCTCTAGCCTTCTGAACCTGTTCTCTAGCCTTCTTACCCTGTTCTCTTGCCTTCTTATCCTGTTCTCTAGCCTTCTTACACTTCTCTAGCCTTACTCCCTTTCAGCAGTACAATCGCCCTATTGCACCCTGCCATTGTGCCAATGGCTCCTCGCTCATGATAAAGTAGAACTTGCAGCAGTACATTGGGATTTGCCGAACAAAGTTCCCAGCCAGACGCCAAGCCTTGTTTGAACCTTGCACCGCAAGTAGCCATCTAAGACAGAGGCGGGTGCCCTCCAGCAGCCGCAGGCGGTGCCATACTTACGTGCCAGATAGCAAAAAAGATGAGCGCCGCCGTCAGAAGCAAAGCCAGCATATAACAAAAGGCCGCGAACGTGAACGCCATGGTCAGCCAGAGAAGAAGAGTATTATTCGTCCGAAGCGGAGACTGATGGGAAAAATCATTCACCGGTTACTCGGCCTAAGAGGCGGGAGCGCGCCCCACTTCCTGAATTGTATTGTGGGTATGTAGCACGTTGCACTCAGAGAACGCGCACGCCCGTGTAGTTGGAAGCAATTGACGCTCACATCATCCACTGCTGTTATCCCTCTGTAACGTTATCATTTCGTCGCTAGTGTCCTAAAACCTAATTTTGTGAGTTCAGCATTCAGTTATGTTTTAAAATGTATTGAATGCACATCAAATTCATATGTGGCCATACATGAGTGTGTTCTGTGGGTTTGGGTGCAGCTAAGTGCAGGAACTGTAGATTCCATATCCTGGTAGCACTAGCACTGGTATGGGACCTGTTATACAGAATTCTCGGACCTGGGGTTTCCGGATAGCGTTTCTTCTTCCGTAATTTGGATCTCCATGCCTTAAGTCTATTGAAAAAAACACGATAGGGTTGTTTTGTTTCCAATAAGGATTAATTACATATTAGTTTGGCTCAAGTACAAGGTACTGTTTTATTATTACAGAAAAAAAGGAAATACTTTTAAAAATGTTGAATTATTTTATTAAAATTGAATCTATGGGAGATGGGATTCCTGTAATTTGGAACTTTCTGGATAACGGGTTTCCAGATAACGGACCTAAGGTTGCCACCTGGCTGGTATTTTACCGGTAAAAATGTTGCTTGATGCCAATATTATTTATAGGGAGAATCCATAAAAATATAGGAAGGCCGGTATTTTTCTTTCAGAAAAGTTGGCAACCCTAAAAGGATCCCATACTTGTACCCATAAGAGACAAATCTCACTTTTGAGAATTGTCACTCACATTTTCTCCATTGTGAAAACCTTTGTAGGGAATCTGTGCTAAATCATTGCACTTATCCCTGTAAGGGCAGAGAACCTGTGTCTGTGTGCTGTAAGCTGTTACCTAGCAACCAGCTATTCAGTGCAGTAGGAAGTGACACAGCAGCTAAGGAGTGGCTGGCAGGAAAAGGAAGTCACAGAGACTGGCAAAAGAAGAAAGCCTGGCATAGAGAGCCGCATGGTGAACAGTGAAAGAGGCCAGAGAGCTGCTGGTGGGACCAGAGAGCTGAGAGGCTGCACCAAAGGCATTCATTTGGATCAGGTTGGCACAGGGAAGCCACAAACAGTACTGTGCCTGGAGAGACAGAGAGTGTGAGAGGAATCTAGACTGGAGGAACAAACAGTAGGAGATTTCTATCTGAGCATCCAAAGGGGTTAGTAATCGCACTGTGTGCCTGAATGTGCTGGATTCACCTAAAGAGAGCTCTGAAGTATCCAAAGAGGATTTTTTGAGTATCCTGTTTAAAGGGACAGTACCCTAAAGAACGCTGAAGACAAACAGACTGTGTATTAAAGGATATTAAAGGAGTTTACCTTTTTTTCTTAGTTAGCCCTATTGCCACCAGTTAGGAGTGCTGCATGTTATTAGGTGCCCATTTATTTTATATAAACTATTTAGTTTAACCAATAGTGTGTGTGTGTGTGTTATTACTGTATTCCTAGTGGGGCCAACCGTAGGTCATTCCTGGATCCCACTAGGTGGAGGCACTGCGCTAGTAAGTACCAGGTACCCAGTCTCTCCCAATACCACTACGGAGTAGCTCAGGTTTGTCCCGTGTCATCAGGTAAGCGCCACACGTGGAGTGTAACAGACAAAGGGGTGTCGAAAGGGTTACACCTTCTTCATAAGTGAATTGTGGAATGAAGGAATGATTTTAATCTAAACATGAGCTGATGGCCTTGGTTTGAATGGATCTTGGCAGGTTCAGCCAAACATAAAATTGTTAGGAATACTCAGTATGTGCAAGGAAATCAGTTTTCAATTGAGATTTAATTTGTTTTTCCATCTCAATCTTTCATAATCTGACCCTGTATAAAATATGTATAATGGACCTTACACACCAGACATTTTTATGTCTAATAAAAACCCCTACCCAGTATCCTACAAACCCCCCCCCCCCCCTTTATAGGTGAGAACACATTTAAGTGCCCCTAATCCTTTACTCGCAAACAAACAGAAACAGGTGAACATGGATGGATTGGCAATTTAATAGTGTGCTTTCATACAGAAGCTTTATTTGCAAACAAAAGGCATAGGTATTTCACAAATTAATTCAATAACGGCATAAGAGCATTATGAATGTGTCCAACCTAAAAGGAAAATTATAGTCTGCATTTATCAAGGATAAATATATATGTAGTGAATTGGGCATTTTGCATTTCTTATTAAGCACCAAATTTGTCACAGACGCTGCATATATTCATAGCAAGTGGCATTTAGGAGCAGAAAGCTTGTCAAATTGGCTGCAGCAGGAGCAGGCCTCAATGCGCCTTCTGTTACTATAATTATCTGAGTTACCTGTTAGGGGAGGCCAATTTTTCCTCAATAGAGATCCCTCCTGCATTCCTTGATATGATATTTGGGTGAGAGGGAACACAATGGGAATGTTCCCATACTTTTATCTCAAATTGCAAGTTACCTGTAACAAAAGTTCCCAACTTATTTTAACCTTTAAATTTCCACGTTACATGTTGTAACTGTTTTTTATACTTTAAGCAAAACAAAAACATTTATTGCAATAAAAGATCAGCTTTCTTTCTGCTGACAGATTTACACAGCAAGTAAACTTACACCAGGCTACATAAGTCTTAAATTATAGCATGCAAATGTTTCTAATTTCTGGAATTAAACAAGTGAAATGCCCTCAATTAACCTCATTGCTGGGAACACCCAGAAAGTATCGCTCAATCCTGTATGTGCCAACAGCTACACCCCTCAGTACCATGATTTGATCACTTTGACAAGAGGCTAGGCTATAGGTCGACATACTGCTTAGCTGCTGGAGTGAACAGCAAATTGATACACTGATGCACATTTGCACAACACAAAAGCTACATTAGGAATGTGTGAAACAACATATCAGAATTGCCAACATGCAATAACAAACAACCAATTATTAAAGTAGTTGAGATGAACAAATTTCCAGCTTTCTCATGGTTTTCATCTATGGCCACACTCTTGGTGGCTGGCTCTGGTTCATACGTCATGTTTATACTTTGTTTCCAAACAAGCCTTTCTAGAGGACATGCTCAGGCCAGCAAACAGAAGTTGCTCTTTTCATAATTGTATCTATATTTCTTATATATAGATATCTTCATCCCCAATGCTGTCTTATCAACACCAACTTTAAAAAATACATTTTAAATGCTCCATAGCAGTTAAACATATTGAAGTAATGTAAAAATGAATGAATAAATGTGGCATTTATCCTGTGAACCTGTAAGACATAAATTACACAAGCATATATGAAGCATCAGAATAGCAGCTATATGGATTGACTACCATCTGCCAGTGGTTAATCAGGAGCCAAATGCATAAGAGTTAGACGCAATTCTGTTGCAAAAGAGCCATAGACATAGTAAATAACAGCATAAAAGTCAAGGATATAGCACAACAAGCAGCACTTGAAACAGAAAATGCTGCCAATACATAGTAAACAACATTCAGGAATACTAATCATCCCCATTATCAACATCTCATTGAATAAATGTCACAACGATCTTGGAGAAATGATGCAAGCATGTCCATAACATGTAATCCCCAAGAGTCTTTAATAAGAGCATATATAATGTAATACCGGTTCTAACATTCACAAACTTAAATGGAATCAAAAACAGGCCTTTCAGAAGCCCTTCAGAATAGAGGATCCAAACTCTGTTATAAAGTAATAAAAGCAGGGAGGGAGGCCTGCAGTAATAATGTGGCCCCATTACTACGCTCCCACAGGAGACCCCCAATTATAAGGACACCTGTCAACTAGGCTTCATGGAAGTTGGCCCTTGCCAAGAATTAGAATGGGAACACGTTGGGTAAAAAATGCCCACAACCCTGATAAGCTCAGATCACAATTATGCCAGAATCCTATCCATGATGCCCATTTTACAACCTGTGAATCACTTGGTCTCTTGGGACCGGCCACAGGGCCCGACTGGAGTACCTCCTGTACCCCAGAATAAATGTAAGAAAAATCTACAGCATTTAGGGTCCGTCATCAATGATACCCTTTGATCAGTTTGAACAGAATGTAACTTATGGAAGCCAGCAGCATTTCTACAGCTTTTTCACAATAGAAACCTAAATGATTCACATTAGGCCAAAGTGCAAGTTTCGAATAAAAGCCCAGGACTACAGCCCTCAAATGACAAAGTGGAGTCATCAGGTGTGGTAGAATCAATAATTGCCCTACTATCTATTCTTGGTAAACTACGCATTTTAATAAATGGCCTATAACCCAAAAAAATAAAAGTTATTAAAATATAATGTACTGTTGCCCTACATTGGTTAAAATTGTGTGCTTGCTTCAGAAACACTTATATTTTTATGCTGCGTAGCCATGGAGACAGCCATTAAAGCATTAGATTTGACTCTTGTTTTTTTTTTTTACTCTCACAGCACAGCAGAATCCTATTGACCCATGCTAGCCATTAGATGGGATGGTGTTTTACTCAAGACCAGGAATCATTTCAGTTGCACTAAGAGCAAATGTGAATAATGTCAGGAAAAAAGTGCAAGCTGTAGATGTTTTAACAACTGTAAATTGTTTTATCTATCACAGTATTTCTATATCATAAGACCAACAGTAAAACACCAAATGGATTTAAAGGCAAATGTAAGGAGAAATCACTGGGAGCTGCCAAGATTTTAAAGGACAAGAAAGGGCCACTGAACTTGTATTCATAGATTGAAAGACTTGCTTTAATACCTTTAGTGATGCTCTGTAATCCCCTTCAAGTCATTTTCATGCTGTACTGTCTTGCTTAGGAAAAAAAATGCTGACTTGTCTGCTCCGAATCTCCCATGAGGCTGCCGTCTGAGACAAGACCGTGATTCTACGCAATGGTGTCCCCTTGGTAAGGGGAACATGGGCAGTATAAACTGAGTAGCAAAGACACCATGAGTGACCTCCTGGAATGTAAGAAAACACTGGCACAGCATGGGTTGCTTCTAGCAGGGAAATCCCTTGCTCATTTATTGCGGATGCAACGTTTCGGGGTGTAACCCCTTTGTCAAGCTTGACAAAGGGGTTGATGCTTGACAAAGGGGTTACGCCCCGAAACGTTGCATCCGCAATAAATGAGCAAGGGATTTCCCTGCTAGAAGCAACCCATGCTGTGCCAGTGTTTTCTTACCTTTCATGTGGATCTTGAGGTAGCCAAACGCCTCCTTCACTGAGCACCTGGGATTCGATTTGATTGGGAAGGCCAGGGTGTGCTAGGGTAATTTCTTTTCTGACCTCCTGGAATGCCAGCCTTCTGCTAAAAGCAGCCTTCACATCCGGTTACCAAGGTGATGCGCCAATTTAATGCACAAATTCAGTGGTCTGCAAGCAATCTGTTCATTTTCTCCAGCACAGATCAGAGGTTTGGGTCAGTAACACTACATTACAGTTATACATAACCACTACACTAGAGGAGGGTGCAATCTCTACCCGTGCACACACGCAATGGCTCCGCCATCTTGAGTACTTTGCCAGATGAATCATGGCAGCGTGAAAAGGACTTGAATAGATGTTTATTATTCAGCTGAATTTAAGCGAAGGATGCACTTTTCTAAAATATAAACAGCCATTAAGTACAACAAAGTGTTGTCTATCTAATGGGCACAAATATTAATAAAGCCTTGCCTTAAAGCACTCCCCCAGAATTTCTAGTTGCTTACCCCAGGGTTGGCGCTTCTCTTCTTTAAAACGTGGACCAGGCGAGGAGGGCTGCTTGTAGAGCGGCAAGTCACCATCTTCTGACTTGGGGAAATCTTGGGAAAAGTTCTGTAAACTGCATGCACACATCAACTGACAGAGCATGCCAAGAGGAGCAGAGGATGATTGCGATGAGGTGATTGCGATGAGGTGCCAGAGGCTGGTGTTATTTTTTTTTTTTTGTTTGTTTTTTTAAGATGAGCACCAGCCACGGGTAAAAGGTAAGCAACTAGAATCACTGGGAATGCCTAACAACTTGACACTACCCAGGGAATTTATCTTTGCTTGTCCTTTAATCCATTTGCAACCGCCATATATGCTGGGAAAGTGCTATAAGATTATGTACATTTTGCATACAGCACAAAAAATAGACATCACAAAGTCATTAAGATTGTTCCCTACGAAATAATCCACTAAAAATAAGATGAAAAATTACAAACGGCAATGTCCAATATTCTGAGAATACAGCATTACAAAACATTAGTGTTTATAGAATGAAATACATTTTTGAATAGAATAGTTTTAGTAAAGCAGTAAACATGTTCCAGTGATTTCAGGTATACATATTAATACAATATAGTGCACTGCTGCTAGAGAAGCTGCAGCGCACAGTACAAATAGCTAAAGGTATTAATCCCCATGAGTGATATTTAGGTCTTATTTTGAAAACCAGTGGGTTTCATGTGTCATAATTTTACCATCTTAATTTTGGTCAAAGTAAATTCTCCTGGAATGCAGATATCTTGTGTAAAAGTGAACTGAAAGTACAAAGTGAACACTTCAAGCTCTTTAACATAGAAAATACAAGTTAATGGAAGAAGCCAAGTTTCTCAGTTAGCCATTCTTCAGTGAGGTCTTCAGTGTTTCTGATTTCAAAAACCTAAAAATCCAGAATTTAATAAAGTTAAAAATATACATAGGCACAGTTACTAAATCACTAACACTATTTACAAAAACATTTAATTTTAAAGGCGACATATTGGATAAATGAAAAAACTCTAATTCTAATTTTGTAGGCAATTATGAGTAATATATGGTGTTATTTTTACACCAATATATGGTGTTACTTTAGTGCTAAAAATATTGTCCTTAAAAATAGCCCCTTTATTGGAGATCCCTATAGATGTTCACTGGTCCCTGTCCCAAATAAGGGATGGGTGTGTCCTAACAGTGCCTGCCAGAAGCATAGTAGGAGGGGGACAGCCAATCACAGCCCTGCAATCACACAAACACAGACAGGCTTCAGTTCCCTATCAGGTCCTGTTAGCCGCTGATTGGTTCCTGGTCCTACAGAGCAGGAAGTGGAAGGGAGTGATTGTTAGGGTTTTTGCAGAAATATTCAATAAATCTTTCTAGAACACTACTTTTTTAAGCACAATTCTTCTATATCTAAAGGAGTATTATGCACTGGTACATTCTTTTTATTTATTTATTTATTTTTTTTTTTTTTTACACAAAATGTCTTCTCTAAATATAAAGCTATAGTTTTATTCATCACTCCGTAATGTCATCCTTAAATTTATTAGGATGTAGTTGATGGATGCTTCTCTCCCCCATCATGCAGGCACGTCTACAGAGAACAACAAAACAAATTTCTTGAACAAATCAGTAGCATAAATGGGTTGTGTTGCCATATAAAGAGCATTATTGTGTGGCTGTAGTAAAGAACTTCAAGCCATACACGCAAATAAATAATATAGGGTATGAACTGAAACCGCTAGCAAGGGCAAAACTACAGAGAAAGCAGACCCTGCGGTTTCAGGGGGGCCTAGTAATGGGTAACCAATATATCTGGGAAGAACTGGTCAACTTTTGGGGCCTAAAGCTGAATTTGCTGTGGGGGCCCAGTAACATCTAGTTACTGCTAGCTTATTTTTACATATGAACAGATCACAACAGATGTTGTGACTGTCCTAACCTTCAGACTGGAATCCATTATGCAGGAAGTTTATCTTCAACTTGTAATCTAAATTTCTACCTAGCAAGGACCTAACATAGAGTAGTTTCACTTTCCCTGCTTAGTGCAAGAAATGGCAAAAACGCATAGATGTTCATGATTAAAATAGGCAAAGCATATGTTTAGTAAAAGCCCTGTTCATTATACAATTTTACCAGTGAATTAAAAAAAAGATTATCTATAATGAAAAAAAATCACCTTTGTGAGTTCAGCCGTCTGAACTAGCTTATTTTTGCTTCCTGCATACATCATCTGCTGTTCTGGTTTACATCCTGTGTTGACAAACCAAAAATAAGTTAGCTGACAACTAATAGCATAACGTTCTTTGATCAGTAATAAATAACCAATGACTAAGTAGAAGACAACTTCACAGAAAATAATACATGCTTACCTAAGGGGCTGGAGAAGATAAAGCACAATGGATAAGAAACTCTGCCATCATCATGTTGGTACTTGTAACTGTATACTATAAATGTTAACCCAGTTAAGGCAATTAATCTTCTATTATGACTCCAAACTGTTCATCATAGTGGTAGTGCCTATGTAATGCCAGTAATCACACTCTTTGCATTGCTGCCACAGAACAGTATTAAGAGAAAACAATGAAATAAGCAAAAAAAAAAAAAAAAAACAAACACCCAAAGCTGTCATATTCCCTGCTATTTTTGAAACTTAAGCTGACAATCAAATTAATCTTCTATTTTGGAAGAATGCACCTTTCCAACACACAGAAATAAAAAAAAAGCCTATTTTAAAGTTCTGTTTCAAATTAACTGCAGTTGAAAGCATTATCTCTTACTTAAAAAAAAATGTTATCTCCAAACCAAAGGTGCAGCCATTCCGTTTGGGGAGAAATCGTTTTTTGTTTGTTTGTTTTTTTTTTTAAATGCCCCCCCCCAGCACTATGCTACTTGCACCGGGAGGGAGTTCTCGGTGCAAGCAGCCATGTTGTGTCACTCGCTTGCGCATGACGCGCATGTGACGTCATGTGCCTGCGCATAACAAGCAATTTGTGGCACATTTTCATTATGCGCATTAGAGCTTCCTCCCGGTTCGGGTAGCGTAGCGCTGGAGGGGGGCATTTTTCTTTAAAAAAACGACGGTTATCCCCAATGCGGGAATGCTGTATTAGCTTGGTTGGGGATAACATTTCTGCCCAACAGGTGCCCTTTAATTGTGTCATGTACAGGTTAGCAAAACCAAAGGATATCTTGGTTGCCTCTCGGGAAGTTCATCTTTCAGCTCATCGGGGGATATATCCTAGAAGAAAGAATAACAATTTAAAAACAGTTTTCTGTTGCACTAAAAGTAAAGTAATGGCTACCCTGACAAGCACCATGTGAGAGTGACAAAGTGAGAAAACAGTCTTACTTTTATGTGCAGATTTGCCAATTTACAGAAACCACACAGATTTTTTGGTAGTTGTATGCTAGCAAAAGGCTGGACTCACAGGGGAAGTAATACAGAGGCTAGTACTAGTACAAGTACAAATAAATCCGGCCATAAGTACTGGCCTTCTGGGCTTTCTAGAATTATTGTTTACTTGCTTTTATGGTCCTTCAGTGCTGTTGGTGTGGATTACTTGGTGCGAGGCTGGGTACTTCTCAGTCATGTACCTGCTGATTGGAGTGATTACTTTTATATGCATACCCGATTGCAGTCCCTGTTTTAAAGGGATTGTCATAATTTTAATGCTTTCAGAAAGAGCCTGCACTGCACAGTGGAACTCCTTTGAGATAGCTATCATTTCTCCTATTTAATATTATCTGGAGGAGTCATGGTTCTTTCTCCTGCTTGGGTGGTATTAGTCATATGTACCACTAGATGGGGCATAGGAGTATTTTTAGAAATGCTAATATTTTGAGCTCATTTTAATTTATACAATGCAGGAACCTTATCCAGTCTTCAAGTAACCTGCTCCTCCAATCTTCATAAATCATAATGATGGCACTGAATTATTCTGGCACTGAAATATTCGGTGTAATGCACATTCTGTGTAAAGCTTATTCAGTTGTAAAAACTAAAAAAATAATAAAAAAAATGTATACAGGAAAGTATAATAGTCTGTCTCTGACATGTAGGAGCTATTTCCCCACACCCCTTAAACTCAAGAATCATCACCCCCTGCCTCATCATATTCCATTGTGAAATGATGGATTTGAGAACTCGAAGTATTCCTGCATTCCAGACAACAACCAATTCCAGACAACACCAGAGAAAACAGAGTTTAAGACCCAGAATCCAAAAGAAGTATACATCCCCTTTAACATTACATTTAAATCATCACTGATGAAAGCAATTCTGTTTATTTACATATAAATCACCTGTGTGTAATGAAGCGGTTTCAAACGCCTGTGGTAAAATACAGAAATATCAGGAAGTTTCAGCTTCTGGTGCCTGACAGCAAGTAATATGAGGCCCAAATGAAATTAAAAACCCATCTTTGGGTTTGTCCCTGACAAACACTGCATATCATCAGAAACACACCATCCTCAATGTGAAGTATAGTGATGGAAGTATCATTTGTAGAGATACTTCCTGCAGCAGGCACTGAGGGTAAAGTGTAAAATAATGCAGCAATACACAGTGAAATGTGTTCCAGCAAAACAATGAGCCCAAGCATATAGCCAAAACTACACAACATTAATGTCCTGAAATAGCCATGCCAGATCTTGATCCAATAGAGAATTTGTAGCTGGAAAAAAGCTGCTAGCTCACTATTCCCATACAATCTGACAAGAGTTTGAGCAAGGTACATCTACTAAATACAGTCTTGAGAGGTGTGTATAAATATGCAATGAGATATTTTGTCTTTTTTCATTATAATTCATTTAAATTATGAACATGCTTTACAGAAATAAATTTTTAAACAATAAACTAAAATAATATTAACATACCTCATGTTCCTCCTCCAGAACCACTAATCGCCGATCTTTGTCTATTTTCACTGCATGAAAACATACCATATTTATTCGATTAGTTAATGGGGCCTTGGAACCAGAAATGTCAAATATAAAGCTGTTTATACTGGCAATGTGAATATATTTTACATGGGGGTATACTTTTTCACATGACTGTACATTTGTACATGAGACATCATGAACTATTTGTGTGTGTTAAAGGTACCTGCAATGACTGGAGCTGTATTTGTATATGCAAATTTTGTTTACCCCATTGTTTTCAGGTACAGTGAAATGGGAATTAAAACTAACCCTTTAATAGGTTCACTTTTAGTACCTTGGCATAAAATGTGGTGGTTATCAGTGGACTGGCATATCATAACTGGCTTTTGTGTAGACATCAATACAGTATATGTTTAATGGAAAAGAAGATGATCTTACTAATAATAGCAGCATTGTTGGTTTCTTTTCGAAAGCGAAACTTTTTTAACTTCTCCACAAGTTCTGCATCCACATCACAAACAACCAGAGACTCACTCTGTAAATGTAGGAAGAGGAAGAACTAATGAAGTGAAAGTATGTTTCAAGTTCTACAGCTCAAATGTTTCAGTTCTGGCATTATTATGACAGTATGGGCAAGATTCTCTTACTCAAATGGATGTGCTATGAGACACAATAGAAAGTTTCAGAAGTCAGTCCCAATTTGTACTGACAGATCTTCACAAAGCCATGGGCATTTTCAAGCGAGAATCCCTAAAAGCACTGTGTAAATGTTTCGGCACTATATAAATACCAGGAATTAAACAAAAATCATTGGTGCTCTCATTTTGAGTGATTTCCACTACCAACACTTGGTGGTGGCAGGGAGAAGCTGTTTCCCATAGACCTGTGTTTTGCTATAGGATAAGGGCTATGGCACACACGACATTTAGAGCCACTCAAATCTCCCAATTTATTGGGCAAAATATTACCCGACAGAAGTTGAAAATGATAGAAGCTGCAAGTAGCTGGTAACCATTTTCTTATGGTGAGGTCACATGTGGCATTTTTACGTTGTGTCTTTAAAAACATGCAGCCAATTGTAAATAAGTCCTATTGAAAATAATGGAATATGTCCTATAGCTAATCCCATGGGGTGCCTGCGAGCCAACATCCACCATGCAACGCCAGTATTTGCATTTTTCAACAGAAACACCAATATGGCAAGAAAACCCATGAGAAGTCTATGGGATCTGCAGGTTTGAAGATATACTTCGCTGAAATATTATGCATATTTTCAATATGGCGGCCATACACTCGCGAGATGGATTGCACAAATACATTTGTATGCTGGTGACGTAATTACGTTGCATAATGAGGATCAGTGGGGCTAATTTTTTCACAAAAGTTTACTAAAATTCTTCCGAGTGGAATTGTGGGTAATGAGAAGAAACAGAAATGCATGTTGGGAAAAGAAAACTACAAGCTGAAAATTGCATATTATCCTGCGTGTGTGGTTTCATTGGTGTATTTACGCTTGTTTTAAAAAACACCACATTTGACCTCACCCTTACAAATGGTTCAGTTAGGTTTACTGCTAAAGTGTAAATCTATAGTGCAGTAAGGCTGTGAAAGCATTGTTTAAAGGGGAAATAAACGTCACACTATTAAGGGTGCTTTAGTTCCCCTTTGCAAGGAGTCTCAGTAAAAAAAACCAATGCAGATGGCTATATATCTCTCCTTTAAACAAATTAAAAAAAAAAAAAATTAGACCCACTGTGTCCCTCCATCTTTTGTCCTTCCAGGGATCACATGTTAATCAAGTACTCTGCAACCCAAGGAAATACACGGTTTTTGGAAATTATGACTAAGCGTAACTCTATGACATCTGAACATAAAAATCTTCCTGCTGAATTGTGGGCGTTGCTATCCAATGCATAGAAATACTAGGTGTGAGAACCTGAACTTCAAAGCTAATTTGGTGGATGCAGTTCCCCCATACAACCTACACAGAAATCAATAAACACAACTTTTCAAAGCACATTCCTTCTATATCTAAAAGAATTTAATGCACTGGTACAATCTTGTTTTTTTTCATTATAGGTCTCCTTTAAAGTTTTAAAGGATATTTTAAATATGTGTTTTTCTATATTCATCCAGCCTGAAAGCTTAGAGACAGAAACCTCACTGTTATATTTTTAATATTAGCCTTGGCACACAAAAAGGGTCATTTACTATTAACAGGCAAAGTCTCCCTCAAAGCAGTTATTGTTCTACCTTCATAGACTGATCACAGCTCACGTATGATTGGTATGGGTTACCAAACTGGGGGAAATGTGTCCAGCGCAGGGTTGCCAGGTTGGCGTTTTATCCAGCCAAGTGGGTTACTAATTTAAAGCCCAGACGGGTTTTGAAAGTACAAACTAGCCAAGGTATGGATTTGGCCTACTTTTGGGCCTTTGGCTGGTTTGTACTTTGGAAACCAGCCAAAGTGTTTTCCTTGCCCTAATGTGCCAAGCCTGTGTCTCCCAATGCAGGTTGGGTAATGTAGTTTTTGTGTAACAATTTGCCAACTGCCAAGTTTAATGAAAGACTACAATACCCAGCATGCAAAGGGACTGACTAGTGTACAAGTCAGGAATTACCAGACTGGCCACAGGCTAACCTGTTTTACCAATATTTATTGAAATTGTATATGTATTAGGGCCTTATGGGACCCCTATAACCCCCTTTGTAGTTATGCCCTTGTGACGGGCGAATCTGTCCCATTTTGCATCATGAATAATTTGAAAAAGGGGTATTTCCACATATATTCATTTATTTTTTCGACTTTTTTTTGCACGTATTGTGCTATTTTTGGGCTACTTTTAAAGTGACTCTTGGCTAGTTTTAGGCTGTTTTTTTTTTTTGCTGACTTTGGCTGTTTTGAAACCCTGGTTCAGAGGTAGAGGTAGCAATCCAATTGCTAAGCATTTAACCAGGCATTTACGTGTGGGGATAGTCTATAAGCCATGATGCTATTTAGCAATTGATTGCAGGCTTGCTTTTATTAATAATAGATGACACCGTCACTATAAAGCGTGAATACTTGTATCAAGGCGTGGGACGTGACTTTCTCTGTTAATTGCAAGCAGGGCGCTGATGTTGCTGATCCCAACCCACAGCCAGACAAACTGGGACTTTCCAACCCTCCGGCTATATTTCTTATTCCTATCAGGAATCTGGCGGCGCTGGGAAAGAGAAGGCGCCCACCCTTATGACGACTACAAGTAGCTGCTCAGCTAGTGGCACTTACTAACTCACCATGTCCGCACTGCTAGTTTTGCCTTGTAACCTCGGACTGGCCGCGCTAATGCCAATGCACCACCGCCCGATTCAGAGCCGCAGAATGTCACATGAGCAACACGCCAGCCAATCAGCAGTCTATATTATGTCATACGGGCGGTAAGTCGGAGCCAGTAACGTCACCCGAAAAGAGCCGCGCTCTGTGGCCATATTTGGTAATGGCAACATTGATTAAAGTTGAGTTCAGCCGTAGTATAGTTTATGATGTGTCAAATGGCATAGTAGTGGAAACCAGTTGATAACAGTGTTAACTCTGATGAACAAAAACATACTTTCGTCCATAATACCCTGTGTGTAATACAATCGGTATTCTTCTTGTAACACATAATAGTCCGCGCAAGCCTTTATATCTGTTTTTGCCTAACCACACGTTATTATCCATTCGCGAAGAAGAATTTTGTGGGTTTTTTTTAACGCCCACATCAAATATGGTTGCCTGTTATTGGTCGCTTCCTTACAGTTGCGTTCCGCTGCGGTGACGTTTCCTGGCTACGGTAACTCGTATAGACCAAATGATGCTAAATTGTTTTGCGGCTTCTTTGTGGGAAAATAGATAGTAGGTGCTATGCCGACTTTATTGCTGGCCACATTATACGAATATTCCCCGCTGTTCTACATCACCGTGGTGTTTGTCTGCTTTGTGGTTACTTCTGGCTTCGTTCTGGGATGGTGAGTGTTGAGGGAGGGGCAAGGCTTGCAGCTGTCATACCTCTATAGCTATCATAATGTATAGAGATGCGACATCGTATGCCACGGGGGGCAGCAATGCCTCTATATATTATTCTCCATTATGTCAGCCTAAGGAATAACCTCTTTGGTCAGTTACTGATTCGTACAGGGGGATAAATGATCTGTTATCTTTATGTTACAGAGGTACCATTCTGCTTCCCATTACTTTAACCATTGGAGGCTTTTGGGGGGGGGGGGGGTGATAGCCATTTTGAAGGTTGTAAACAATGTATCTGGTAAACGCTGGATTACTAAAAACTGTAAATAATCAAAGAGTCTTGGGATGACACAGAAAAATGATGTAAATATATCTATTTATATATCTAATATAAAGGAATATTTTGCTTCTGAAGCAGGTGCCTGTGGATTACTCCTGCAGAATCCCATTATCCTAAAACTGCAACAATGTATTCTAGTCCTCACACAAACTGTCTCATGGTGCGTATAGCATCAAATACTGTATTGGCTCACAATTTTTTTTTATCTTGCTGTGTTACTGTTATCTGTGCTTGTTTACTTATATTTTAGTAAGTATGTCTGTCCCAGGTGCATGGGCAGGGAAGGATGTACTCTACTTACCTCTATAGAACACATTTTTTAGACTTAATGTAGACCAGTCAGCTCATGGTCAGTAGGATTATGATTTTACTCCCAGGATGGGAAGATTTTTTTTTAAACTAGAACAATATATTTAAACTAGAACAATATAATGCAAATATACACTATTGCTCCTTATATATACACAATATTTTCTGGTGAAAGAGTTTACCCAGTTTGTGTGCCATTCTTTGCATTTTGGTTTTCCTGGAGGCATGCCCAGTACCAATATATTCTACTAGAGGAACGCTTATACACTCAACTGAATCCACAACATCTGCATCTTATGCTATAATTCAGTTCTCTTATATAGGAAACTGTGCTTGGGTACAAATGAAATCTCTGTGTTATGCAGTGTACTAGTTAGGTGTCTATCAACTGGAAGAATTATTATTTTTTAAAGTGTGTTTACTTGTCCTAGGTTTCGTTTGGATGTTCCCGTTATTCTGAGAAACTCAGAAGAAGCATATTCTACAAGCTTTGTTTCCAAAAAGCAGATGAGGCAAGTGAAGAATCCTTTTGGCTTGGAAATCACAAATCCAGATGTAGCTTCAGTAACAAGTGAGTTGCTTAAAGCTATGCAGGTATTGTTGACTGGTTATGGAGTCTGCTTTTCCACAGTCAGTGTGATGGGTTTTCAGCACACCATAATAATTCAACCTATACCACAGTGTGTGTATATATATATATATAGTCCACATGCATGGTGCACTCCAGTAAAAAGTCAGTTCCTGCCAAGGTAGGCTTGCACACTTGTGTCCCATGTACCATAATAGGTATGCCAGAAACAGATGCACTCTGTGACTTCATAATGCCGTGAACAAGAAAATAATATTTATTGACGTCATGATGATGTCATACTGTGAATTTAGGCACCATTCCTTGCATTTAAACTTGGGGACCAAAACATTGACAATAAATATCACTTTATTGTTCACTACATTATGAAGTCCAGGAGTGCGTCTATTTCTACGATACACACACACATATCGATAGATATGAACATATCCCGCAACTAATACCCTAATTATTATTGCACTGTAAATCTCCAATTTGCCAGAAAACTATTGTTGTATCCTTAGTACACCCCAGTGGTTTCTCAGAGTGAAGGAAGGTAAATAGGACTGTAGCTGTTACTGTTACCACCCATATCTGGAGGGCACTTGGTAGGACATGAGTGACAAACACAAGGAATGTCAGCATTGTGATTTTGAATTGTTGCACTTGATTATTTATGATTACTATAACTAATAATTTACTTTTTTTTCTATTTTGTGTGTAGGTGGCATATCATTAACCCCAAACTGCCTGGAGAACTGTGTCCTGACCTATTACTGGGGTTGTAGTGTTCAAAAGCTCCAAGAAGCTTTGCAGCATCACTTGTATTGCTTTATAATCAAAACTCCGACAGCACTGGAAAATGCCCTCTTTGGGGAATATCTACATAAAGAGCAGCATGTGTATCCTTCACTTTTCCAACTACACTTCATATTTACACTCTGTTTTGGGGGTTCCAATGAGAATTGCTTTTATATGAAAGTTTGTCTTAAAATTTGATTTTCCAAAGTGTCAGTGATAAACTACATGCACTGTTTCTTTTTCAAGGGGATATTTTTAGGTGAAACTGTTTTGCATTATGATTTTTTGTTCTGCATAGCAATGATCCTTGCTTACTTTTGTAAGGCTATTTTGAACGCAGCAGGTTATTGGTAGGAGTGAACAGAAAATGTACGGGAAAATAAGGGAAATAACTCTAATAACAATATTGCAGTTTAAGACTAGGGCCACATAATATCGATTCTCTGCAGGTAGAGAATCTACTGGCCGACTGCTCCCCTTTTCTTTTGCAGGCAATATGGATTTTGGTGGGAAATGCAAAATGTCACGTTTCAGGGCCGAAATCCGCAAACGTCTGCCTGCAACGCAGCGGGTAGTTTCCTAGCCTAAAATAATCTGTTTTTAATATGATGCGCATGTATGTATGTGTATATATTGTATAACTATACACACAACCTCCAACTCTTCTGGCTAGAGGGATTATGTAAATTGTTGTTCAGCAACTGGGATGCTGGAGGTTCATGTACTGTGCATAATGTAATTCTGTCTTTTTCTGAACTACAAATCATATCATCTTCCAAATGCTATTTTTGGAGGTGCTGGAAATGTAGTTTCACCACACCTAGAAGGCTACACAGTGGTGAAACGTTTACTGAACTACAGCATGCCGATACTTTGTAAAGGATTAAAGGGGTAGTTCACATTTAAGTTAACTTTAACCATGTTATATAGTTTCCTCGTAGCCACTTTATTTGTTATAATTTTTAAATTATCTTTCTTCCTCTTCTGCCTCTCCAGCTTTCACGTGTGAGTCACTGGACTCGGGAGCCAAACTCAGTGATGCTACATTTTTTTTATTTCTTATATTTCTATTCAGGCCCTATTCATATTCTAGTCTCTAATTCAAATCTCTGCAACCAGATCGCTGCTGAAATTCCAAACTGGACAGCGGCTGAACAAAATTCTAAATAATTAAAAAAAGCATCATAAGTAAAAAGTGAAAACCAACTGCTAACTATTTTACAACATCACTACACCTTTAAAATCTAACCATAAATACAATAAAATCACACTTAACATTTTTGCATAAAGCCACTCAGTTGGACCACTTTTCCATCATTTACTCTTCCCTGTGTAGCTGCTAATGCCAACATGTCCGTCATTCTAGGTCAGCTTTTCTTTACCCTATTGCACATTCTTTACTTGCCTTTCAATCCAAAATGAAGGGTTTCCTTAACATAAATAGCGTCCAGAAACATGACAAAGAAGAAATATTTACCCAGTTGCCACCTGACAGCCAGTTAAAGGATTTTGGCCCCTTGCCACGGACACGTTACCCACTTGTGGCATTTCTAACACTGTCTGATGAAGAAGACAGGGAGTCATATGATATTGTAAGTCAGTTTTTGCTATAATTAGAGAAGAACAAGGACATGCATACACATGCATGTCAGGGAATTGGGGCAATACATAAATCAGAAGTAAACTTAGAGTGTTAAGGGGCGCTCTTTAGTGCTCACTTAACAAGCTCTTGTGCCTCAGGGTAAGCTGTGGTCTGCTGTTTGTGCAAAGTACAAACAAATGGCTTTTTGCACTATGCACATTGCATTCTGCATTGCAGGTTACTCCTAAAAACTCCTTGCAGATAGTTCCCTGGCTGGGCATAAAGCGAAAACATGAAAAAGTGCTTTTTCAATATAATTTGACCTTTGGCACTAAGGACAGAAGCAATTTTTTGTCTTGCCCTAAAACCGACATTGGCCCATTCTAAATGTAGATATACATATGTAGATTGTGCAGTTGGCTTACATTTTCTGCCTTTTTTCTGCAAACACTGTAATTGCGAGGACATGATATTTTCATTCCTCCTCTTATCACATTTCCTTAACAGGATATTTTTGGAAATTCCCCACCCTCAATGATCTGTGTCTGGCATATATCATCCTACCCTGAGAATGCAAAAAAAGCCCCTGCACTCCCTGCTGCCACACACAGCAGTTTTGTAAGCCATGCTTTAATTTTTAGTTTAAAGGGCAACTGAACATTAAATTGACTTTTTTGACTGTTTACAGAAATATGCAGGTAGAGATTACATTGATAGGGCAATTTCATATAAATGTAAGGAATACATTTATGGCTGTATCTAAGACAGGGTTCCCCAACCTTTTGAACCTGTGAGCAACATTCAGAAGTAAAAAGAGTCGGGGAGCAACATTAGCATTAAAAATGTTCTTGGGATGCCAAATAAGTGCTGTGATTGCCCATTTGGTACCCCCTATGTGGACTGTCAACCTAGATTGACGCTCTGTTTGGCAGTACACCTGGTTTTTATACAACCAAAACTTGCCTCCAAGCCTGGAATTCAAAAATAAGCACCTGCTTTGAGGTCACTTGTAGCAACATCCAAGGGGTTGGAGAGCAACATGTTGCTCACGAGCTACTGGTTGGGGATCACTGATCTAAGATAAAGTACAGATGTATTCGGGCAGTGTTGCTCAGATGAAGTCAAATGGATTTAGCAAGTGTTTCAATGCAGGTTATAGAAGGAAGATCAGAGGAAAAATTACTCCTAGCCAACAAATGTTTTTGGTGAAATGAAAAGTGACTGTTAAATCAAATTAAATCAGAAAAGTGGTAAAGAGGATAACTATAATAAAACAAATTTGGTTTTGGAAAAGTTATAACTCAGGATAGTACAAAAAGAAAATTGGAGTGGAATGAACACGTAAGGATCTGGGTGTCATCTGCACAATGGTGGTACTGCAATCAATATCCTTAAAAATGTGAATAAGAAGAACTGGGGACCTGAAACACAACCTTGGGGAACACTAACAGAAGAGAGGGAGTGAGGAGGTGGTGGAACCAGCAAGATAAGATTTATTTCAATCAGGAAAGAAAGATATCTTGAAGGATGACTATGGACCTTTTATATTTTGGTAGAAAGTCACTCTGTGAATGAGGATGAAAAAGTAAAAGTGAAATGTTGAAAAGGTAAAAGTGCACGGCAAAATAGCATATGCTCAGTTGCAACAATGTTGGCAGAACTTTTATCAGGAGTTGGTTTTTTTTCTTTTTCTTTTATGGACGAGTATAAGTCACAAGCTTAACATCATCATGCCCAATGCCAAGCATCAGCTGGTATTGTATAATGATCAATGGCACTGGATTCAGGAGCAGTGGGTTCATGCTTCACCATCTGCCAATCTTTCACTTCTTCCACTGGTTTCTTTGGGGGTTGCAAGTTAAGTTAGTATGGGTTCGAATTTTAGTGAAAAATTGTAACAGTTGGTGGACTCTTGATGCTTACCTCCCAACTATCCCTACTGAGGTGGGCCAGCCATATTAACTGAGAAGAACAAGTAGAAGGTTTTGGAGATGATGGCATTTAGGGTGAATTGGTGGCATGATTCTTTTTAACTTGGCACAACTAGGCTTGAACATTAAAAGGGATGCCTCCTGAAAAAATACTGGCTGCCCTTCTTTTCAGATATTTTATGGTGTTTCCCAAAGTCTACAAGCAGCAGATTGCAATCCCAACTGATAGAACAAAATTTACTAAAATGTTTGGATTTTTTCCAAAAACAACTTTATTCTGAATAATATTTTTCATTCTTTAAAATGAAATAAATACAGGTGCCTCAGCATTTGAAACAATTCAAGCTTTTGCTTGATTTGGGAGCAGGTTGCAGGTTGTCTCTGATCTAATGCTGGACTGTTTGTCTCCCAGCTTGGCTGTTATGGGCCATGAAACATGAGATATATTATATATCCACAAAGCTTGGCATTCTGCTGATTAAAACATTCCTTAAAAGTTAATCACAGCAGGAGAGTTGGAAAATTATCAAATTAAACAATATTGAGGTGGTTTCCAGTATGTCTAGTTTGTTCCAAGCCTTCTAGTTACTTGCCAGTCTTCATCAGACATGATACTGTTCCAGTAAGTAAACTTATATTTAATGACCAGAAACGCTTCTGTTTCCCTGAGCAGCATTATCTGCATATCTGACAAAGCAGTGCCATTAGGAGCTGGAGCAGCTGAAATGTATGTAAGCCAGATACTACTGTATCATTCCCTCGAGTCCTACATGCAGCATTCACAGAGTACTTTGTTCTTTTACCAAAGCAGTCATAACATGACTTATATGTAGTCCTTACCTGAACCTTACACTTTATATTTAGCTCATAAAATAAAATGGGTGTGTACTTTCCAGCCAAGTTTTAATGTATGGTATATTATATGCAGACAAAATTTTGTGTGTTTTTTCTGATCAAAAAGACGGGGATACTTTCTTTCTTTTCTCCTATATAAAAATTTAAATACTGACAGAATCATTTTTATATATACGAAGATACATCATTCCTTTTTATTGAAATGGAGACAAAATCTGTAAACGAAAAAAAATAATTATTGAATATATATATATATATATATATATATATATATATATATATATATATATATATATATATATACACACCCCATTCATAACTTGGATTTCCATTTCTTTTATTTTTAAATGGATGCTATCTGTGTGCTACTCTTATTTTTTAGACTGATATGTGCATATTAGCCTCCATTTAAATAATAGTTACTTTGCTGAAATCAGGATAGTTCTATGAAATTAGGTAGTTTTTTTTTTGTAATAACGGAAATATGAAATATTTCATTTTTCTGCACCCTTCGTGCCTTTCAGACAGGATCTCAGACTATTGAGCCTAAAAGTTAGGATAGCTAGACTCTTCATCATATCCTTTTATTTAGTAAATACGTGTGTGTGTAAAATATATGTATGTATATATATATATATATATATATATATATACATATATATATATATATATATATATATATATATACATATATATATATATATATATATATATATATATATATATATATATATATATATATATATATATATATATATATATATATATATATACAATAGCTGGAAAATACATGACTAGTTTGGGACCTGTGTATGGAAGATAATTCTGGCCATTCATTTACAAATTGCTACTCTTCAGTCATTCTGATTCATGCCACTACTTCTGGAAATACATGCCCAAGCTGCATATTGTAACTTCTGTATCCCTTCCTCTGATTTAGACTGTAAAAATAATTTTACTTGTATTTGTATGGTATACCTTGCATGCATTTCTGCAGAGGGAAACATTAAAATGGTTTGCTGACCTTATGATATTTGAAATACTTGATCAGTTTAAAAAAGTATGAGAGAGAGACAAAACCAGGGACTTTGTCTGGAAACTAGGTTACAACTTTTCTGTTTTGTGTTCATTTTCTCCATTAAATAGTGCTATAGATCTAATCACCAAATAACACATTACAAATTCCTTTCATTACAGGTATCAATGCTGGCTGTGGTTCATGTACCTGACAGAAGTTACAGACTATCCTGTAGAATAATGTACCAATACCTGCTGACTGCGCAAGGACAGTTTTATGACCTTAAGGTAAAGTATTAAATGAAATACTATGTAGTTCTGGCAAGACTATTTGGAAAATTGTTTGGGCAGACATTTGGGTATCCACATACAGGTAAATTCCAATAGGCATTTAATATTGATGCCTGTCATAGGCATCATTTAGATTTGTGGTGTCAAAGGCTTTATGACCTGATGATATTAAAGGAAAAATAAATTTTAAATTAGTGCGGGGGTTCCAAAATGTTAAGCACCCCCCCAGTGATTATGATGCACTACCTGATACCCCAGGCCAGTGTTCCTGAACGCCAAAAACTGCACTAACCCCAAATATTTCTGTAGAAGATCCTCTTCTCTATCTTCTTTGGCATTTTTTGTTCCAGGCAGGCACCTACACACAAGAGGGCACATGCCTTATGCAGTTTTCTGCTAACTGTAGCACCTGCTCTGGAGGTAAGTGATTATAATCACTGGGGGGTGCCTAACCTTTGTCATTCCCCCAAAGATTTAAACTTTAGTTCTCCTTTAATTTAGATGGGGTTGTTTAAATGTTTTTTTGTAATGCATTCCTAACCTTAGTAAATACAAAAAATACCTGGACATTCTTAATAACCTTTCTCTTATTAGCAGGAGATTTTGAGACTGTTATTTGAGCTTGCTAAATGAAAAGAAAGATATTGTATAGCTTATGATGCTGATAACGATGATAATGTTGTACTTAATCCAGGGTTCTGTAAGGGCGTCAGATGGACCTTTGTGGAACCTTTTGTAGGGTGGGGTATTTATGGGAGTATGGTATTGGACTGGGATGGCATGTTGACCAAAGACTGGTCGAGGCTGGTAAATCTGTTCATCATCTGGAATCATTGGTAACATGAATGAAGAGACCCGTGAGCATATAGGAGCGAGTGAGATGAACTCCATCTTAGACTTGCCTCCATGAATTTCTAAAGAAAATTAATTTAATATAATTTTTTAGACTGTTTTTACTGCTTATAAGAACGAAAATTGTATTTATGAACAGTATTTATTGCGAATGATTTAATGAATTCAGATATGCTGGAAAGATGATCAAATTTCAATGTTTTTTTTTCCCACCTTTAGCAACTGTTCATGTCTGCAAATGACAGCCAATTACAATCTACAAGTGCTTCATTCTCACATGACAGTACTGCAGATAAAGACCTGCTGGAAAAATTTGGACTCTCCGAGGAGGAAGTGCAGGAGGACACTGCCAAAGACTGTGTTGTGTGTCAGAATGGCAAAGTGAACTGGGTACTTCTGCCCTGTAGGCATGTATGCCTGTGTGATGGATGTCTAAGATTCTTCCAACATTGTCCAATATGCAGACAGTTTGTTCAGGAGTCATTCCCATTATTTAGCCAATCTTCACCAACAAGTGATAGCAGTTCTCCCATTCAAGAAGACTAGCCAGTCCCATGTTTTGGTAATACAGGAATCTGTCCTGGAACTGTTATCTAAGGTTGAGTCACACAGCAATGATCCACCGGCAGAGTGATAAAGTAAGCATGTGGTGACACTGTTTTTGATGAACTGCAACTACCCGTCTCTTTCCACAGTTGCTTTACTTTTAACTTCAGTAACATAATTTGCAAAATTTTACACTTACATAATAACCCATGTATTGCCTTTGCAATTATATTTTTGCATAATTTGCCACGCACTTTATAATGCAAGTTACTTTTAATTTGTTTTTACCACCCCCCCCCCACATTGGAACATTATTATTTAAATTAGCTATTTTTTATCATGATAAACCAGCAATAGAAAAATATTTATTAATTTGTTCATTGCTTCATTGCTTATGGAGTGTGATTTATGTACCTACAATATACTCCACCTAGTGGAGGGCTGTAGCCGTATGTTTATGTTTATTCAGCCGACCCAACCCCCTCCGAACTCATACATCAGAGTTAGATGGAATTTTTTTATGCGCCTGAAAACAATGTGTAACCCTTTGTGCATTGGACTTGTGCTAGATAAAACTGACTGTGGTTTTGGAAAGGCTAAAGGGACACAGTGCCTGAAACCTGCCCCCCTTATTTTAATGCAGACCAACTTAATTAATTTAACAATTATCTCCCCTAGATTTCTAGTTAATTATGGCCTTTACAGACTGTCACAAAATAGCCGACACCCTGTGCAAGCAAAAAAAAATCTAAAGCCTTTTAGAAAAACCAGTTTTCCCACCATATCAATTGGCCACACACGTGATCATACAGTGCAGTCTCTGTGTTTTCTATCAATTATTTTAAACAATCAAAACCCATTGGCCAAAGTACACGCACAAATGGCAGCAGTTCTTCTGTGGTCAGATGATTCAGTCTGAGCAGATTGATCAATGGCCAGTATAAGTTACTAAGGGGGTTATTTATTAAAGTCCGAATGCCCAAAACTTGAAAAGTTCCTGTTTTTTTTTACTATAGAATCCAGATTTTATTGAACCCTGAGGACAATTCGAATTTTCATATGATTTTCACAATTTTTTCAAGTTTTTTCTTGATTCAAATTTTTCTGGAAAATGTATTGATAAATAAGAGTATATTTCATAAAAAAATTAGATAAATTAGGATTTTGATAAAAAAAAAAACCCTAACCCCCCTTACATATTGCTAAAATGGAAGACAACGTCTATTCCTTTACTTATAAATGGCCGGTAACATCTGGAATCGAGTGACAAGAGCTATTAGTTTGGTGGTTATTGTGGTTCACAGCTCATTATCATATTGTTTTGTTTTAAATAAATAACAGATAACATAGTAATATAGTTATTTAATTGTAAAAGAAAATAGTTTATTCAAAACATTTTGACTGGCTTGATCTTTTTAGAATTTAAAGATCACTTAATGGCAATGAACTAATATATGGCATTTATCAGATGTGGCTCACTGCTATACATAGTTACATAGAAGATTTGAGTTTAAAAAAGACCAACGTCCATCAAGTTCAAGCCTTTCAAATAAACCCCAGTGCACATATATACACACACTCATACCTATCATATATACATTCACATATGTATAACTATATATAACTATCTATACTAAACTAAATGTTGATCTTAAGACCATAATAGCCTTGGATATTATTCTTGCTAAAGAAATTACCAAGTCCCTCTAAAAGGCATTAATAGAATCTGCCATCAAAACATCAACTCGCTGGGCATTCCACAACCTTCACTGCTGTGAAGAACCACCTACACTTGAATTTGAAAGTTAAAATGAAAGTTCAATTGCTCATAGGATGGCTTCTGGTGCATTGATCTTTTCTACAGAAAAAAAGTCCAGTTATCTCTCTATAACATCCTCTTATGTCCCCTCACAAGCACATTTTCAACAGAGAAAACAACCCCAACCTACACAGTCTACCGTCATAATCTAAATCTTCTATCCTATTTACCAGTTTAGATGCATGTCTCTGCACTCTCTCCAGCTTATTTATATCCTTCTTAAGGACTGGAGACCAAAACTACACTGCATAATCAAGATGAGGCCTTACCAGAATCCTTGCGAGAGACAAAATTATGTTTTCATTTCTCGAGTTAATGCCCTTTTTTATGCAAAACAATACTTTATTATCTTTAGTAGCCACAAAATGACATTACCTAAAGTTACACAGCTTGTTAGCTACACATATCCCCAAATCCTTTTCAATTAAGGAAACCATCAACATACTAACATTTAGTGTATAATTTGCATTTATATTATTTCTAACGAAGTGCATAAACTTGTATTTATCATCATTGAACTTCATTTTCCAGTTTGCTGACTAGTTTTCCAATTTGATCAAATAACTTTGCAAAGTGGCACCATCCTGCATGTATCTAGTAGAGCTCTCAAACTGGACATTTAGAGGCAGATTTATCAAAAGTCGAAATTCGAATTCATTTGAGTTTTTATAAACTCTCCTAAACTCCCATAAATTTCACCAACCAAAATTCATGAAAAAGAAATCTAATTTTTTTTCAAACTCGGATGAAATATATTGACCCGAAAACTCGAATTGAATTAAAATCATATTTGATTCAAATTTCAAAAACTAGAATGTCAGGAAGGCTGCAAATAAAAAAAAAAACTCAAAATCGATCCCTGGATGTCTCCAATTGACTTAAACAGCAATTTGGCAGGTTTTAGGTGGTGAATAGCCGAATTCGAGTTCTAAAAGGTCCATAGTATGATACATCTCGAAAATCGAATTCGAATTTTGTTAAAAACTCAAATTGAATTTGAATAACTCCCTAGTCGAATTTCTAATTCGAATTTTCAATTTGACCCGTGATAAATCTGCCCCTTAGCGTTTTTCTTGAAAACTTTTCACCACTCATACGAGTGGCTTCTTCAGTTCAGCACTCATGTAACTTATAGTTTTGCACAATCAAAGGCTATTGTGATACTAAACTCTAAAGTAAGTATAGATATGGGTGTATATATAATGTATGTAAAAATATGAAGGGGTGTGTGTATGGATGCTGGGTTTTCATTAGGAGGGGTTGAACTTGATGGACTTTGTCTTTTTTCAACCCAATTTAACTATGTAAATATGTAACTACGTAACAATTTAGTATCATCAGCAAAAACAGAAACCGCTTTACAAAGCCCACTTCCAGGTCATTAATAAACAAGTTAAGAAGCATAGGACCAAGGAAAGACCCATGTGGTACTCCACTAACAACACTGGTCCAATTAGAAAATGTTCCATTTACCACCACTCTTTGTAGTCTATCTTTTAGCCAGTTCTCTATCCAGGTACAAATACTATGTTGTAGGCCAATTTTACTTAATTTAACCAGTAACCTTCTGTGTGGCACTGTATCAAATACTTTAGCAATGTCTAAATAAAGCACATCCACTGCCATCCCAGAATCAAGGTTCCTGCTCATCTCCTCCTAGGAGACAATTTCACTGCAAAATTAAATTGAAGAAAGTTTGGACAGTTTGGGGCATTGGGTATTAAAGTGTAACTGAACATTTTAAAGATCTTTCTGTTTGTCTAATGGAATTGTAAAAAAAAGATGTATATTATAATGTATTAATTTTTCACCGGTTTGTATCCCAATTTTCTGTAAAGGTATTATGCTCTTTGCTTTTATTTTAGGCCATGAAGAAGACAAATTACTACTTATTCCATCCTTTAATGTTATAACCAATTTACAGCAAATGTGGCCCCCCAAACACAACCTGTGATAAAAACATGCTGATAATAACTGACCACTAAGCCCCTCTAGTTAGAGTTGACAGCTTGACGTCCCTTAGCAGGGTCTACCTAACCAATATCTGACCTGAAATCAGCCAAATATGTATCTGGCAGGATCAAAAATCTTGGTAGACATGGACCGCATTGCCAAGTTAATGATGTTTTTGTCTTAACAATTCTCTGGTCCAATAATTGGACCTAAGGACAATGATCAGGTGAAAAAAATCTGTTCATGCCAAGGTGCTGTCCCATAATGTATAAATATATATTGGATTAATGAACTCACTCCTGGACTTCATATTTTCATGAAAAAAGTAGAACATTTAGGGGCATATTTCAATTGAAAAAACTTCAAAATTCGAATTCAAAAAGACCAACTGAAATTAAGTCGAAGTTTATTTTTGGTCGAATAGGTCCGTTTTTGATCTAATTCGAATCGAAGTAATAGCGCTTTCGATGGAATTCGATTCAAAGTTTTTCCCAAAAAAAAAGTCCCCCATTGGCTAAAACAGCAATTTGGCAGGTTTTAGATGGTGAATGGTTGGAATCGAATTATTAAAGAGACAGTACATGATAAATTTTGATATTCAAATTTTCATATTTTTTTCAAATTCGAATCTAATTTGGACTATTCCCTAGTTGAAGTACACAAAAAATAGCTTGAAATTCAAGTTTTTTTCATTTGAAAATTCACCTCGATCTTTGATAAATCTGCCCCTTATTGTCAACTTTTGGTCCCTGTTATGTCACATGTTATGTTGGACTGAAGTGTTGAAACTAATGTACAGAACATTTCCTTAGATTTTCTGAGTATTTCCCGCCAATGACCTACTTTAAAAACAAAAAACCACGATACTACTGTTGTGGAGAGGATTTTTATGTTGCTAGTGATTATGGTTTTCTGCAGGATCATTGCACCATTTACTGTGGATAGTGAGCTTGGAGCAACAATTAGGAGTACAAAGCTTCAATAAATTAATGTTATGATTTCTTCCTAAAAATGTCACTGCCTTTGTGGTAAACAAACAAAATCATTGTTGCAAATAGTCACACTGGGAGAAAATGTGCTTTATTAGTACTGTGTATCTATCGGAATGCCTGGCAATACGGCAGGCAGTAGGCAATTATTCAGATTTTCCATAGCTGGTACAGATTCCCAGCAATCAGCTCATTGCCGTTAGTAGAGGTTACTGTTACCCATAGTCAATTCTATTTAGGGCACACTCACCCCCCAAACGTTGGGAATCAGGAGCACCATGGGGCTGTACTCTGTACTCTTTTTACCCCCATCTGGGTCTCCTGCACCTAATGTTATGCCCCTATATGTTATAATAGCCATAAGACGTGGAGACTCCTTTGATAAACTATCCCAGTTTATTATTTTTGACATGGTCACAGGTTTTGGGGTTGGGCTTTTACTTTTCCTGCCCAGGAGAAAAAAGGTCTGACGATTTCTTATAAACTGTGCAGATCACAGAGAGCAGTTTGGATAAAAGCTGTGTTGCGTTTAGGACTTATTTGACTTCCTAATCCCGGAATGAACCACATCCATGAATAGAGACCTTTATTCTGCCGTGTTAGCACGTGCCTGTGGCAAATGTTCACACTTGTGCCACCTCCAGAAACTGAACAGCTGTGTGTTTGCAACAGCGGAATCCTTTTTCATGACATATATTTGGGGGGAAAAATACAGTCTTTTCTTAGACTTGATAACTATTTTGAAAGCTTCTCTCTTTTAATTTTTTAGCTATTTAATATAGGCGAACCCTAGTACAGGCAATGCAGAAAAAAAAGAATGAGACAAAAAGGGCCATCTTGTCAGTTATTTAAATAGGAAATGGCATTATATTATTGCTTGTGGTGGTCTTGCAATAGCTATTATAACATATAGACCCCATATAGACCAGTGTTTGTCTTCATTGAACATCGACCTGTCCCTCTTTCTTTCCTCCATGAGAATTCATATGACGTAACTTTGAAGTAAAGAGATGAGTAGAGGCTGCTTGTGGTTTTATCCAAATTGGAGTTAGCAGACTCCTGCCACCTCTGCTTATTCTTGAGGGGATTTATGAGGTGAAACCTGAAACTTTGGGACGAAAGGGGGATATAAATTAGATGGACATTAAAATAGCTCCTCACTTCACTGCAGAATGTTTAAATTTAATGATAACACAAGACTCCCCACCTGACTGTGTAATGCCGAAGCTCTGTGCTGTCAATGGAGGGCCATAGTTTGACCATGTGAAATAAGATCCTTAGTGTTCATTTTTATTATGACAGAGAGAGTAATATTATGAGACAATATTCAACTGGTTTTCATTTTCTATTTTTTGTGTTTTTTTTGCTTTTTTTATTCAGCAGCTCTCGAGTTTGTAATTTCAGCAATCTGGTTGCTAGGGTCCAAATTACCCTAACAACCATGCACTGATTTGAATAAGAGACTGGAAAACGAATAAGAGAGGCCTGAATAGAAAGATGAGTAATCAAAAGTAGCAATAACAATAAATGTGTAACCTTACAGAGCATTCATTTTTGGATTGGGTCAGTGACCCCCCCCCCCCCCATTTGAAATCTGGAAAGAGTCATAAGAAAAAGGCAAATAATTAAAAAAAAACTATAAAAAAAATAAATGAGGACCAATTGAAAAGTTGCTTAGAATTGGCAGCATCACTGTAATTTTCTCTTTATTAGTCTTTCTCCTATTTTAACCCCTCGTCTAAAATTCTATTCATTAGCACCCAGTTTTTTTCCCTTTTCAAGTACTGTCCTTCCAGCTTCTTAACTTTTTCCCCCTTCCATCCCTATTCTGTCATCTTTCTTCCTCTTTTTCTCTCTTCATTTTCTTCCAAATATTCCAAATCCTATTTTTATCATATTAGTCAAGCAAAATGAACTTTACTTACACTGTATAAATGCCATTTTGTGGACACTGTTATTAAGACAAGCCTTCCATCATCTCAGAATCTTGTTTGTGCACCAAAATGGGGACCTGATGTCCATCCCCATGCCCTGGTTACACAATTAAATGGTGAAGAGGACGGGGGAATGTGTGGAGAGCACTGACAACTAGGAAGTGCTGAATGGAAAGTAAAATTAATTACTTGCACCGCCGCTATGCCTAAGGCATAGAGGAGGGGCAGGCAATATTTGATTGACAGCTGATATTTTTAAACGAGCTTTCAACAGCTATGAACACTTTAATAAAAAAAAACACGTTTTAACACTCTAGTTTCTCTCCAATTTTTATTATAAGCTCCATTTATTTCTATTTTGCATTTTACTCATCCCACCATTTTCTCTTCTGCTTTCCCCTTGCCTTTATTTTGACTCATGCTAATTTCACATCTTTATAAAGATTCTTCTTTATATCTTTATCTCACAAACTTGTAATTCTCCTCATACCCCCCCCCCATGTCCTTCACTTCTCCTTTCACTTGCTTGATCTCCCCAACTGCTTGCGCTGATTTTTTCTTGTCCTGGTCTAGTTTTCCTTTAATCATCAGTTTGTCATCCAACTTTCCTTTACGATGATTCAGCCATGTTGTCAAATAAAGCCAGTCTGCTAAAATATTCTAATTGTTCAAATATCGAGAAATATGGGAGCAACACAGGGAAATGACCAAAGGCAAAGATGCCATTAATGGACTCAACCCCAACTTAGCCAACACATTTGTGCAAGTGCTGTCCATGCCCTACCTATTGTATAGCTGAAGCCTGTCTGTTAGAAAGTGATAAAGAATATGAGTATTGAGAACATACAAAGATCAATTCAGAAGCAGAACTATTTTTAGTACTTTAATTACTTTTATTATACTGCTTCTATTGTGTTTCTTTCCCCAAGCCATAATGTTCATATATATTTGTGATAGAGACATAAACAGATTGTTAATAAATAAGGATTAATTATATATTGGCTTAGATCAAATACAAGGTGCTGTTTTATTATTACAGAGAAAAATTTTACTTATTTGATTAAAATTGAGTTTATGGGCCTTCCCCTAATTCACAGTTTTGCTGGAAAATGGGATCCCATACAATATAAATATGTGTTATAGCCCATAAAATGATAGATATCCCCTCTGCTAAAATTGGTCCTCTAGAGATAAACCCTCACACTGCAACAATTAATTATACTTGACAATGACCACTAGATGGAGTCAAGAGCAAGTAATATAAAATTTCATCTAGCTGCAGCATGTGCCATTAAAGCCTTCCATTTACCAGCCTGTATTATTATGCAAATTAAAAAGTAAACCAATTGCAAAGTAGTAATTTCCTGGCAGTTCACATCCTTCAGTTATTAATTATCAGCATCAAGCAGCATATAAACAAAATGCTGCGCAAACACAAGTATTTGTCATGGTGCATGTTCTATGCTCCAAGTTAAAAAAAAAAAAAAAAATAGGCCATGGCAGTATAGAAAAATTATCTATAGCCAGCCAACTGAAGCTATAAAGGGCAATTAATCATTGAAACCCACTGGCCCGTCTAGTCTATTTATCTCTTTATTGTCTACGTGTACTATATACCAAACATAATATCTGCTTCTCTATAAAACATTTCCTGCTATATTAAGTCACAGGCGCAGCTTTACAAATAGAGTACAAGTCACGACTAGCATTTTCATCATTGGGATTGCATGATTTCTGGCACTTGCCGTTAAAGGAAAACTATACCCCCGAATCTTGTAGGTCTCTATAAAAAGATATTGCGTAAAACAGCTCATATGTAAAACCCTGCTTCATGTAAATAAATCATCATCCTAAATAGAAAACTGCCATTTTAAAAAATAAGGGCCGCCCCTGGGATCGTAAGATTCACAGTGCACACAAACATACCATGTCCATTTAAGCACTCACACTTGCAGCTGCGTTTGTAAATGTCAAGAAGCATCCCAATGTATATAACTTGGGCATTTTTATTCTAAACTTTCAGTTGACCATACACAGTCAGATATTGGCTTGTAAACTGGCTACTTTTGACTAACGCTCAAGTGCATGCACCTGTATATGGGGCCAGGGGAATAACTCCAACTTCAGACATAGTTAATCTCTGGACACAGGCCTGGAGTGCAATGAAACATTGTGTTGTAATATTTGTTCTTTCCAGGTCTACACTGGGCATACTCTCCTTTATTCCATCCGCAGCTGCAGTGTTGGTACACCAACTCTCTGTTGGGCCAAAATTACATAATTACTGATCCATATGCAATTGTCCTTGGTCAAATATCGGGCGGTAAGAGTGGAAAGTCCTGCTGTTGAATGACAACATTGATTATGAGAAAACAGTCCTCTCCCCATGGGTCTCCATAGGCCCCTCTATATGATTTAATTATTGTCCCTGGTTCTTTTCTGCAGTAGTTTGATTATGGGAAAACAGTCCTCTCTCCGTGGATATCCATAAGCCCCCATATATGATTTGATCATTGTCCCTGGTACTTGACTGTAGTAGTATTTAAACTTAAATTATGCCCTGACACCCAACTTTTGGAAATTGACTGGTTTGGAATACTGGGTTGTGTGAAAGTTTTAGAATCTGAGTGCAAAAGATGACATGTAAAACCAATCAAGGAAGTGGAGCTGAAGCCATCAAACATACCAGCACTGTTTTGTAGTTGTGATTTTCTTTTTTTTTTTTTCAAACGATGGCGTGCAATAAACCCAGAAATTCCCATTAACTGTGGTGGGAAGCAAATTAAGACACTATGCAGCATTTTGGTAAGAAAAATACCAATGCTATTGTTCTCATAACTAGAAGCTGACCCTAAACACACACATAGAAGATTAAAATTTAAAAAAAGAAAGAATGGAGCCGCTGAAAGGTCACTTAGCCAGAATGATAAATGGGGACACACTAAAAGATGGCATTTTTAATATACATTTTCTTCAGTATTTACAAAAGGGCAATAAATGTCAGAACATGCTTGGTGTGGTTTCATCAACTCATTTTCTTCAATAAGCCTGACTTTGGTAAGAACCACACAATGTCATGGAGCTGGATGGGACCTTAGATTGTAAGCTCCACTGCAGCAATGACTGACCAGTCTCTGTAACACACCATGTGAGCACTACATAAAGAAAGGATTCGAAAATAAAAAAATATATACTAATTTCTCTGAAAACATAAATAGCAAACTGGAGCAGTAAAAGCCTGATGTTTTTGTAAGCATTAGATAGAGCTCAGTATGTCAGATTTGTTCATACAATAACGGAACTTATAATAGGAGAGAAGGTTTGTGTGTTTGTTATAGTTTGAAACAGTGACCTATTACTTTAGACACTACAGTAGTGTAAAAGGAATTAGAAATAACAGTAGAAAAGTAATTGCCTAAGTATAAATCTTTGGTTTAGTATGGGGCATGAATTAAGAGAGAAAGGCCAAACAAAATGACATTGTTCTTCTAACAAAAGTACCTCAGGGTAAATGTGATCAACATTATACAAAAGGTCAATAGCATCATTTGCCCAATTAAACTTCTACATAGGATAACTCAGCTTGCTCATAAACATGCCCTGAGATTTGAGTAAAGGGAGATATAGAATCAGCAGCAGAAGGATTTCCATATAATTAGGGCTGACACGTTATAGAATTTTTCACTAAAGGAACTGGTAATGAGAAATTCATTGGTGGGCTTCAAAAATTGGTGGGAGTCCTTTCTACCAAGAATTATTGGTTTATACAATTGATCCAGAAAACAGCAATTACGTTGGATCACTTGCATCCAATAATTGATTCAAATGTTTATACTCCAATCCATTTGGATGACCATCTTGTCAGTTCTCATGTATGATCACTGTCCCAATGGTTGAACAGCTCTTTGTTGAAGTTATTGCCAAGCTGCCTGTCTGTGCCCAGCTTAAAAGTTGAAGGATAATAAATTATTAGCGAGAAATCAGTTTTCTTCTGGACGCACCCTACATCCTAGTATTCTCTGCATTTGACCAAGGAAAGATTTTGCATTCATGTTTAGTTATATGGCTAGAAAATGCATGCAGGAATCCAAGGTACTTATTTGTTCTATATATTGAACAGGAAAAGCTCGAAAAAAACATAATGTTAAAGATCAAGAGCTGAATGAATATGAAGTATTCTCAATGCTATTAGTATAAAGTATTACTGTTTTATTATAACAAAAGATGTATATTTCAGAGGTTTCAGCTGATACATGCATAAAATTCATTGCCCAGTAGTACTACTGTGCCAGGTATAATATGCTTAAAGCCCTTGTCACTGCATCGGTTGACTACTAATATAATATGCATTTCCTCCAGTTTAGATTGTTAAATTCTCATTAGATTGTAAGCTCTTGTGAGCAGGGCCATCTATCAGAATTTTTATTCTGTAAAACTGCTTTGTTAATGTATTGTTAGATCCTTGTTGTAAAGCACCACGTAACTTGCTAGTGCTATATAAATACCGTAAATACAATACATGATGATTATGATGATAAACTGTCTGCCTGGACAGTATAGCTTTCAAGGGTGGTGGCAGATGGGGAGATTAGTTGCCTAGCAACAAATCTTCTCTACTGCGGGCGACTAATCTCCCAGAAATGCCTTTCTGTTGGCAAGAATACGAATCGCAGGCGGGATGGCATACAAATTGCTTTGGACTTCCGAAGTTTCCTCGTGAGGCAACTTCGTATTTTTGCTGGTGGAAAGGCATTTCGGGGAGATTAGTTGCCCGCAAAGTAGAAGATTTGTCGAAGGGCGACTAATTTCCCCTTCTGCCACCACCCTTAGGGTCAGGGCACACAAGCCTGACGAGGAAACTTCGGGGGACTTCAGAAAACTAGTAAACTTTGAGCGACTTCGGGAAATCGAAGCAACACGAGTGCATTGGCGCAGGCGTTTTTTCATTGAAGCAGACGGAAGACATGGAGAAGCCGTTCGGGAGATTAGTCGCCCCGAATCTCCAGGTTTGCCCTTACCCTTAGGATGAAGATGCTGTGACCAGTAGCAGCTACTGGTCATGGCTACAAAATTAACAATAGTGATAATTGGCTTTGCTAAGAAACTACGTGTTTTATCAGAGGCAATCTAAAAATTGTCTATGGCAGGGTATTTTTTGGCATTTCGTAGCTACAACAATCAGCTGCTACTAGTAGCTCCGGAGCTACTAGTAGCAGCTAATTGTTGTGGCTACAAAATGCCCTGCAATAGACAATACTGAGAATGGCCTCTGCTAAAACACATGTAGTGTCTTAGCAAGGCCCGAAGTTTCCTCGTGAGGCAACTTCGGGCGACTTCAGAAAACGAAGCTCTGCGAGTGCTATGCCGCAGCCGTTTTTTCATTATGGTGGGGTTCAGCTGTGTGACCATCTATAATGCCTATAATATTATCTATGTGGTAGTTAACCGGAAAAACACATCCTCTCCTAAAGGTTTGATGACTGCAGCAACTTGGTAGCCAAGAAATGTGTGATTCCTCCACCCCCATACATTTCTCCATAACTCCCCCTGGGTGTTCTGAACCACTGTTAGGGAACCTCTGAAATTCTGGCATATGGTTTGTTCTTTTTGGAAAATAGTTTATACCCCCCCCACACCATTTATTAATGCAGTTTGATAGGATGCCTCATTTGGGAACTGTCAACCTGCAGTACTTCAGCTGCTGCAGAATATATTTTGTAGTGTCCTTCTCCTAGCCATGCTGCTGGGTGGGGGGATGTTGAGTGTTCTGCAACAGCTGGAATGCCTATCCTTCTTCCAAATACTAAGCTCCTTTTTTCTTCCTTCCTTTCTTTCATTTTTTTTTTTTGGAGAACCTGAAACTGAGATTTCCCACAACCATACTGAATCCTCCCACACATTCTCTCACATCCTGACAGGGCTTTCCCTTGTGTACCTGCTAGAGAGCAGATTATTTCACTGAAGGCCTATTGCTTTCTTACACATATATATGAATATATATTTCTGCGTCTCAGTGGTTTGGGTTCTGAGAGGTACTTCCGATAAGAGATCATAGAAGCAAGGTGCCATTCTAAGGGAAGCCCATTTTCAGATCAATCCTGCGTGTCTTTTTAATACCTACATAATCTGTACTGTGCAGGTACAGTCTACTACAGTATTCCAGGTTAATGGGACATAATAGGATATAATGACAAGGCGCTACTAAATAAGCGATGATAAAATCATGGGGAAATCGATGTTGCACAACTCATTTGATTTTATGGCAGCAGCAACAACTGGTTGAAAGAGATAAATGGTGTTTTTCAGCTATTTTCTGCTGTGTAGAAGTAAAAATGTTTATTTTTTATCATCTGCTTATGCTGCTGTTTACAACTGTAAAACACCTCTGACTACTAAAATATAAATATATGTGTGTGTGTGTATATAATATATATATATATATATATATATATATATATATATATATATATATATATATATATATATATATATATATATATATATTACTCTGTAATTGGTTAAACCAGTAAATGCACTTTACATAAAGGCCTTCATTCATCGCAGAAAATAAATGCGAAGAGAGAAGGAAGGTTTGAAAGGAAGTTTTCCCAGCTGAAGGCCTGGATTCATATTACACAAAATGCATTCCTGCTGCCTGTGGCGAGTAACTATTTATTTGCCGGTATGGTCAGCAGCACCTCTCTCAGGCCAGTCTGACAAGGATAAGAAAACTGGGTATTCAAAAGCCTGGGTATTTAAAATCATGATAAATATTTCTAAAGAATATAGAAAATCTGTAGAAACTCACAATTGCACTGCTCTGAGCCTCCCTTCTTTTAACAGCAATGGCTGTAGAAGTGGCAAAATATAGTTGTGGGACTATCTATATAAAATTAGTATTATCTGACTGATAGCACTTCAGCTGTTGTTGAGCTATAAATCCAGCCTATGGCTGTTGTAATTCAGTAACAATATAAGGGTTATAGGATGGGCAACACATATAAAGTGTTTTTGTCTCTATTTTGCCTACTATCCTTTAGTTGCCGGCTAACCTTTAGTTCTTTCTACAGATATGGGATCTGTTATCAGGAAACCCATTATCCAAAAAGCTCCGAATTACGAAAAGGCCATCTCCCATAGACTCCATTTAATCCAAATTTTTAAAAATGATTTCCTTTTTCGCTGTAGTAATAAAACAATAGCTTGTATTTGATCCCAGCTAAGTTATAAGTCATTCTTATTGGAAGCAAAATCAGCTTATTTCATGTTTACATGATTTTCTAGTAGACTTAAGGTATAAGGATCCAAATTACAGAAAGATACGTTATCCGGAAAACCCAAGGTCCCAAGGATTCTGGATAATAGGTCCCATAGCTGTACCTACAACTGGTGCTCTGTTGGGCAGTGACCCCTATTTCAACCCCTTCAAACAGCTATGGGCACAATAATATTTTTGTATCTATTTGTGTTGTTTCTGTCCTACAAATGTTTTATTTTCTGTAATGCGGAAATAGACAAAATGCAGCTTTCTATTTCCTTTGTAAGTACCAATACCAGCATTCATTTACATCACATTTGTGACACCCAGTCATTTTACCAATTTAGTGTGTGTGTATATATATATATATATATATATATACATACTGTATATATACAATAAACTTTTTTTTGCTTTCACCTCTGTGTTTTGTTGCAACTTTGGGACTTACTTATTGTTTATTATACACAAGCTGCTTCTGGTTTGGTGAAAGTACAATACTCTTAGTAGAAAGCCATTTTCATCATTTGTAAAGGCATTAAAGGGTGCTCTTTAATCATATATATATTAATTAGTAATTATAAGTCTATGAGGGGCTGTGCACTCACCCGCATATGTGAGATTCACCCTTGCTGGTAAATCACCAGTGGTGCATGAGATAAATGTAAGCAAAGGATTGATTAATTAATTAATAATATATTAATTAGTAAATAGATGGGTGAATAAATTTGGCAGGCATGAATTTGCGGCAAATTTCTGTGTTTCACCGCCCGCAAATGTTTTTGCAAAACTGTAGCTAAAATTTGCAGCAGGAATATTCGGTGTGACAAAAAAAATTATTGCGTGCGTCAAAATTGTTGTGCATCAAAATGATTTTGACACCCATTGACTTCAATGCGTTTCACAAATTTTCCACTGTTTTGTGGACTTTTCTGCTTTTTCACTAATTTTTCAGCGAAACATGATAGATTCGACCATCACTTATATTAAATGTTAACATATCTATTGGTGTAACTGGAATTCCTCTGCACTTTGGTTTGGGGAATTCTCATCCATCCTTTAAAAGGGCAGCCTAAGCACCGAATACAGATGAATATCATTTTTCTTGCCATGACACACGTTTTCTGAATCATAAATGGGGTATGAAAAGGCCTTAAATCATCCTCCCATCTGCTCTTGTTACATTGTCTCCAAAGCCACAAAATCCATTTTGTCTTTATTTAATGACTTCCCCATTAGTCATTTGTACACCACAAGATCTGTCAGTCTAGTGTTTTGGATCTGGAGAGAGGACATACCTTTAACCGAAATGTAGTTTATTACAAATATTTTTCCATCAGATGTTTCTGTTTTTTCTGTACCCAAATTACAAAGTGTTATGCGGGCTATTTTCAGACATGGAGCTATGAGTAACAGTGATGGTAGCAATTGCTCGGTCATTTGGAAATATCCATATATGCTTATTATGGTGGTCAGTCAGGGTCAAAATCAGAACCCCACTTTTGTTCTGTGGCCTCATATAAGGGGACCCTAGTAACATAGGAAATACAATTGTTTCAGGCCCAAGCCATGTCAGAGCTCCGTAACATTGTGCCACTCGTACCCGCCGATGGCTGCCCTGCCAGTCACTGAAGGGTCTGTGATGCCAAGTGCCCAGTAAAGGGAACTGAAAGGTCGTGCCAGCATAGGAGACACAATCCTCATACACAATTTTGTTCAAAGAAGCAAGAATGCTTAAAAATAATTCTTCCATTAAATAACACATTGCTGTAATAAAACACATGTAAAATATCCCTGGCTTTTATAAGGCTCTGGATTTGTAGCCTGAGGTGCCAGCCAGACAGGCAGCTGTTAGTCTCTCCATAGCCCTGGCCAGTTAGAGAATCCAGAAGCACTGTGCTCTTCTCTCCATAGACTCCAATGTCTTATTTCTCTAGTGAATAGCCGGCACTCATGTTACAAAAAAATCAAAGTGCCTGGGTGCAGTCATAAAATATAGAATAATCAAACAACAATGTCTGCACTCTCGTCTTAAAAAGTGAAAAAGTTAAACCTACTAAACTGAATCAAGGGTTGCTTCCAAAGCTGGACCAAGGTATCATATTCATATTTAATGAGTACTCTAGGCAAGGCTGGCACACAAGGCTTGGGCCCTGGTACCCACTGGCAGTCCATTGGTTAACTCAATCAACCAGCTATTTCAATTCTTAGGAAATAAAAAGTAAAAAATAAGTGGGCTGCAAAGTTTATCTTTGAAGCATCTTTGTGCCTGTCATATCACTGCTCTAAATACATCTGAGATAATGGGTGCACAGGATACATACCCCTGTGTACATAAGGAAGTGCCCATAAATGAAGCACTCCTACAGAGCCTAAATAGCATTGTTGAATAAAACATTTGGATGTTTCTTGAACACAACAGAGTTTTTTCCTTGACCTTTGTCAGTCTATGGTGGCTGAACTTGTGGTTTTGTTGTAAGTAAAAACAGAATGAATTTAACACAACCAGTCACAAGTGAATAGAATTAAACGCTAAAGCAGTCATGTCCAAAGTCAGGCCTGGGGGCCAATTACGGCCATTTTCAAATTTGGGGACCAAATCCGGCCCTCGTTGCAAAAAGTTTGGACACCCCTGCCCTAAAGCATTTATTTAAAGTGACAGCTGCTTCCTATAAACTACTCGCTCAACCAGGATTACTTCAGCGCACAGCCCAGTAGTATATGCAGCGGTGCTTCTTTCCTCATAGACATTACCGCAAGTCTACGACATAAATCCAAGTAGAATAGTGAGGAGAGCGACCCAGGGCAGAAGATCTGCAACAATGTGATTTATTAGCTGCTACAAACACATAACATGTTTCGGGCCTCAAACGCCCTTTATCAAGTGTAACAAAAAATGGAAACATAGTGACCTTTTAAGACAATATCCTGTTGAAATCCCACCCCTTGATCTCAGGGTTAAAGTTCATCCCTTCCATACTTCGTGATCTAGTGCCAATTAACAGTGTTAAAAATATAAATATATAAATACAACGACATGTGGAATAAATTATCAATCATATACAATACAGTAATTTTTTAAAAAAGAATTTTTTTAAAAAGGATTTTTTGTTAATAAACTCTCTCCAAAGACATATTCTTTTTGCAAAGCATTTGTGAAAGTGTATATATAATTTTGATGTTTAAGCTATATAGCAAGCAAAATATAATTCAACATATAGTCCAATACAAAGAAATTTTTTTGCTAGACTTTGATCCATGGCATATTCAGTCCATTGCCATATCTCCCTTTCCACCTGTGGATAAAATAAAATTCACTGATATAGCGCCTGGGTACTGCACATCAAAGTGCCTACCTAGGTTCACGAAACAAACAAAATACTTTCATATAGCAAAAATTAGGGTAACTTACATAGTATTCGTTTAAGCAACTTTAATGGTAACGTTCCACATTTAATAGTAATCGAGTGGCCTGGTGCCAATACGTAATTTAAAAATTCTTACCCTTATTGCGACTAAGTTGCTAGAATTCTCTAATATCAGAACCTGAACCTATAAACTACATTACTACAGCCTGACAAATAAGAAATGTCTAGAAATGATGCACCTTTTGCAGAAGGCCAGATGAGGAGGTATTTCCTCTGTGCAACCAATTTTTTTATTTGCGCATAGTTCATAAATGTTTTGCAAACACATAGTCATTGTCAATGTAGAAAAAAAACTGGCCCATTGTTTGTCTTTACCAGTGCACAATGGATGTGATAAAATGTCTTAAAGAAAAAGACACAATTTTGCATCAATAACTTTCATCACCTTTAAGAAGGTCTCAGTTAAATTTTGCAAAGAAATACACTTTTTAATGGATACTATGAATCTGAAAAATGCTAATTTTTATTCTTAGTTCTTATTCTTAGTTCTTTAAATTCTTATTCTGTTTAGGTCTGTTTAGGTACACCCTCTGTGTATCTGTATGTGTATATATGAGCTTAGTCTGTATTTTTAGCACAATGGTACATGGGGAGCTTCAAACAAGAACTTCACTCATAGATACCTCCTCTTTTTTACCTGCTATAGATTCATGCTATTAATTGGTTATAACATTATCATGAAATCGCCACAGCCCCTCCTCAGACATTTAAGGAACACTCTTTCTTTTTTCATTGATTTTTTTAATGATATTCTCTCTCTCTCTCTTACTCTCTCTTACTCTCTCTCTCTGTATATATATTTAACTTATAAGTATATAATTTGTTAACAGATGCTGCATTTTAAAGATCATTTTTTTTCTTGGTAAAATCCTTTTAAAATTGCATTTCTGCAGAGGCTTCAGAAAACAAAGAAACCAGCCCGCTCAGCATTCTTTTCAGATAAGCAACTTGGAGTAGTTTGCCTCCATCGATTTCTTAAGGCAAGAGCACACAGAGTAATTCTAGTCATTTAATATAAGGTTGGGCAGAAGAAGGGAACACATGTGCAGGGTCACAGCTTATCCTGAAGAGAGTCCATGGCAGAAGACTGCAGATAATACTGTGTTTACAGAGAGCTAGAGAGCTAGGCTGTTGCATTATAAAGGCATTCTCCTTTTAGGAAAGAATAGCCCATATATGGCCTGAGCCATGCAATATTCCCACCAATTAGGCCACTGGCCGAATGGATAGATTATGTAAGAAAGCTTATACTCTTGTACCACTGCGTTTTATATTGTTCTAATTGAATGATCAAAAAGTCAACTAGTATGGTCATAATCGGCAAAATTGCACCAACCAAAGATTTATAACCAGAAAACAACAAGATTCTTTTAAATGTAAATATATTTCATATAAAACTTATTGCACTAAAATTATTGAATATCCCTTTAAGTATTTTGACACTTGCTTCCCAGTTTGCAAAGCATAGCTTATACAGGATTCTGTTTCAGGATGTAATAACCTGACAAAGACAAACATGGTGTTTGTTTTCCCAAGATCAAGTACTCCGATATCTTTCATTTACATTTACAGTAAATGACAATGCTAATAACTTGCCAATAAAAAAGTTAGAAGAATTTTAGGATTGAAACCTGTTATATGGCATTTTGAGATACCCTTTACTATTGATCCACAATGGTTTCAAAACAAACAATATAGTCACCCAGCAGCCACCCAGCTGCTCAAATTCAGCTTTTAGTATGCCAAAAGTCCATGTATAGATATTAGTAAATACCATCTTATATAAGAATGTTTTCAGTTATTAGATTTGGAAACTTTATATCATTTATTGCAATTTAATTTATGACTAGCAGCATGTGACTTCTAACAGCAGACAATATTAAAGAGACATTAGACAAAAGTACACAACTAACAATGTAAATTGTTAATAACCAAAAGCAAAAATATAAACTATGTATGCACAACAATCTCTTCCATCTCTGTTTGAAAATTAGCCTGACAACTGATGATACCACAATAAATTAACACATCTTCTCAAGGACGCACATACATGAGCTGTATATGTATATTTTTGTAATTCATCAGGTGCCCTGGTGCAAGGGTATTTCTTCTAACTGGGACTACTGGGACAGAACAAACACAAGGGAAAGCAATCAACTTGAACCATCTCTAAGTTGTACAAGTACACACAGTAGGTGATACATTTCTCAGCAGCATCAGAGCAATGCCACTATCTATATATCTATGTATCCGTTGTAACAGTTGCCCTGTGACAAAATTTAGTAAAGCTGGAGGAGCATGATTAGTAAGTGCAAAAGGAACTGCTGCTGAGCAAAGTATCTATGGGGCAAATTCACTAAAGCGCGAACCGGCTAACGCTAGCGCAAATTCGCCAGCGTGACGTCATTTTGTTACTTCACCGATTTACTAACGGGCGCTGGCGTAAATTCGCTAGCGAAGTGGACCTGTTCTAGCGCTACTTCGCACCCTTACGTCAGGCGAAGTTTCGCTATGGCGAATGGGACGTAACTACGCTAATTCACTAACTTGCACATTTTACTGGACGTTACCTCTTGCGCCAGACTTGCCTTCGCCACCTGAGACCAGGCGAAGTGCAATAGAGTAGGGCTTGCTTCAAAAAACGCTGGCGTCTTTTCCTTTTTTAAGGGTGATAGGCTGAAAAAGATCGTACATTTTTTTGGGGGTACCCTCTTTCCCCCCTACATTTCATAACATATGGCACTTAAACTATACAGTGGGCACATGTATAGGGCAAAATAACAACTCTATTTTATTCTATAAAGCTTTCCCAGGCTTGTGTAGTGTAATGTATTTGCTGCTACATATACGTCCATTGTACTTTAACTTGGCGGCGTATGCAAATTAGGCATCACTAGCGTAACTTCGCTTTGCTTGATGAATTAACGCTAGCACAACTTCGGTACCGTTCGCCTCCCTGAGCGCAACTTTGCATTTTAGTGAATTTGCGTAGCGCTGGCGAAACTAACCCTTTGCGAAGAATGGCGGAGTGTGGCGAAGCTGTCGCCGGCTCAACTTCGGATCTTAGTGAATTTTCCCCTATGTATAAACTGTATCAAATAATAACAGTTAAAGGGGTTGCTCACCTTCCAATGCTTTTTTTTAGTTGTTTTCAGATAGTTACACAGTGTTAAAGACTTTTCTAAATAACTTTCAATAATTTTTTTGTGACTATTTTTCGAATATTGCAGTTTAACTTTTGTTTTTCACCTATTGTCTTTCTAAAGCAGTTCTAGGAGGGGAGGGTCGCTGACTCTGTAAGCTGCTCTAAATTATACATTAGTTGATACATTGCTTATCTTTGGCCCTGCTGAGCAGAACCCCTGTGTTACAATTGATACAATAGTTGCTAACATTCCACAGATGTTGCTAAAATATGTATCAACGACATGTTGCAAAACTGTAACAGTTCAGAATCTGCACCTGAATTACTGAGCTGCCAGACTCAAACACTAGAGACAGGGACATTGAACTTTAAACTTCAATTTTGGAAAAATGTAAAAAAAAAAATGGAGAACTGAAGTTAAAAAAAAAGTTTAGTGTTTTGAAGGTCAGCAACCAAACTTACTGAAAAACTTTTTTTTACAATTTATGTATGGCTAAAAGTTGCTTATAACTATATTTTCTTTGATTAGACAAAATTGTATTATAGGTTGACAACCCCTTTAATAAAGATATGGCCTTTTGGTTTGCTTCAAATACAGGGTCTATGCTGCACAGCTTCTACCTAATGACTGCCCTACATACCCTAATTATTTCCCCTCACACCTTTTCAGTTTGTGTCTTGCATCCAAGCTATTTAAGTCAGGGTGAGATGATGTCGGATTTTAAACTGCGTTTCTCCATAGGAAGAGAATCTGCTGCCCTGCTGCTCTTCCTCTCTTGCTCTACCTGCACCCGGAAGCATTGTTTCTGGGTGCAGACAGACATGGTGGATTTGGCGCAGAAACGTGACATTTTGCATTTCAAGTTGAAATCCAATTGTTGCAAAAGGAGGCATCTCCAGACTGACCTCTGCTTCAGCTCCAATGTATGTAAGCGCACACAGGCTGATCAGATACAAAGCAGAGACAAGGAGCAGATCCGCTTTTCTCAGCCTATAAAAATACATGTGCTGCCAACAAATGGAGCCTTCAGCCTGTATGCCCATAGCCTAACTTGACTAAAGGGTGGGCACCAGGTGAATCGGCATTTGGGATAATTTCTGGATAAATACAGTAAGCATAGCTGCTTGGGGTTGCTGTATGTACAGCTGCCCTATGCAAAGACGTGTACATAGGGAAACCTTTTTTAGGGCTTTCATTGCCATTTTTGTAAAACTCCATTGTTTCTTTTCTGAAAATGCATTTGCTAAGCCCTTTATGGTTGCAGATACACAAGAGAACGAGAGAGAAAGAGAATGAGTCAGCTGATACCCTGAACAAGAAGAACACTGCAGTGAGTGTTTCTCCAATGACTCTTGCTTGTCACTATGCATAGCTATACCCCTCTATGTTGCCATCCTTAAGCACAAAGTACCTGGGTCTGTGGCAATGGGTGTGCTTTTGGTCACAGAAAGTCAGGTATTGAGTGCCTGGAACAAGCATTGGGTATATTCTATTATTGATTTGTCTAGTCTGTTATTATATTGTTTTAATGTATAGTGTTGTGCACACATGTAGCACTATTTAAATACAAATATGGATACAAATGGGATAGAGCTCATGTGGCTCTCTTTTTTTCTATATTGATTATCTCATGTGGCTCTAGCCTAATTAATACTATTGCCAGACATATTTACCTAAAGCTGGCCATATGTGTAAAGATCTGCTCATTTCACCAAACTACCTACATTTTGGGACGATTACATTATTTGGTCCCTAGGCCAACAACCGGATCATAACAGGCAGCCATGCAGTTCCGTCAGAAGAGGACGACATTAATGCACCAATGTGGTCCCTGCATGATGGAATTCTGATTTTCGGCCAGGTATCAGGTCGCCTGCTGTAAGGGCCCATACATGAACAGATAAGCTGCTGACTTCATTAGTACATTCTCAAGCGTCCACTCATATTTACAAGTTAAGGTTCGGCAAGCCTTGTTTAGTGTAAACATCACCATAGGTTCCTGGACTGGGATTCATAATAGTCCCTGGCATTCCTAGTACACAGAGGCCCAAACAGCCCCTACCGGCCCACTTAATAATGAATTTCTATGTCATTTTACATCAGCCTCTCTGGCATTTGTCAGAACCCACAGATTGCCAGTCCAGGCCTGGATTCCAGTAATATCTAAGCAGGGGTGCTTTACCAATGAGGCAAGTTGAGGCTGTCGCCTCAGGCGGCAGCACACCACTAGGTACCAGGGGCAGCAAAAATGCTGCTCCTGGTACTTTAAGAGCGAATTTCTGGGGGAGGGGCAGCAGCAACTGCTGCTGTCTCAGGCGGCGGAGGGGCCAGGATCGTATCTAAGTATTGGTCCTTGCCATCAAATTGTAGTGAGACATGCATCAAGACAAGCTCAGACACTTCAGCAACCCATATCTGTGCCCTGACCAGTAAATACACTCACAAATGCCGCCAACAGGCAGCACATTATCAGCACATTATCAGCTGCCTTCTCATTTAGTCTCCAATAACGGCCCCCATAGACGAAAAGATTTTTCTTTGGTGAACAACCGATTTTAGTGCAATCCAACCAATCCAGTCAAATTATCGTGAGGTTAGTGGGAATTGAACGATTGTGCATCTAACGATTTTTTGTCCAACGTCTGTCAGAAAATTGATCGGCCAGGTTAAAAAATTTTCATCGGTCACAGTAAATCTATCTATGTTTGCAGGGCCAAGCAGACAGCTCCGCTTAGTTTTCCTGGCTTCAACTAGATAACATTGACTGATGGACAAGTTGATGATGGACAAATCGTACATTTAAATGAACGTTTCAAGATAATCTTGGTCTTACAATAATAAAAAGCTCTTTTAAAAACCTTTACACCTATGGCCAGCTTAAGTCCCAATGAACAACTTCTCCTCGTGCTGCTGCACCCATCCTATGGAATTCCCTATTTGCCTCAGAAGGGGAAATATTCGGCCACACGTTCCCAGTGGAAAGTAAAAGAGCCAAGGGCAGGGCACAAAAAGAGCTTCAGCCTTTAGATTATAGTTCGGAAGTTCTGCTTTTATTTTGCCCCATAGTCATGCTACTGCATTATTAAAGGAGACATATTGTGTAAAAAAATTAGAACATATCAGTGCATTATATTTATTTAGATATAGAAGAATTTTGCTTTAAAAAGTAATGTTTCAGGCTGATTTATTGAATATTTGAATAATCCCTCCCTTCTCTTCCACTTCCTGCTCCCTGAATTCCCAGGCTGTTTAGGAGAGCCAGTGGCTCTCAGCTCACTGCACTGTAGGACAGGAACCAATCAGCAGCTAGCAGGACCTGATAGGGAACTGAAGTCTGTCTGTGCTTGTGTGACTGCAGGGCTGTGATTGGCTGTCCCCCTCCTACTGTGCTTCTGGCAGGGACCGTCAGGACACGCCCACCCCTCATTTGAAACCCAGACAGGGACCAGAGAACATCTATAGGGAGCTCCAATAAAGGGGCTATTTTTAAAGATAATATTCATGTTTAGCACTATGTAAAAGAAACACCTTATATTACTTATAATTGCCTACAAAATGGGTTTTTTTTCATTCATCCTACATGTCTCCTTTAACAACCTCTTTGGGTTCAGCACCAACTTGTGTAAAGTGCCCTAAATGCCCCATCAGTAGGCGGCTGCGCTTTATTTACTAAAAACAGTTAAGATGAAGCGAAATTCTTCGTTGACTTTGGCGATGGGCGCATATAGTGACAAAGTGAGTGATGTTTAGTGGGCTGAGTGCTGGGCAGCACGGTAACACTCTACTTGCCCTCAACCCACCCCACCCAGTGTCCTCTGCGGTTTCCCCTCCCAGTGCCTGACAAGGCCGCCGCCGCCGCCGCAGCAGAAGGAATGCGAGCTGCTCCTCCCCAGTGATCCCTTCTCTATTTTGGTGCCTCTCCCCTCCTTCCCCCTCCGCGTCTTTCGCTGCTGAGCCCATGACGTAATGGTTTATGTTAATGATTAGCATGTGGGAAGCTTGGGCTGGCGCTTCCCAGTCTTACTGTGCGTGTGTGCGCGACTCAGGGGGACAGATGCTGCAACTCAACATGGCAAAGCCCAGGGAGGAAGAGCAACAGCTCGTCTAGATCGTACGAGAGGCGGCGGCGGCGGCACACGAGGAACAGCAGTAGCAGCAGCAGCAGCATGCGTTTTGGGAAGGTAAACCTGTGCCTGGCTGTTAAACCCGGGCGGTAATGGGAGGGTGCCGCAGCCGGTGGTGAGGAGCCTTGTGGGGATTGTGCTGTGCCTGCTGCCTTGTTGACTTTTCTCACTTTCCTGCAGCTGCCCTCCACTGCAGTATACTTGGGTACAGTCACCCTTACAGCTGCCTTTTAGATACAACTGTCAGCATTCTCTCAGGCTTGCTTGCTGGGAACAGTAGTTCTGCGGCAGCTTGGAGTTGCAGCTCCAGTAGGCAATTGTACACTAAAGTGTGGGAGATACTTTCAGCCTTAGATACATGGAAATGCAGCAGGGTGAACTGGCAGTTTCTTGACTGCTATTTGATTCATGCTTACTCACATAGATATTGCTGGAATGGGATGGGTGGACTTACATATTATATTTCTCTAAAAAAAAAAAAAAAACCTCAAGTACATTTTGCCTGGAGACAGCTAGTGAAGCTGAAGGATGTCCGTTGTTGCGGCACCACTTTGGGCATCACAGCAGCGAATGATACTGCTTCTTTCCAAGAAGTGGTGCAGCAGCAGCTATTGTCGTCTGAATTTCCCCCTGGCTGTGGTAGTTAGACCTGGCAAATATTTGGCTTTACAGTTGTTCTTGAAGTGGAAGTCCCTACACACACTGTTAAGGCATTCTGGGATGTGTAGTCCAACAACCACTGCAAGGTTGGATACGCAAGCTTCTGTTTGGTTCATCTCATATGCTGAGTATAAGGAACACGAAAATATTTTCTATGCAGTTGTTTTAGGGTGTTAAAAGCACAGCTGATCCACATATACAAAGGTATATAAAATACGTCTTACTACAACCAGTTTGTCCAATCTGTTTATTGCCAGAAACCTCTGGTATGAAATAGATGCCGACTGCTCTCTCTCCAAGATATCGCTTTAAATGCCAATGTTCTAATGCCACTCTACTGAAATTTCGAGTGGTGCCTTCTTTGTATGTAGAGAAATGATGGTTTATTGGTCACGTAGTTAAATCTGATTTAATCACTGCAGCAAAAAGGAAAAGTTTAACCAGTCCGTTATACCCACTGGCAGTTTCTTGCCCTTGTGAGTCTGAGGTTAGAAACCAATGTGTTTTAATCCTTGTTATTTTACATTAGGGAAAATGTTTATGAACCTGCAGCGAAAGGTTGGCTATTATTGCGTTGAGTCGCTGGTTTATTCTTGTGGTGTTTAACAGTGGTTTCTTTTTTTTTTCCCCTTTCTTTTATTTTTGCAGTTGTGAGCATTGCTTTGGAATGCGGGTGTGGAGGGTCCCGGAAGCAAACCAGGGGACTGGAGATCTGGAACAGCATTACTAAAGTAAAAGCAGTCCATACTATAAATACAAAAATGCTTCCAGCAGAACAAAAAGATATCCATTAATTGTTCTATTGTGATCTCTATCGAAGAGACCCCTAAAAAAAACAAAAAAAATAAGAAAAAGGCAAAATCAATAATATAATCCATATTCACATTGGTGATCCTGAAACTTTTTTCTCCGATTCTGAAAACCTCCCCAAAATCATGATGTTCCGAGACCAAGTGGGAATGCTTTCTGGATGGTTTAAAGGCTGGAACGAATGTGAGCAGACTGTTGCTCTTCTATCTCTCCTGAAAAGGGTAAGCAGGACCCAAGCCAGATTCCTACAGATCTGCCTGGAGCATTCGTTGGTTGATTGTACAGAACTGCACATACTTGAAGGAGAAGCCAACAATCCTGGTAAGTTTTGGGTGACACTTTTAAGGTTTTGCTATCATAAGAGGTGGCCAGAGGTATTTCTCTAGTGATACAGTGATGGTTATACATATATACACTCTGCGTTGCAGACCAGTTGGATTGTAACCCATTTGCGTGTATTGCATTGCCTACTAAATCCATGGCAAATAGCAATGACAGTGTTCAGTCGTATGCTGCTCAGTAACCTTTGGTCAAGTACATTTGTTATTTCATTTATACATTTTTTTTTGTAAATTCAAGTAGAAAATGGAAAGAAGGATTAAGAGACCGCTTTCGGTCTCATTAAAGAGACTGCCAATATGCCTCAAGCACCACTGCTTGCAATTTGATTAGTTGACTTGTACCTTTACAACTTTGTGGTAGCTCATTATATTATTGATGAATTTGGTCCTTGGAGGATTACAAACAATTGTCCATCTGACCACACATCTCAATAAGCAGCAGAATGCTCTCACAGATTTGTTTGTAACACAGACAAGGCATCCCTTTTATTGTTTTTAATAAGCATTCCTCCACTCTCGCGATCCATTCACTGTTTCAACTATAGTAGCATGAATGATTGATTTTTTTTTTCTTTCCCTCCCTCATGCAGTTTCCTGTGGAATATGTAAGTCAGGTCACGTAGAGTCTGGTTTTTCCAGGCTTTTTGGCAACGTGGCTAGTTTGTTTCAATCGACATGCAGCATATACATATTATTAGTGTGTTAGACATTATTCTCTGCAGCGTGCGGTTGAGTGGCATAATAATAAGACTCCATAACTCTCTAGCCTGTGTTGTCTGGATTTTCCCCTCATTGCAGTTTGTGAAATTGCTGCATTTTTATTGTATGTAGCATTAATACTATGGCCTTTTATAATTATTTGGCACTGTATACATATTCGACCTTAATGTATATTTGTTCATAAGGTAGCTATTACTGTGTATGCAAATATAAAAAGGCAAAGTCTGAACTGCAGAAAAGTGTATCAGTTGTATTCTGTGATAGGTGAAATTCTATAGGCCTGATTGCTGCAGGATACGCAACAGAGCCCCCTGTGTTTCAGCTGGCGAAGAATGCTGGGTCCTTCTCCAGCTGTTCCATATTAGAGTGCAGAGCCTGCAAGAACTGGCAGCTGTTTTATATGAGCTAGGCTACTAGACTCACACTGTACTTCTACTAGTGGGTTATTAAGCCAGCAAAATGAAAAGTTTTACTGCTGAGCTTAACAAAAGTATATGTATGAATTTCAAAGGTGATGGTGCACATTAAACAAATGATGGATACAATGGCTTGTGTTTCAGTAACATTGTCCTTTTAGGTTTCTAGGAATGACATTGCCAGCTTCAAGGGGTCATAAGTAGGTGTTCGCTTTTTTTTCCTATTAATTTAGGGAACAATTCAAAAATGATTTGCGGGATTTAGGAATAACAGTAAGGGGTTGTATTTTACTCAAGTCAAGTGCTGTCCCGTTGGATGACCACAGGCCATACAGCTCTCTAGATTTCTGTTTAATTACTGTAATCTAGCCTACATGTACTATACACAACCTATTTACACTGAGTTGTCTACCAGAAAGCAGTATATTAGTGAATTCTTTCCAGTAAAGCTGTCCATACATTGACCGATTCTAGTGGGAACTTTTCCCTCAGCCTAAGCACTGAATGTCCTGATAGCTTACACTTTTGACATTGATCCCTCCATTGATCACTTTAACAGTCCTATAGAAGTGTCAAACAGAAATCGTTGACAGATTTGTTCAGAAATGAAGGAAAGGCTAGTGGGCTCTGTTATCCCACTCTGTGTGTATAAATATGTGTTGTGTTTCCTACTCCCACCTCCCGTGCAACTGATCTGTTGTCTGCAAATACAAGTGCTTTTGTTAGATGACCTTCTGTATTTAACCCTTTTAGTGGTTCCTCAGCAGATAGTGTGTGGCCACCACAGATGAGATAAGATAGCTTAATTGTTCAAAATTAGACTACCAAATGTAGATAAAGCAACTACACATTTACAGTGAAAATGCTCTATAAGTAAGTAGTGAAGTTTGCCATGTATGTAAATAGACTTTCCAATATTATATATGCACTGGCCAATTTGGTATCTGCCCAGTCAGCCTGCTGGCCAAATGGATCTGTACCATATGAGTGGCCGTATACTTGTACTTGTATGGTCACCTTCCTTGTCTGTTCTTTTGAGGTGACAGCCAGGCCCGGATTCCTTCTTTGGCACCCCTAGGCCGCCAGGTCCTTGCACTTACCCCTTTTGCACACACCCATCCAAAACCCCTACCCCCTCACACTCGCATGTGGCTCCCCAGTTTTTCTTAGTATGCAGCTGAGCGGCATGCTGCCCCTAAAATTTTGCCGTCCTAATTCTGGGCCTTTGTGGCCTCGTCACAAATCTAGGCCTGATGACAGAATAAATAAATAAATGAATGATTGAATGAATCAACCAACAGCCACATCTCCTCTTCACTTCTTTATCTGCTAGTACACCTTGCACTCATGGCAGATACAATATTCAGACATGTCTAGTCATCTGTGATGCAACAGGATGGTCTTTCAGACTGGATTTAGGCATGCATTGCCAGTGTCAGACGGGGGGGCATAGGGGCCACATAGGTTGCTGCCTCAGGGCCCCTCAGTCTCAGATGAAAAGTGCCATCTGGCCCCCCTCCCTGTACCACAACCCCGCCTCCCTCCAGACCCCCGCCTACCTTCTTTTTCTTTCAGATAAGCCGGGGGCCATGGAGGGAGAAAGCAGCTTCCGTGCAAGGAAGGCCGGTGGAGCCCACGAGGGTTGGGGCCAGCCTGACACTGTGCGTTGCCAACTTTAGTTGTTCAACTCATATTATATCGACTAGCGCCTTTGTATAATCAAAATAAAGTAGTAAAAAGAACAAATTGGACAATGTTCTGGCCATTAACTGACCACAATTGATATAGTCAGATTACAACCAGTTGCCATGGTACAAAAAATTTTGGGATGAGCCACACGTTCCAAAAATTGTACAAAGCATAATTTTTTATAACTTTATCTTTTCGTCTATGGCCAGCTTTAGAGGCAACAACAAAAAGCACAACCAGGTTTTATATGGGCCATGACCCTAAAACCCTAAACGTTTTCAATGCAGTTTTCTGTCCGACAGGGATTCTTATCCTACTAATTAACCTATTATAGCTGAACTCTTGTGCTGCTATAATTTCTATTAAACAAATGTATAGTTCACAAATAAAGTCCATTACATTGCTGCACAAAATTGACTGTTCATGACAATAGATTTGAAATATCACTTCATGAGCACTTTTGCAATATCACATTTATTTTCTATTTTATGCAGTTTTTGATTTTAATCAAAATGACGAATATCGGCCTTTCAGCTCAACAGTTCTCTTTGGAAGTGTCCGCAACAGTGTTGCACTTGTCTATGCACTTTTTGTATAAACAGAAATAACTGTTGCCAAAAAACTTGTATTGGCAGTCAAAAACGTCTAATATGTCAGAAACAACTACAAATATTAATGGATGTAAAAAAATATTTATTTATTTAATTCTTATGTTCAGGCTCTTTGTTATTACAGGTTTTCAAAGCACTGCCTAGTTGCTGGGTCACTTGGACACTAACAACTAGGGATGCACCAAATCCACTATTTTGGATTAGACCGATCCCCGAATCCTTAACAAAAGATTTGGCTGAATACCGAATACTAATTTGCATATGCAAATTAGAGGTGGGAAGGGGGAAACTTTTTTTTTTTTTATAGTAAAGTTACATAGTTGTTAGAAAGAGAGGCTCTTTTCAGCTGCTTTCTATTTTTCTTATCCCCGTGTTTCCTTAGAGCAGCATGTTAAGGTTAGGGGGCACCAACTCTGTAAACTGTTCTAATTTGAACATTTCATATCTTTGGCCCTGCTGAGCATTAAAGGAAGCGGTTATCATTGACACAGTTGTTTCTAACATTGCATAGTTGCTGCTGAGAAATGTATCAAAAATGTAGACTATTGTAACAGGCTGCACCTGGATTACTGAGCTGCTGGTCCGAAACTCTTGCAGGAGAAACATTACAATTTAAACTTCAATTTTAAAAAAAGCTTCAAAAATAAAAAATAGAATGTCTTTGAAAATAGACTTTATTTCTGGTGTACTATCTGAAAACACCTTTACTGTAACACGTGTTCTGAAGATAAACAACCCCTTTAAGTAACTGAAAAGTGAACAAATGAAAAATTGGCCTAGTAATTGATACATTTCATTTTAAGGGGAATATTTCCTTTTACCATGTATGATGTTTGTAATGGAAATATTGTTACATAGTATTTTGTAGAAAGGTCAGCAGGGGCAGGAGCAAAAAGCACATAGTGTATATGTTTTCAATCTATAAAGTATTACAAAATTACAGAGTTTCACTAATATTTTTTAACAAACGTTTCTTGACTTATCCACCCTTTCCGGGGACAGTGGTGCATAAGTCGTTTGTAGGTATGTGGGCGACGATGGGTAGTCCCACCATTTCATGAAAACATGCTAGCGAGCATTTGTGATAAATCATAACCTGTCAAGAAAGTTCATCACTTCACTCATGATTAAAGGGTGATTTTGAGTGTTTGCCTCCATCCAATGTGCTACAAAATGCCTAGGTGATAATGCTTGACATAGGTCTGGGTGTCATTGCCTTTATAGACATTCATACATTATGTAATAAAAGGCACTAAGTTTACCCAGGTAAACAGTAATCCATAGCGACCAATAAGATGTTTGCTTTGAAACAGGTAACCAGTAAATGCTATTGGTTACTGCTCTTGGACAAACGGGGTCCGTTTACTAAAGTGCAGTAAATCTGACTTTAAGTTTCCATATGTAATCGCTGAGAATATTTTTCCGCCAGAATATTCGCAGCGACTAAGTTTACTAAACAGCGATGTGCTCAGAAGTCATTGAAATCACTTGCGGTAACTACGTTAACGAACCAGCTTTCGTTAGCGGTAATTTTAGTGAGTTGCGAATTTTCTGGCGACAAATTAAGTTTTTGTGAATATTTATGCTATAAAATAGTCTTGTTTTATGGTGGTTATGGCAATTTTTACTGTGACATTTATGGCCAGAAATGCATCTTCAAAACTTATGATTATACCATCCAACAACATTACCAGAGTAACACCAATCAAACATTTATGCATCATATAAACCCTTCTGCCAATAGAAACATATGAACAAGAAATGATACCAGTCAATCTCTTTGCTTCATAGAAATGTACAGTTTAATGTAGCCAATCACAGTGAAACCAAAAAAGCGTAGAGGCTGACGAATCCTTGGACTGTGATGCCCGCTGCTAATATAAAATATGCCTCTGAGCTGAGCATGCTGCTGTTGCAACAGATAGAAGCAGAAGCCAAAACACCCTGTCAGCAATAGCTACACATCTCTCTCCTGTCAGCAAAGAATGATGGGTAAAAAAAAAAAAAAATACTATGGGATAATTCCTGCCCCTTGAGAATTTTCTGGCGAAAAAATACTTATACGCCACCACATAGGTGGCGGTAAAATTTTGCAAATATTCCTGCGTAAATTTTGTCTTTTGCACATTTCGCTGTTTAGTAAACCAGACGTTGATGTGTACGTAGAGTTATTTACAGCTAATGCGATGACTGGTGCGCAAGAAAATTCACAAATTTATATTTACCGCAGGTTAGTAAACTGGCAAAAACATATTTGGTGACAAATTTGTCTATATTTTGTGCGCATATTTTTACTGCACTTTAGTAAACGGACCCCTTAGTGCTTTTTATTTCATAACCCCCATTATAATTTATGATTAGGAGGGGAGTTTTAAAATGGGCACACACAGCAGTTCAAGAAGAGAGGACAGGTTAAAACTCTTACATTTTTTTTTGCCTTTTTAAATGTTTTCAAAGGTGCACATTGGGGTGAGACATGGGGACTGTGGAAGGAAACCAATGCAAGTCAGAACTCTTTAGAATTCAACTCCTGACACAGGTTTGATGCATATTTAGGAACCTTTTCCTGCTGCCCTGAATGGCCAAAACATCCTTCCACATGAATATCTTCACCAGTTGTGTTCATTTTTAGATCTTCTTTGTTTTTGTTTTAGTTAAACATTGCATGGTTTGTCAGTTTTTTCTGATCTGCTCCCTTAGCATCTTTCAATTTAGCTGCAGTTTTGAGACAGACATCATTTTTTAGTACTCGGGTACTTTAGTACAATTTAGCTTCATTTTGACGTTGCAAACAGCTGGAAAATATTTATGAATGCTTCTCTGGTGGCAGTGACAACGAAGATTAAGGGTAATGGCACGCTGGGTGTTTTGTCTCCTATGGGAAATTTCCCATTTCCTCAAGGACAACAAAATATTGCACAAAAATGCCCCCTATCACTTATTCATGTATTTCGGCAATGGGATTGATGTTACATGTGGTGACTTGAATAGGCAGTCATACAGTGGTATTGTTGGGCATCTTGCTGCCCTCTGGGAATTTCAGTTTCCCATGGGTGACAAAATTCTCCCATGTGCCGTTCACCTAATGGACCTACTCAGTATAAGTTATTAAATGGCTTAATTCACAAGGTTTCTTAGGAACCCCCATGCTCCGTCTTGGATTTGGTACAGGATTTAATGCATCCCTGTGGTCCTAGGCACCACAGGGCAGTCAATTTGGGGAATCAGTGTTTACTGATACAGGTTCATACTACTGCCACACAGTTTGATATGGACTTGGGCACACGGAGAACTACAACGGTGCCTGCAGAAAAGAGCCCCACTGTGCCACTAATGCTTTCACCTGTTAGTTTGCATGGATATTTTTATATTCTGACCTGTTGTGACCCCTGGCACAAGACCAACTTGTATACAGACTGTGGGTGATATTTCTGCCCTATGGCAAGATATCCTAATAAACGAACTAAAAAAATCATTAAATTAATTTTCTATGTAAAAGTTACATTTTTATCACACATTTCTTGACCTAAATATAACTGAACCTGTCCAAATTGCTACAGAAGAATAAGTCAACATAGAAAATGCTTATGCACAGGTTTTACTAAATAAAATTCAGACACCAAATTAACCAACAGATTCCCAACATAAAATTATCTTTTGGTAATTGTCACTCGGTACTGGGACTTGTATTACAGCAACTGAACTGCTACAGGAGGTTCTACCCTACCTGCACAATTTAGAGGCCAGAAATTAGTTCTTGAGACAAGCACTATGTAAGCATTTGATGGCAAGACTGTCCTAGCAACAATATAATAACAATAACAACAATAATGAAATAATATCGTTTTTATTTTAGTATGTGTGCAACATCCTAAAGCAAACACAAATGTCTCAAATGGTGCTCATATTTAAAATGGAATTTATTAACTTGGCAACAAAGGCATCTATTTTTAGAACACTGTACAATTTGGTTACATGTAAAGCAACATGCAGCAGTGGGGATAGATCCCTAAGACAGATGTGGAGGCCTTTGCACTTCCAGGCCAGCTGATGAATCCATACATACACTAGTGGAGATACCAAGTACCTAAATTGTTTGCCTAAATGGCATCATGTAGAGGAGTAAACTTGAAGCCTAAACACATCACAGTGATGAAAGTGTGGATATATTTTTTTTATTATACCAAATATTAGTGCAGTCTAGTTTTATATTGCATTCCGATACATGACTATGAAGGCAAAAAAGTGTAATTAGGAGCATATGCTCTCACCTGGAGTGTGCACACATTGTTATAGGAGACCCCTGATAATTTCTCCATCTTATCAGCAACTAATAATACAATGCAAACAACAGAGGAAGTTTATTTATTTATAATACACAAAAGCCATGAATATCTTGTAAATTATATCCTTATAAACGGTGAGTTCTGATGTCATCAGTTATAAACGGTGAGTTCTGATGTCATTTCAGTCACATGACTCACTGAAACTTGTGTATTATAATAAATAAAGTACCCCCAGTTGTAAAATATGAGGATATTAGAAGTTACCTCGGAGTTCCATGACCTTTATAAAAACACTCGGCTTTCGGCCTCGTGTTTTTATATAGTCATGAAACTCCTCGGTAACTTATAATATCCTTATATTTTACAAGAGGGGGTACTTTATTCACTATATAATACACAAAAGCCATGAATATCCTGTAAATTATATCCTTATAAACGGTGAGTAGTGATGTCATCAGTTATAAACGGTGAGTAGTGATGTAATTTCTGTCACATGACTCACTAAAATTTGTGTATTATAATTAATAAAGTACCCCCAGTTGTAAAATATGAGGATATTATAAGTTACCTCGGAGTTCCATGACCTGTTCCATGGTCATGAAACTCCTCGGTAACTTATAATATCCTTATATTTTACAAGAGGGGGTACTTTATTCACTATATATTTAATGGCAGGGTGTCTATCGTAATTTAGTTGGCAATAGCCATGGGATGATGGCTCTCCCAGACGTTAGAATTGATATTATATGTTGCTTTACCCTTCCATAATGACTATCCGATACATTTTGAAAACCAGTAGAGAGCAACAATTTTGTTTGTTCAATTTATGGTCTGTCTGGGACAAACCGGCTCCTGTTAAATTTAGAGACCTGTTAATGCTAAGCTATATCTGGCAGATGCCTCCTGTTTAAGTAGCCCGTACTGAAAAAGATGAATAGCTGCTAATTTAGTGCCACATGTCACTTCCTCTGGAGTGTTCTCATGCAGGTCACTAACTGTCCAAAAGTCCCTTGCAGGTCAACCTGGAACAAAAAAAACAAAAAAAAAACAGGAACACTGTATGACTGGTGCATTTTGTCACCTGCACTGGACAAAATGTAGGGACTATTTAATGCCTGAAAAATTGTAAAATAAATGGCACATTTATCAAGGTGTATGTTTTATGCAACACTCCTCTCAGACGTTGCTTGTTTGCACACAGCTTTTTGACGGGCAACATTTTGCAGTGGCTGGTTGTATGGAGCTTCCAATTCCTGATAAAACTCAGATTTTTTTTTTCTTCTTGAATAACTTTATCTCTAACTTATTTGGAATGCTCTAGTCATCTTTTTCACAGATGTACAAGTGTAACTTGTGGAAGCCTATTGCATGGCACATTTTTGTTTATTTTAGTATTTCTTAAGATTATCTATAACGTACAACATAAACAAGCTAATTTTCAGTTTGAAAAAATATTGCAGAAGACATTTCAGTCTAGGATTTGTTCTTCGTTAAAACAAGAGAATTTGACAAGGGTCTCAGTACTTGCAAGTCTGTGAAACTCCATAATATACAAGCAAAACACAAAATACTAGATCTTCTTTTACACAATGAGACTGTACCCATTGGATTTTGACCCTGAATGCAATAAAAATGTACCATGCCTTTGGGAAACATGAGATCAGATAACTTCTCTGGAGTATTATCAACTATTGTATCAATTCTAACAGCTGCCTTTAATAGAATTCAGAGATTCTGCACAGCAGGGCCATAGATAATAAATGTATCAACAAAGAGGCACATTTATCAATATTCGAATTTTGAATTCATGTGAGTTTTTTGGTATCCAAAAGTCTTGATGACTTCAAACATCCTTGTGTTTTATTTAAAAAAAAAGTCTGTATGTATTTGAATTTTTATTCAACTTTTCATGGACCTTGCACGTTCTGAACTATTCTGTGTAATATATATTTATATATCTGAGCCAGCCCTCCTCACATGAGTGAGAGAGGCCATTGCAAGGTCAATTTGTTTTTTTTTATTCCTTCTGCAGTAGTTAAAAATAGATTGGGGTAGGCTGGTAATTTGCAATATCTGTCACCGTTTGTCAAGTATGTTACATTGTTCTCTTTTCTTTTCTGTTTTTTTCCCCCAAGGTTTCAAAACTGAATTAAATCTTCAAATGAATGAATTGCTAATGCGTATTTAGTATAGTCCAAGAGCGCAGTGCTACCTGCATGTAAAAGCACTGTGTTTGCATGTGTTTTGTAATTTCTCCTACCGCACACCTGTAGTTTACCAATCCTGCAACTGGTGGTGCATTTCTTCTGTTGACCCGGTCGGGTCCCTTAGCAACGAATGTGTATAGAAAACGGATCCGCACACACACTGGTTAATGCAGTCGGGGAGTATCTCCATTTATTCAGCCACCAAACATTCACGGTTTCGGGGGGGAACAAACATTCACGGTTTCGGGGGGGAACACCCACCCTTCATCAGGATCAAGATCCTGATGAAGGGTGGGTGTTTCCCCCCCGCTCCGAAACTTCCCCCCCGAAATGTTGAATGTTTGGTGGCTGAATAAAAGGGGATACTCCCCGACTGCATTAACCAGTGTGTGTGCGGATCCGTTTTCTATACACATTCGTTGCATGTGTAGGGATGTGTAAATAGCCACCCCTAGTATTTTGTGCAGGCAGTCCCTCCATGTTATGGACACCTAATTGGGTCCTAAAATACAGTTGGGAGGGGTACTGTTGACTCTTGTTGTTTCCCACAGTGACCAGCAGATGGCACTGTGCTAGAGTATAAAAGGCTCTGAAGCCATACTTTCAGGGTCCATCTTGTGCTGGCTCTAGCCTGTGCAGGAGGCAGAGCTCGAGTGGAACCTAGACAGGTCAGGTCTAGTAAGAATAGGCTACTCACACTTATAGATCACTCTAGGAGTGATAGTCAGTCAGGTTATTTATCTGAGCAGTCTGAGGCTCCTACGAGGATTGTAGTGGGATTAAGATCCCAGGGTACTCATTGCCCAGAAGTAGGGACTAAGTGTACAGACCTAGGGTAGATAGATTCCCCTCAGGTTCCACTTAGGGGAAAGGCTGAAGCTGGGTGTACCCCCTCAAAGCTGCATGTATTGTTCCTATCTCAGGAGAATCATACTGACCAAAGGTGTTGTAAATACTGCCTATTCAATGTATTGTATGAACCTGCAATGTTCTGATCTATGTACACTCCACTGAGGATTGTATACTGCACTCAATTTACTATAGCGCTACACATGTGTTTTGTGGCACCTGGTCTTTGCCTTGTCTGCAATTCATCAACATGTTCTAGGGTTCACCAGATGCCGACAGTGCTTGGTATATTTTGTCCCCCTCAGTTCTCTTGCACTTATGTCCATGGCATTGTTAAATCTCCTCTGGTATATTATGAACTGGTCAAATCCTTTGGATATAATTTTGCCTAAATGCAACCATATTCTGTATGATATCTGACCGATCACCTATACGGGTATGGGCACTTTCTGTTGTTCATGCATTCAGTCCAAGAGCCCAACCAATCAGAACAGCAGACGGAGAAGAGAAGATGAGCTGCAGCTCCTATTATTTATTTCTCTGTTGTACCATACATTAGCCTGATTTGTCCTTCTCTCACTCCATTAAAGAAACTGTAACACCAAAAAAAAAAGGGTTTTAAAGTAATGAAAATATAATGTATTGTTTTGCAGTACTGGTAAAACTGGTGTGTTTGTTTCAAAAACTCTACAATCATTTATACAAGGCTAGGGTCACACGGGGCGAAAACCGCTAGCCGAAATCCGCTGGCTGATTTGTGCCCTAGCGTGGGCAGTAGCCTCTGACTTCACGCTGACTTGTTTCGATGCAGAAGAGAGAGGAGGCTACTACTTGCAGTAGGGCAGAAATTAGTCCGAATTTTTGATTAGGTTTTTGTCCCACATGGGGCCCTAGCATTAACAAGCTGCTGTGTAGCCACTGGGACAGCCATTCAAAGCTGAAAAAGAAGAAAAGGCGCAGGATACACAGCAGATAACAGTACAATTGGGCTACTGCGTATCCTGTGCTTGAATGGCTGCCCCATTGCTACAAAGCAGCTTTGTTTTATGCACTATAGCTGTGTTTCTGAAGCAAACACACACCAGTTTTACCAGTGCAGTGCACCAGTACATTATATTGTCATTCCTTTTATACAATCTTTTTTAGTATTTCTGATCCTTTAAACCATAGAAACCAACTAAACCTTTCCATTTGGCATTACCCCTGCTTCAGGGAAAAAAAAGTGAATTGATCTATTATAGTTTACTGAACTAGGGCAAACTGTTAGCATTATTACACTCCCCCCATAGAATCATAGATAATGGTACAAGAAATAAAGTAAAACAAATTATGGTGATTAGTCAGAAATATTGAACTCATTGTCCTGTTGCTTAACAAATCCAAGTTTCTGACTAAGGATATCTTTTGCACTTCAGGAACCGGCTATAAGCAGAAGTCTATGGGATATTTCTCTCACATTTGCATGTTTGATAAGTCAGATGGTTTACCAACACAGGAGTAGTGCACTAGGTCCATGATGTGAATCATTAGCTCTGTCTGTAGCTCCCATCCTGTCATCAGGCTCTGTAGCCTTCTTATATGACTTTATATCATTCCAACATTATCCAGAGTGCAAATATGGACTGTACTGAAATGGTCACATTTGGTGCTCATTGCGTGAGTTTATTTAATTTTACTAGGGCCTGAAAGCAGACTAGATAGATCATGGGTCATTCACTAAAATAAGGTTAAGTAGGTATTGCATCCTTGGTATCTTTAGCAGTAGCAGTTCTGCTAAATGTTAGCATTACAGGTATGTCAAGATAAACAGCAGAGTTTTGCAAATTGCTTATTGAATGCAGCATATGTGAGAGATTAAAATCAAGAACATTGATGGAGCAGCTGTTACTGAATTGCTCTGTACAAGTATGTGGAGGCGTCTGATCAGGGATGGGAAATGAAGGTCTTTGTAGTTATTTTGAGTTTACTCTGTGTGATCCTCACCCCACATTGTTGGGAATATCCTCTTTAGTGGATTTAATGCACCTGTTTTCTCTAGGGCATGTTTCTGTGATCTTTCATGAGGTTGAAATTCTTCCTGTAAAAATCTCTTCTCACCTATATGGCATTAAATATAAGGGTTGAATAGGGACTATGATTTATACCTCTCTTCAAATACTTGATATGATGTTCCATATTGCTAGGAAATAGAAATTGTTTCCTCTGAAGTAACATGTATAGACTATAATGTGAACGGTCATTTGTGTAGATAATAACCATGCATGAAACATTGATGTCACTTCCTGTGAATCCCCCTTAAAACCGTGTGACCTTGTACACCTGTATGCTATACGATTTTTTGGCTTGATAAAGGGCATGTTGCATGCCCCGAAACGTAGCCTGTTTTTAATGAGAATCTTTTCACTTAATACACACTTTTTGCAAAATGTGAGTGCTGCCTCATTTGTGCTATTCTATATATGAGTAGGAGAGATTCAGCAATTCCATCAAAAGGCTGTGCTCCGCAAACGCTCATATAACTGAAGGAGAGTGCTGATACCTTGTGTTGTTATATATACTGTATATATATCTATCTGAGGGAAATGAAAAGATAAATTTATGTGCCTCACCAATCTGTAATGTTTATCCTAGTTTCAGCGAAGGTGACACCTACTTTAATTTGAATCTGACTTTTCCAGTATATTTATTGAGCGGTGTATTGATTTTAGTCATTTGTAAAAATCAGTGGTCACTTGTAAATTTCAGCAATCATAACTGCATTCACATCACCACTATATAAACATGTTGTTTTATTTTTTCACAGCAGGTGTTTACTTGCCCTCCACATTTGTAACGTGGACTGTTAAATGGGTCAAGTTTGTTTTGTTTTTTGAAAGTATCTGGTTTTTTTTTTTGGTTTTTTTTATTGAGTTTTAACAAGGGAGGGAGGGAAGGAGGCTGGGGACTGGGAGGTTACGAAGTGAAACAAAAAACACAGAGTAAACAAACACACAGTACAGTCTGCTTTTTAGATTCATAGGCATAAATCACACAAATTAGCACTCAGGTAGTACACAGTTAAGATAATTCTCACAGAGCGAGCTAACAGGCGTACGGGTATGGGGCATATACGGTTCATGTCCTGAGTGTAGCTCCAGCCAGGAGGACCATGTTTTTTCAAGTTTATTGGGACATCATCTGGCTTTGTACGTAAATTTTAGATTTACCAGACCCTTGTTTATAAGGGACACCCAGTGTTGCCTTGTGGGTAGTTATGGGGACATCCACTTCATGACCATGGATTTCTTGGCATAGAATAGGATAGTTTCGGATAAGGATTTTAGTTCTAACTATGGTGAGTATGCCTTCCACTATAGCCATTAAGCACACTTCTGGTGTGCAGGCCACAGGGAATGCCAGGTGTTCCTGCAAGTAGCCTATAATTTAAGACCAGAACTGAAAGATCGGCTGGCATTCCCAAACCATGTGGTAAAATATGGCGACTGGATGTTGACTTCTGGGGCATCTAGCTTCAGCAGCTCTGCCAAACTTCTTTAGTTTAACTGGTGTGCAGTATAGCTGGTGAGTGAAGTTGAACTGAATAAGTCCGTCCCTAATAGTAATCAAGAAATCATAGAGGCCATCTGTGGCCTCTAATAGGAGAGGACCGGATTAATAGGATGAGTAATAAAAAGTAGCAATAATTAAAAAACTATTAAAAATAAATAATGAAGTCCAGTCGAAAAGTTTTTTAGAATTTGCCGTTCTATAACATACTAAAAGTTAACTGAAAGGTGAACCACCCCTTTAACATTTTCTGAAATGGAAACATTACCAATGTTGCTTCTTAGCTGACAGGTTTCTTGAGCAGCACAATGTAAAATTATTTGTGGGCTGCATCTGTCCAGCCCCTTCAGCTAGAAACTATATCCCACGGCATCCCTCGAGGGCTATAAATCAATAAATCATCAAGTACATTGACGTTTTATGTGTTCTACTCCTAAATGCTAAAATTTGACATTGTGCAGAATTTTGGATCTTGCTTAATGAGGTTGCTAGCAATCATGTTCGTTACTAAGCAGTAGCCAAAACAAGATGTGTCTTTAAAGTAACAGCAGATACAATTTTCAAAAGATGGAGCACCAGAGAGATCGAAGTCCATTTAAAAATTTAAGTTGATTCCATCATCATTAAAAATATTGCATGCCTCTATCGTCCCATGGGCTGCACGCTTGACGCGTTTCGTGGCTACCAGCCACTTCCTCAGAAGTTCATATATGCTGAATGTTTAAAGTAACCGCTGCTTATTTTTTTTAGAATAGTCCTCAGCCTCATACTTTTTCTGGTGCAAACAATACATATGGTGTGAGTTGCTGATATATATCCAACCTGGTCTGGCAGGCTGGTTCCAGCATGAGTCTGTGATTTTCAGTGCCAAATTGACTGAACATGACTGACTTGTTTGTTGCAGGAAAACTGTTAGATTGAGGAAGCACACTACTAGGTCATTTATAATTCAAAAACTATAATTAATATATATTTAAAGCAAATGAAAGAATGAAGCATCCATTAAAATTTGGGCATTTTTCTACTGATAGCTATTCTCCTTCAACTCTAGGATTGCTGAGAGCTTGGGACAAAAGCCTTTTATTCTAAAAGTGCGGATAACTCAGAATCCACTAAATATAGAAAATGATTGTTAATTACAAACATGCTCAGAATATCACTGATTATGTTTACATCCAAAGTTATTTTAGGTCTATATTCCCTTTAAGAACTGTTTTGTGGGCCCATGCCATGTTCTCTTCAGTACTAAATAGCTAAAAAAAAAAAAAAACACTGTGTACCTTCACAGGTATTTGGTAGGCTTAATTGATCACACTAATTAAAAACATTGCATCCTGTTATGTTTTTCAGTTTTTTGGGGACTTAATTCTGCTTTTTTTTCATCTTCTACTTACATGATCCTAGTGCAGGGTAGCACAGGAAATGGTAGCGCTGCAGTATTCCATCCCAGCGGTTTTGAGTGGATGCTTCCTGGAAAATTAGCTGCGTCTGTGTGTCCATTCCTGCTGCCACTCTCCTGTGATGAGTGATGAGCATGCTAAACTTCCTTTTGCATAAAAGGCCATTAGTTACACAAATGAAATTCTGTAGGCTGAAGCATGTAATATTAATTTATTCTTCAAATTTAACAATTGATCATCATTAGTAGAAAACATAGTATTCTAAAATACATTTGTTTCCACTTTGTAGTGCTTTCTGTCATTTAGGTCATATAGCAGGATATAACCCAAAAATGGTATGGAATATGACTACCTTAATACCTTCTTGGATTATACTACCATTATACAGTGAGCAAAGCAGAGGAAAAGGCACAGATATCTTTCTATGTCAATTAAAACTTTTCATATGCCCCCTGTTTTTTTGTTTTTTTATCTTTTTATTTATCAAATGCCCATAGGCTTGATATGATGTGTTTCTTAAATGTAAAATCTACAGTCCAGCATGTAAATGTTTAAAGTACCAGAACCACTAATTTGCTTCATGGTTAGATATGCAACTGACAAGCAGGAAAAAAAACACCTAACCTGGGGCCAACCTTCAAGCAATGAGCACAGAAAGGGGAGAAATTCACTCTCCAGTGCCCCCCCCCAAAAAAAAATCAAAAAAAATCTGACCTGATCAGACACAGTTTGCACCTGCCTGAGGTCCTTGTCTGCTTAAAAGTGATAAATACAAACACTGCTTAGCTGGATTATACTTTTTGATCCGCTGTTGCACACACAGATCACATACCAGTACACTCCTGCAACTTATTTCTCTACCTTTTTATATTTTTTATTTGTTTAATAAAATATTAACTAGATAGTTGTTTGCCTTTAAAATAAATCTGTTGCATAGTGGCACAATTGTTTAAGGTATTTTGATCACGACTATTCCACATGACTGGTTTCAGCCTTATCAGTACCATGCATCGGTTTACAAATACATGACTTAAATCTATGACAATAGGATATGGGAGTTAAGAGTCAAATGATCAGATTACAACTGCAGGTATACAAGCTGTTAGAGCAAGGACTGCTTGCTAGATCAACTAGCCAATGCGGCCCCCAATACGATGTGAAAAACAAACCTGCCTGATCGTTATCTGGCTGATCTTTGGCCGGATATCGGTTGGGTGGTCCCATCTGAGGTCATAATACACAGGCAGCTAAACTGCCAAGTCTTTGTAAAGGGCTCGAATGGCCACTTGACTCTTGAATAATTGGTTTGACCTATTAAACGATTACAGTGTACCATTCTTAAGATGGCCATAGACGAACATATATAATTGTACAAATCCTTGATTCGTATGATTTTCGGACCGTGTGGAGTGTTTCGACATTTATAGTGCCATGGCGATCAGTCGATTGGACAGGTTAGAAAATTTCTGTCGGCTGCCGATAATATCACTGCATGTATTGGCGATCGATTTGTTACTGCAAGTTTGTCTTTTTCGTTCACTCATTCAGAAGGCAAACAAGAAGCTAATCTGTTGATTGTTTTATAAAGCACTGTTCCGAGGTCCTGCAGGAAATGATTCACCCTTTAACCCTACAGACAGAGTACATAATGCTTCACTTTCTTTAAATGGAAATAATCATGGGAAAAAGAACCGTCCCGGGAAATCACAGCAACATGAATGTTTTTAAAGTTCCTTTACACTCAATTTAAAACGAAAAAGGGAAATTGTGTGTAAATAGACAGTGTTAATCTTCATAGCTGGAACTGTAATTACCATGAAAGAAACATGTTATAATGGTTTGTAATCGGCGCAATTTCTTGGAGCCTACATGGACATGTGGTTATTAATGTCATGTGACAATATAAAAACCTAACAATCTTATATTTCATTGTAGTGGATTCATTGTGTCTAATGACCAGTATATGTGTGTTAGCCTCACAGACTCTATGTACATTGCCAAGCTAAGGGCAGTGCATCATAACACTTGGAGCTCTGGCAGTGGCCAGGCCCATTTTTTAAATGGGTGAAGCACCAGTGAAGGTAGAGAGAGATTTAGCTGGAAGTGCCCTACAAAATATTACTCCCAATATTTTTCACTTATTTACGTTCAGGCATCGTGCATGGTTACTATGGTAGGTTTGTGTGCAATTGCTTGCCGTGGAAAGCCACTTAAAGGGGAACTAAATTCTAAAATAGAATAATGCTAGAAATGCTGTATTTTGTATAATTAGAAGCATATAGTAGTACAGAAGCCTAATTAAACAAATTATTTATGCTTTCAAAGTTGGCCCCAGGGGGCTGTCATCTTATAACTTTGTTAAACATCTTTGCAAGACCAAAACTACGCACATGCTCGGTGTGATCTGGGATTCAGCTGGTAGGTTAAGCTTAGGGATCGCCATAAATTATCAAAACAGCACAAGGCAAATAATATCTGCCATACAAGCCGATACAGCAAGACTGATTAATAATCAGAATATGCAGACTGCACTGGGTCTGCTGCAGATACGAATCTCTATAGGGAAACAAACAAAGCTGCTTGAGTTCTGGGAAGTAATGTGGGGGCTCTCCCTGCCATTTGAAAGTAAGATCATTTCCCTGCAGAGCAGTTAGGGACTTTATGAGTTTTCCTATCCACAGCAGTCAGAGCAAGTAAAATGAAGGGGGAATTTCACTGCATATAGTCAGGTTTCTTATAAAAAGGTACACATTTTTTAAAGCGGAACTCCACAAAAACATACCTTAAGCTTTTTGAAAAGTAAACTTTCAACTTGTAAAATTGCAACTTTGCAATATACATCAATTAAAAAAATGCAGACTTTTCATGATTTTTAATGGTTTGGAACAATTCCCTAAGCCTAGCCCCCTGCTCGCCTGCTGATCTGTCTGACTACTTTGTTGAGCTGGCTGACTACTGTTACTTTGTATCAGCAACCATCTGTCTTTAGCCTGCACGCGTGATTTCAATAAGGAAAGGAACATCACAGTGCAATGCATTGTGGGTTATGTAGTTCCTGCATGCTGTCTGTAAGCTGTGGAGAAGTTGTTATAATTTGTAACATCAGTGTTTAGTCCGTCCTTTCCTTGCCACTATTTTTCAAATGATGCAGAAAGAGAACTGATAAACAGCGGGATTCAACATAGAAAATGGCATTTATTCATACTTTTTTAAGAAACCGGTAACTATGATATTGGAGTTTCTCTGTTATGTGGGCCTCTTTATCAAATTTTGGTTTGGAAGCCAAGTTCCCCTTTAATTAAAGTATATTGGAGATAGATTTCTTTTTCAGAATGTAAAAATGGGGTTTTATTTTTTGCCTTTACAGTAAATCCCCTTTAAGTTCCTGATAAATAGCTGTAGTGCTGATGTCCAGAGATAGCTTGAATGTTCCGACGGAGGGCATGACGGTTTTTCTGCACTCTATAATTCAGACCCATTTGACTTTGTGTGAACCAATATTTTTTGGCTTATCTGTTCTGTCTCATAGATTTTTCCAGTTTTCAATTATTTAATTTGAATTTGATTGGGGCAGGTCTAGCAGGACAGAAGTTTGATGACCTGACTTGTTGAAAAGGTATCCCACCTATTATGGTGCCACGTTGATAGCCACTGAGCTTCTCATTATTAGCTACTGAGAATATTATAAAATGCCTGATCTATGATTGGGCCATCAGTTTTGATAACTAGGCAGACATTCTTTACAGAAAAGAGTAATGGGCAGTCCCATGCCATGTAGAAGAAAAAATAACATTGGAAATCAAAGAATAGTAGCCCAATAAATGTACAACCTCTTACGTTACAGATTAAACCTTTATTGAGCCAAAATTCTTTGATCAGTTAAATTTCAGTAGTAATTTAATTAGGGGTCTTCAAAGGTTTTGAAATTCAACTTTCCATCCTACTTCAAAATCAAAGACCTGTCTGTCTGACGAATGAGTTCACCATTCCAAAGCATCACACAAATATTAAAGTGCCCATTGTGGGAAAGGTCAAAACAATTTACTCAGGAGTTTGGAAAAGTGATCTGCTTCTGTCATCCAATTACCCCCAAAATTAAAGGCTTTCCCACTAGATAGTCCAGCTATGTGAAGATTATGCCTTGCAGTTTTTGTTGAAACTATAGTTTTCTGGTGACCAGCATCTATCCTCTTAAAAGTCAACCTGTCCTCTGTTAGTTTTGAGATATAACTGGAATTCATTTTAATTTGGCCCTGTATATGTTGTCATGCTTTTCAGGATTTTTTGTTTGTGACGGAAGCAATGCAGGCACAGTATAAAAACTCACAAACCTGATATAACACACCAGTATAGCTGCCTTTGCTGTGATTTATTCTTGCTATCCTCTCCATGTTTTTGTATGAAATTCTTTATTTGTCAATAAATACATTTATTTTGCAAATAATCTTAGTACATTATTCCTTCTTATTTAATAATTTTCATATGCATATGAAAGTACTGTTCTTTTCATCTTAAATACTTTGTGTACTTCTAGAAACTCAAATTGTGTCTCATAAATGCATATCCAACCCAGTTCAGTTTGAGATGAGGTAGGTATATCATCATCTTCGTGTTAACAGCATGTTGTAATGAAAGGGGTCATTCATCTAGCCTGTTGCTTAAGGTGAACAGATCAGCCTTGTTTCCAGCACTAAATGGATTTCTGAAGGATTTCTTTTCCCTCTGAATTGGAAAAAAGAAACACGTAGCATTGATTCAGAGTGCTTGAATAGTACCATAACTGTTTTTGAATATTAGGCCTGCAAACTCTAAAGAAATCAGGAATGAAATTATTCATTGTGATGGCTTGAAATACAATTTCGGGGGGCCGTGGCTATTTATTTTCACACAGAGTGGCCCTTCAGCAGTCTCCCTGGGTTTTGATTGGTACCCTCCAGCTGATGATGTCATTGGGAAGTGTTAACAGTGAATCAGTAATCTGGGGCAGTCTTAAAAGGTAATAAATACATGTTGTTGTTCGTTTAGGCTTGTCAATTTACACAGATTCTTCGAAAGTAGGGCTGCCACCTGGTTGGTATTTTATCGGCCTGGCTGATAAAAATGATGCTTGGTGCCAGTGTTATTAATAGGGAAACAAATATATAGGGAATATATAAGAAAGATGGCAACCTTGTTCAGTAGTCATCAAGACACCCACTTTCGTAGCCCAGTAACCCACTCCCTTTGATTTGCTAAACCCTTCAATTAAAACAACTGAAAATGCACCCCCAAATCCTCAGAAACCGGCAGTTTCCAGAAAAGCAGGGAGTGCAATTATGTGTTTTTGCTAACATGGCAATGTGATAAAATATGTTTTCTAGGTGAGGGAGCAGTGTTTAAACTCTTGCTTACATCGTATAGAAAGTCAGCTTCTGTGTTGAATCATTTGCAGTAATGTTGTGTGTTATTAGTTCACCCCTGGAGATAACCAGTCTGGTGTTTGTGCCAGGAAGTGGTGTAGGTTGATTGTGGTCAGTATTGACAGGTGCCGTTTTGTATAGTCTTGCAATGGGTAACTTCTTTATTTTGGGGTGGGCGGGGCAGAGGTGTAGCTAGATAGGAACTAGAGATGGCCCAGGACTGAAGGTGACCCGGTAAGGCCCTAATTGAGCATAATAGGCCAACTTATGAATATTTTAGGGCCCTAACGTAAGGCCAAAGGCCTCAGGAGTAGTGAGGACCAAGGGAGGAAATAACAATGTCCAAGTTCGCAGTACAGAAGAGGATGAGACGGAAGAATGGTCAAACAGGCAACAAGATCAGTCCAGGCAGAAGAGGTTCAAGGTCGAAGATTTCAGGCAAAGGTCGGTACACAAATATCAGGAAGTTCGCAAATGAATCACACCCAGGAGTAGTAAACTAAACCTATAATTGGGCACTGATGATTATCCAGAGTTCCCTCTTATAGGCCCTGATTTGGCGCCAATTTTGGACGCATCGGCGTCATGACGTGTGCGCGGACGCGCTGACGTCAGCGACTGACGCACTGACGTGTGCGACCGACGCCGGCGCCCATTATTGACGCCGACGCCCATTCCGTCGCCGGCGACCAATCCGAGTGCGGGAAGAGGTCGGCGTCATCCGTCTGCGTCCGTGAGGAACCAGGGAGCCACCATCTTGGACACCATCTTGGTCACCCCGCTCAGACTCCATTACAGTTCCCCCCTCCCTAGGGGGGGCCTCAGGACCACCTGGGTTAGAAGGAAACTGCCGATGGAATCTTTGGACCAGGAGAGGAGCATGGACATCTGATTTCTTTACCCAGGAGCACTCCTCAGGGCCGAATCCCTTCCACTCAATGAGGTATTGTAGAGTGCCCCTCGAAATTCGGGAGTCCAGGATTCTTTTTACCTCAAATTCTTGATGACCGTCCACCAAGACAGGAGCTGAGGAGGAAGAAGAAGTACCTGCAGGTTTGAGCAAAGAGACATGGAAGGCGTTTGGAATCCGCATTTCCGAGGGAAGTTGTAAACGGACAGCCACCGGGTTGATGATCTCAGAGATGGAGAAGGGACCAATAAACTTGGGACCAAGTTTCGGAGAGGGGACTTTGAGACGAATGTTCCGGGTGGATAACCAAACCTTGTCACCGGGTGCGTACAAAGGGGAAGGGACTCTTCTTTGATCCGCGAACCTTTTCTGGACCAAGGAACTTTTCTCCAGATTGATAACCGTGGCGTGCCAGATGGCCGACATGTGGGCAGCTTGGTCATTGGCGGCATGGACATTGGTGAGTAATAAGTCCTGAGGAAAAGCCAAAGGATTAAGACCATACATACAAAAGAAAGGGGATTTTTCAGAGGAGACGTGTAAGGCATTGTTATGTGCGAATTCAGCCCATGGAAGCAGATCCGCCCAATCATCTTGGCACAATGATACATGGCATCGAAGAAACTGTTCAAGGGCCTGGTTAACCCTCTCTGCTGCTCCATTAGACTGTGGATGGTATGAAGAAGAAAATTGAAGAGAAACACCAAGGGCTTTACACAGGGATCTCCAGAATTTGGAAACAAATTGGGAACCACGGTCAGAGACAATTTCGGCAGGGAAACCATGGAGGCGGAAAATGTGTTTAATGAAGAAAGTTAAGGAGCAGAGGGGAGTTTTCGAAGAGGAGTAAAATGTGCGACTTTACTGAATCTGTCAATTACCACCCAAATAACAGTGTAACCAGAGGATTTAGGGAGGTCTACGATGAAGTCCATAGATAAATGAGTCCATGGGCGAGAAGGAATGGGTAGTGGTAAGAGTAACCCCTTGGGAGGGGAACGTCCAGACTTGGATACGGCACATACAGAGCAAGAAGAAACAAAGTCTTTGACATCCTTTCTTAGGGAAGGCCACCATACAAGACGAGACAGAAGTTCAGTGGTTTTTCTGATTCCAGGATGCCCGGCCTGCTTGGAGCTGTGGGACTGAACCAAAATGGAATGACGGAGTTCAGGGGGGACAAAGGCAACACCAGGAGGGGTTCCTACAGGAGCAGAAGGTTGGACTGACAATAACTGGGAGGCCAATGATGGAAATAGAGCGGCGATGATCTTGGTAGGAGGTACAATGGACTCTGGTTCGGTGGAAGCAAGATCTTCAAGAAGAAAACTTCTGGAAAGAGCGTCTGCTTTCCTGTTTCTAGCACCAGGCCGAAAAGTTAGAATGAAATTAAAACGAGAGAAGAATAGTGCCCACCTGGCCTGACGAGGGTTGAGGCGTTGGAGAGACTGGATATATTCAAGATTTTTGTGGTCTGTATAGATGGTCACAGGGACAGAAGAGCCTTCCAACAAATGTCTCCATTCTTCTAAGGCAAGTTTTACGGCCAGTAATTCACGGTTTCCAACATCATAATTTTGTTCAGAAGAGGTGAATTTCTTAGAAAAGAAAGCACAAGGATGCAATTTCCCGTCAGTCGCCGCTCTTTGGGACAAAATTGCTCCGGCACCAACATCTGAGGCATCGACTTCAATGAAAAATGGCTGGAGTGGTTCAGGGTGTCTGAGAATGGGGGCAGAAGAAAAAGAAGTTTTAAGATCCTTGAATGCTTCCAAAGCTGAAGATGGCCAATGCTGAGGCTTACCCCCTTTTCTGATGAGTGAAAGAATGGGAGCAATTTTGGAAGAAAACCCCTTGATAAATTGTCTATAGTAATTAGCAAAGCCAATAAATCTTTGGATAGCTTTAACACTGGTGGGGAGAGGCCAGTCCTGGATAGCGGAGACCTTGGCAGGATCCATTCTGAAACCCTGTTGAGAAATGATGTACCCAAGGAAAGAGATGGACGATACTTAAAAGGAACACTTCTCCAATTTGGCAAATAAGTTATTTCTCCGCAGACAGGAAAGGACTTCTTGGACTTGAAGACGGTGTTCAGCAAGGTTCTTGGAAAAAATAAGGATATCGTCCAAGTACACCACCACATACTGGCCCAGTAAATCCCTGAAAATGTAATTTACAAATTCCTGGAAGACCGCGGGAGTGTTACAGAGACCGAATGGCATTACCAGATATTCATAATGCCCGTCCCGGGTGTTGAATGCGGTCTTCCATTCATCTCCCTCTCTGACCCGGATTAGATTATAAGCCCCACGAAGATCCAACTTGGTGAAAAGACAAGCCCCTTTGAGTTGGTCGAACAGTTCGGAGATGAGAGGAAGGGGATAACGGTTTTTAATTGTGATTTTATTCAAACCCCTATAATCAATGCAGGGCCACAAACCTCCATCTTTTTTCTCTACAAAGAAGAAGCCGGCTCCAGCCGGGGAAGAGGAAGGACGAATAAAGCCTCTCTGCAGATTCTCTTGAATGTACTCCTTCATGGCACAGGTTTCAGAAGGAGAAAGCGGATAGGTGCGACCCCTGGGAGGCATGGTTCCAGGAAGAAGTTCGATGGGGCAGTCATAGGGACGATGGGGAGGCAGGACTTCGGCAGACTTTTTATTGAAGACATCAGAGAAGGCTTGATAAACAAAGGGCAAAGAAGAATTGGAAGACACAGATGAAACTTTAATGATGGACTTGGTGGGTAAACAATTTTGCTGGCAGAAGGAACTCCATCGGGAGATCTGAGACGAAGCCCAATCGATTACTGGGTTATGAATGTTCAACCAGGGCAACCCAAGAACAATGGGGGTAGAAGGACAATCGATAAGAAGGAAGGACAATCTTTCAAGGTGCATAGATCCCACAATAACGGAAAGTTCATCGGTGGAATGGGAGATTGTAGCAGAGGACAGTGGACGATCGTCAATTGCCAATGCACGAAGAGGAACAGCCAGAGATCGCAGGGGAATGGAGTGGCTTTCATCGAAGGCTTTATCCATGAAATTCCCAGCTGCGCCGGAGTCAAGGAAAGCTTCAGAAGAAATCGTCTGGGTTCCAAAACGAATCTGCACAGGAAGGAGGAAGCGTTGAGCAGAAGAATGGGGAGAGGGACCAATTCCACCCAGGTAAGTCTCCCCAGTCTTACCTAGGTGTTGGCGTTTCCCGGCTTCACTGGGCACTCATAGGCGAAGTGGGATTTTCCACCACAATAGAGGCAAAGTCCAGCAGCCCTTCTCCGAAGCTTTTCCTGTTCGGTCAGACGAGCCCGTCCGATCTGCATTGGTTCTTCCGAAGGCAGGGAAGAAGAGGCAGGAACCGCAGGATTTGGAGAAGACAAGGTGGAAGCCGGGTTGAGAAGAAAGGGTCTTTGAAAACGAGGAGCTAGAGTAGGTTGGAACCTGTGGAATCTTTTGGTTGGGGAGCGCTCTCTGTCGAGTTCAGCTTGAAACTCCCTCTGCCGAGTATCTACCTTTATGGCCAGGGCGACTAGATCTTCCCAACGGGATGGAATTTCCCTGGACACCAGATCAGTCTTTATACGTATCGCCAGGCCGTTGTAAAAGGCAGCGTGATACCCGTCATTGTTCCACGAAGTCTCTGCAACCAGGGTGCGGAATTCAATGGCGTACTCCGAGACTGAGCGAGTTCCCTGTTGAAGATGGAACAGGCGTGCGGAGGAAGCAGTGGCACGACCCGGGGCATCAAAGACCACTCGAAGTTCTCGAACGAAGGCTCTAGCATCATCGATAATGGGATCCTCCTTCTCCCATAGAGGCGAAGCCCATTCCAGTGCCTTCCCTTGCAGACGGGAGAATATGAAGCCCACCTTGGCACGTTCAGACACAAACTGGCTGGGTGCGAGTGCAAAGTGGACCTCGCACTGGTTGATAAACCCACGGCAGGCTGCAGGATCACCACTGTAGAGTGGAGGAGCCGGAATGCGGGGCTCGGAGACGTGAAGCGGGGCCGCAGGTACAGGTGCAGGAATAGGATCGGCGGGTGTTAAAGCCGACAGCTAAGCAAGAATGGTTTCCAGAGCCTGGCCAAAGTGAGACTGCTGTACCTCATAGGACTGCATCCGGGAAGCCAGACCACGAAGCGCTCCACCGACATCAGGCGGCGCTGGATTCTCCTCCGAAGGGTCCATGGCCCAATTATAATGTAAGGCCAAAGGCCTCAGGAGTAGTGAGGACCAAGGGAGGAAATAACAATGTCCAAGTTCGCAGTACAGAAGAGGATGAGACGGAAGAATGGTCAAACAGGCAACAAGATCAGTCCAGGCAGAAGAGGTTCAAGGTCGAAGATTTCAGGCAAAGGTCGGTACACAAATATCAGGAAGTTCGCAAATGAATCACACCCAGGAGTAGTAAACTAAACCTATAATTGGGCACTGATGATTATCCAGAGTTCCCTCTTATAGGCCCTGATTTGGCGCCAATTTTGGACGCATCGGCGTCATGACGTGTGCGCGGACGCGCTGACGCACTGACGTGTGCGGCCGGCGCCCATTATTGACGCCGACGCCCATTCCGTCGCCGGCGACCAATCCGAGTGCGGGAAGAGGTCGGCGTCATCCGTCTGCGTCCGTGAGGAACCAGGGAGCCACCATCTTGGACGCCATCTTGGTCACCCCGCTCAGACTCCATTACACCTAAATTGAATTTGCTGTGAGGCCCAGTAACATCTAATTATACCACTGGGCAGGAATGAAAGGAGATTTCTGATAGTGATGAAGTATAAGAATTGGAGATACTGTGGGACTTGGTGATTGTGGATTTGGTGTTACCATTTGAGTGGCTTATGGTGGCCGTGAGCTGGAAGAAAGGAATGTGTTAAATAGAGAAAAGATGTTCATTGGAAAGAAGAATTTGAGAAGTCAGGAACACGGCAAAACGGGAACTTCGACAATGACCTTTCCATCAGAGTGTGTTGGAGATTGAGATCACTAAGGGAGTCCAACAGCATGGAGTTTTCGTTCAACATAGAAATGTCCCACAAATTAGAGGGTTTGTTGGCTTGATATATGTATGTATGTGTTTTTCATTCTACGAAGTTTTACACAGCACTTTGTCTTCCAGTCAATATTAATTCAGTACTTTCCCAAACAGTAGTGACTTAGCCTTTTCAATAAAGGGTAACTGATCGTGGTATTATCTGTGGGATACATTTGCTCTTGAGAGTATCTGTGCCATAGAGCAAGCCAGGGTTACCATAACAAAGCATAGATAGTCACATGTGTACTAAAACCTGCACAAGCACAAAAAGCCTCTGTTTAAGCAGTGCTGTACATTGTTTCTAAAAACATGTTTTTCTTAAAAATGTATCCATCCAGGTGTGTTTTTATTTTGTATCTTTAAAGCGGATCCGTCGCCTACACATAAAAAGCTGCATAATGAAAGTCCTTTGCAAATTAAACATGGAACCCAAATTCTTTTTTTCATTAAAACATCCATACTTGTTATAAAGATGTTTAAATATCTAAGCTGTCAATTATATATTGCCTACCCCGCCTCTATGCCTGAGGTATAGAGGTGAGGCAGTCAATTTCTTCCACTTTCCATTCAGCAATTCCTACATGTTGCTGCACTCCTCAGATTTCCCTTTCCCTTTTCAGGCTCTATACTTGTGTAGGGCATTGCACATGGGCCTTAGGTATCCCATTCTGGTGTATACAAAAGATTTTGGGGTGATACACAATTTGTCTAAATAAATTAATCAGTACATTATGTGGAAATGACTTCTCCCCTACACTTAGGTGTGATTATATAGTCAAGGTTCTTGTAAGCACCTCTGCCGAGGGTGCTGTAATGTTATCCTAGGGAGTTGTAGTTGAACAAGAACAGGCGAAACTGCAGTTTAACTGCTCAAACTTCTGTGTTTTATTCTCAGCACTAATACCAAAACTGAAGGAAACAAAATTCAAATAATAAATATAGTGTAAGTTTATTTTGCTCCACTAAAATGAAAGAGAAGAATCTGGAAATATTTCTTGGGGTGACAGGTTCCCTTTAATTTGATGGGGATAAAATGTAGTATATCGATTAACGTCTTTCCAACACTTCTATTTTTATTGTTGGATTAGTGTTATTAAAACATCACCATTTATCAGTGGTCTTTTGGAGCAATATTTAAAACCAATTTGTTAACTGCCCATGGAGATATTAAGACTGGAATCATTCTGTGTTCCATTGATGCTGATGATACATGTGGCACTTTTTAGCTGACTGAAAAGAGTCCTGTATTGCGGCCTGTAGCTCCCATTGTTTCCAGTTCAAGTCAAAGAAAGACCCAGGAGGCAATGTTGGCTGCTTCTCACCCAGCTGAAAGTGCTGCTCCATTTGCTACAATCCTAAGACTAATTCAAGGAAAATGTGACCTAACCATTTAAATTACACGCACAGAGTTTGATCCTAGGTATATCCCCGTAAGCTGTGCCTCTGGCCTGCTGTAACAAACTCCACTCCAAAAAAGCGTGCAGCTATAATTGAAAGCTTTTTTTTTAAATGGAATGCTTCTTTGCTTTGCTTGGTATATGAACCTCTGCGCTCTACTACTAAGCAACGCCTGTCAGCTGTTTTCCTTAAGGTGAAATGCAGTTACTTTAACTGCTTCAGCTCAACCACATTGCTGACATGTCAGACTCGCAGCCCTATACTTTGCATGGCCTGTTTTTAAAACTGTATAAGCACTTTCATATCATTTCATATCATTTGTTCACATGTTGACATTTCTTCCATGACAAAGGATCAAACTCTGTCAGTATTGTACTTGTGTTAACTTTCATTAGGTGGTCTTGTTCATTTCAAAGTTTTACTGTTGTTGGACAAGAGTTCATATTGCCCATTAAAGAAAGTATAATTATTCAAGCAAATTCTTCCGTTGAGGCAAATTGCTTACCTTGTGGCTGGAACGAATGGACTATTTCATTAAAAATCATACCGTCCTGAGTGCTATCTTCTAGTGCTCTGCATTGCCATATTTGGTTGATTTTCTGTGTATCTCCTGCCCTGTGCAGGTCCATGCACACTATAGTACTTTTGTCAAGTATTTTTCTCTCATAGCACTGTTTCCTATGCACCTCAAATTTTGGAATGAGGGATGTGTTAAGTTACAGAATTACTTGTAAATGTAAATTATTGTAGTGAAACCTACACTTCAAGTAATGAGAGAAGAAAAAAATCTGTCCTAATTTTTTGTATTTGTGGGCCTTGCAGGCTGAATCGCGTTCAAATATAATTTCTTGTAGTGTACACATTTCTGGATATCCTATTGGCGTTTTTTTATGTTATAACTCTATGTAATGGATTAGGTTGTGTCAGTAAATATTAGCTTGATGCTGTCAAATCTGATGTGCATGACGATATTTTGTCTGCTTTTTAAAAAGAAATGTTTTGACATTTTGTATAGTTTATCTAGCAGCAGCGGAAAAGTATGAAAAATATAAAGGAATGCTGCCATTTCATAATTGTCCCTTTTTTTAATACAATTTTTTCACGATATTAAAGTGTTCTTTTATTCTAAGAGGTTCAGCACGTGATTCCCTTTACCATAGAATGGCACCTGGCACTCTGTAACTTTAGGTTCAGGCACATAGATTCTAGGTCATTGGCAACATTAGATTAGTGTTAATTCAGCCAGAGGAATTCCAGGCATTAGTTTAGGACAGGTATGGAATATGTTAAATGAAATTTTGGGCACCTGGGGTTTTAACAGACCTATGAAGATGCATGCAAGGCTGACTTCTGCTTCATTTTTTCTAGAAAAAAAAAAAGTGACAGAAAATGACTCCCGTTTCTATTAGATTTACAAATAAAGGTGGCCATACGCAGGTTGATAACAGCTTATTGGCCATGTATGGAGCCCTTTGGGAGTAATCTCAACGACTGATATCTGGCCCAAAATCAGTCTGATGTTGATAGCGCAGGTTTAAGAATCCTGTTGGGTTGTTGATGACATTCTTGTCCTGACAGCCTGCTTGTCCTGCATTGTGATCCACACGTTTGACCCTTGGATCAGTCCAATATCTCCTACCTCAAGGTGGGCAGATCCGATTGTTTGGCAGATCTTTACACGTATGAGCAGATCTATGGCTGTTCTGTCCATGTTACCCTGGGGTAGTGTTTAGCTTGGCATGCAGCTAAACTCCTTCCTTCATTAATCCACTGAGACCAGATTAGAACGCTTCAGTGGAAGGTGTAAAACTGGGGAAGAAATGACAGAGCTTACTGAAACAGTATAATATAGCATAACATACATTAAGCACAGTGGACAGTAGCATGTATAACTGCATAAAAGATGAGAGGCATCCATGTAGGAGTAAGACTTAATTGCCTTAGTGCAACAACTGTTATATACTGTATAGCAGGGCCATGAGGTAGCTGCATATATAACGTTATAAAACTTGTACAAAACAAGTAAATAATGGTCTGCAATCATAAACCAGGGTTGTTGATTATTAATAACTACCAATGATGCTACCACAAGGCTGGATGAGGTAGGATTACTGCGGATGGTGTGTTGTTAGCTGTGAACAGTATAAAGATGGCAGCAAGACTGATCAGTTGCTGGTAGTACACATGGTCTCATGGTAAGGGTATGATAGCCTAAGAACGACATTTTTATAACAATGCATAAACCATACAACTAAATCACTAGGTGGTGCAACACAAACTATAAAACAATGCTGGAGGCATATATCTAAAAATAAACTGTATCAAACAATTAAAGTATACAAATACTATTAATACACTGTGGTATGCTGGCAGTTCATCTCTCAAGCTTTCTGGGAAAGCATGCATATAAAACATGAAAATGGCTGCAGTTAGGGCAGTTTCTGTACAGGTTAGAAATTCATTGGAACATTCCACAGATATCTCTAGCCTTCCTCCTAATTCTCAGAGCTGTTAAAGACTTGTTGCTATTAAGAAACCCATTTAACTAAAACAATTGAACTGCAGGTCACTTTAGAAATGTCTGCCTGCTGTTTTCAAATTACTTCACTCCATTTATTTTTATTTTAACTGGTAGCTAGACTTTTTACTGATAAGCTTGTTAATAACCAAATTTATAACATCAACGTTCAAGTAGATTCGAGCTCTGTGTCTCCAGAAAAGTCACAAGAGTTTCCCTAGATGGTCCAACTGTCGCTCGTGTATCCCCTTTATTTATACTTTACTTATACTGCAGACATGCTGATCTCTTTGTGCATTGTCTGCTATAGCTAAAGGTGCACATATAGGCTTAAGCTCCCCATTGACGCGACGATTCTTCTTGCCGAACGACCGATTTTAGGGAAGTCCGACCAATCCTTCGAAATTATCGTGCGGTTAGTGGGATTCGAACGATTGTACATCTTACGATTTTTCAGCCGACATCTGTCAGGAAATTGATCGGCCAGGTCAAAAAATCTTTGTCGGTCCCAGTGCAATCTATCTATGTTTGCAGGGCCAAGCAGGCAGCTCCCCTTTGTTTCCTGGCAAATTGGTCTTTTTAGTTGATGGTCAATTCGTATGATCGTTCCGAGAAGATCTTGGTCTCACGATAAGGATCTGATCTTTTAAAAATCTCAACATCTATGGCCAGCTTTAGAGTGTTGCTGTGTGATACAACCTCAGTTCTTGAACTATTGAAATGATTTATAGTGAATAAAGTAAACCCCTTTTGTAAAGTATAAGGATATTATAAGTTACAGAGGAGTTCTATGACCATATAAAAGCATGAGGGCGACGGGGTAATTTATTTATTATAATTTATTTATTTTAATTTACAATTTTCAGTGATTCATGTGACAGAAATGACATCACTAAGCTTCGATTATAACCAATGACATCACAAAGCACCGTTTACAAGGATATAATTTTCAAGATATTCATGGCTGTTGTGTATTATAAAGTTATAAAGCTGGTGAGGGTATAACAGGAGCTATAAACCTGTGGCAGAATAAAGAATGGGGCTGTTATATAAGTGACAAAGTTGGTCCAGGATTTACCAACTGTTTTCAGTATGGCTAAAAAGAAGTTGAAATGGCTTTGTTTAACTTAGGGGCGATGCTGCTATGAAGTGAATTGGGAAATTGTTCTCGGGCTGCAGCAATCCAGCAAGTTACCAGGGTGGCAAAAAAACACTCCTGATAACTTTAAGAGCTGAGAGCAACTGCTCTCTCTGCACTAGCGATGTGGCCCCCTAGACCCGCTCTGGGCAGTAATGGTAAGTGTTTGGGAGCAAGGGGTGGCGGCATTGCTCAGGGAATAAAATTGTCCAGCTTGAACTGGATATGAAATGGCTGTGTTGAATTGTTGGATACAGAGGCATTTTTGATTACACTTTTTTGTCTTGACAGGGTATTACACTTTTTGTCTTGACAGTATTTTCTGGTGTTTTGTAGTGGTGTCATAAGATGGATGACAAATTCACTGTGTGTCATTGCCCTTACGTTTGTTGTAATCAATTACAGATTAGATTCTTGGGATATCTTGTTCAATAACTTTACTATTTATGTACAGCACTGTACAGAGAATTAAACTAGCACAGTGATTCCCAGCCTCATATAGATTACAATCTAAATACGGAGCCTGAGGCACAGCAAGATTTAGTGACATAGTCAAACCCATAATATATTGATGTAATGGTTGGCTCAGACATTAAACCCAATTTCACTACCCAACCCCCTATTCTGATTACCTGACCCATGTTACTTGTGCTGTTATCTTTCAAATATCATTAATTAAAATTTTTAGTGGGTTTTAAATTTATTTTTAAACATATCTGCAAGCAAAAGCAGTATTGATTAGTCCTTGGAGTAGCCTCCGTTTCCTTGCTTGTCCTGTTTAGTTAAAAAAAAAAAAAAACCCATAGCATTTTCAGCTGGCTGTAAAAACACCCAAATTTCTTTAGTAAAAAATGCCTGACAGTGCCAATACTGTTGCTATGCAGCCACAAAATGCTCTATGAAAACCTAAGGGGCAGATTTATCAAAATGTGAAATTTATAGTTTATAACAAAAAAGTCACCCACTTTCTATTCATTCCTATGGGATTTTTAGAAGCGTGAACGATCACCCATTGATAAATGTACCTCTAAAAATTTGATAGGAATGAATAGAAAGTGGGTGAATTTTTCTGTGCTAAACTCTAATCTAACATTTTGATAAATCTTCCCCCAAGTCATTTTAAGACAAGGGTTGCAGAGCTTTCCATAGCCATCAGTGGAAAGTGACACATGGTGAGTGAGACAATTGTCACTTAAGGAACAGTGACTGAAGCACCTGTGTGGACTAAGGCCTAAGGTTTTGCTGTTCTTGGCAATTATGAAGTTCATAAATTGAAAACAGTGATTCGTTGGTGCCCCTAAAATATGTTTTAGATTTCTTTTTTTCTGTCAAAGGACATTTATAGTTTTGATTTTATGTGCAGAAACAGACAGACATTGTCCCAAAAAATCTATGAAAACAGGTTTTAGTTTTTTAGAACATTCATCAAGGGCACTACAGCTTCAACATGACCTATAATTTGCAAATAGTACATCACAAATAATGATTTTTTTCAGTTGTTTACAATATTTTTTAGGCTAGTTAGGCTTGCCACATATAGTTTGCACATGGTCAGTATTTCAGAGCCTTGGGTTTAGATTCTGATTATGTTCAAACTGCCTAGTAGTCTATGACAGAACTTTTGAAATGCTACACACGGCTAAGCTTTGCTAATCACATTATGGACCGTATACAAACACTATTGCAAAGTGCATTTTCAGGCTTGAGTTTCCGTTGTTTTTACAATGTATTGTTGTCTCCCTATAGTTCCAGTGTTATTTGTCTATTGCACCACTGTCACAACCCTGTAGCTGCCGCTACCAGATCAGCAGGACACATTGTTGCTTTGTGCCATAATATGCAAGTGCAAAGAGAGTAAAGTACCTTTAATAAATTATACCAATGCACACAAAAACTGCACCCATTTTTACACAGCCACAACTGTGGTTTTGTATGTCATACACATGTGCTGATTTACAAGCAAATCCAATATCTCATATCTAATACGAGTATACATCCATGTCTGCTATATTGCCACATGTTTAGGTACTTAGCTCATAATGAAGCCACTTCAGTCTTGATCAACTCTCCAACTCTATAAATTAGAAGCAGCCTTTTCCGGCATGATGACCTTTACAATCCATTTCCATTATGTCTTATTTATAAGTGGGATTGTGATCTAAAATTGAAGGAATGTGGCTGACCAGCATCATTTGGGATCCTGTGAAGCCGTACGGAAACTGTGCATTCTTCGGCCCTGCTTGTGGTATGCCAGCACATTCCTAGGCTGTGAGGTTTGAGGGAACTTTGTAATGCTCCAGAGAATGGATTCTGAGAAAATGAACTTTAAAGTTTCATTCTCTTTTTATTTCATTGATGTTGTTACAAGTGGAAACTGATTATCCATATTTTTTTCCTCTGATTTTGGAAATAAAATATGTCATTTCCCCTAGAACAGAATATTGAATAACGTTCACTACTGGTTCAGAATGAATTTTACATCATCCTTGGGGTATTGTCAAGTCTTTTGTAACTGGGTCAGGGGGATTCCTGTGGAGCGTGTCAGCCTCACGAGTGCTATTGCCATGGTTCACATGTTGACGTACTAATACAGACTTAAATCCTTCCTACTTATTATGCCCGTTGTCTCGGTAAGTGTTATATGTTTGTAGGAACAGTGCTATTTACATAAAGGGATTAACCAGCACTGATGCAGCAATTTTTGTATCTTTTTGTGCCAGCATTATATGTTCGATCAGACTGGCATAACATTATATGTATCTTCTAGTCCTTGATAAGAATATTGGTGTAGCATAGTTGTGCGGTACAACTGTTTATTCCTTCCTACTTCAAAATTAGACTGAGCCGAAAACACTTATAACGTTAAAGTTAAAAAGTGAAACGACAATAACCCTATAAAGCCACTATATGTGCAAATTTACTTTGGTAAAGCATCGCAGTAGCCAGGCTTTTCTTTAATTGATATATGTATCTACATATACTGTATCTGTATGAACAACTAATTAACAATTACATCCTATTGGTTGCTGTGCAGGTGCAAATTGTTCACTGTTAGTAAATGAGTCTTGAAGCATAAAAATAACTATATAAACCTGTGTCATTGTACTTGCATTGTTTAAATAGTGATAGATTATTGTCAATGGCAGTTTCTGAAAATGAATTCATGTGCATAATATTTTGTGATCATTATTAAACAAGGGACTTTGCCTTGTGTATACAGTTTGTACAGGAATGATAGTGTAAAATCACATTGCTCTTTGTTTGATAGGTTCAGATTAAATTTAAACTTTCCCGTGCTCTGCAATTCCTAATGTTTTACAATAAACCTCAAGCCAAATTGAAGCATGATATTATGCATGTCTCGCATAGTGAGGATCCCACATTGCTCATCCCCCCCCTTCGTTCTTTGAGCTCTGTCCGGTAGGAGAGATATATTTGGTGTGTCCATCATGTGCTTGCTAAATCCAGAACTGTTCTGATGTTTTCCTTATCCAGTTACAGCGATATGCTTTGCTCTTATTTTAAAAAATGTAGAATCATGTCTGGCTCTTTAGTATCTTTGAGTAGCCTTTCTTGGCATTCAGTGCAGTGGTTCATTTGTTGCCCAAGTAGTGGTCCATTTTATTTTAACACAATGATATCATACTAAGCAGCCTGTGTAGCCAGTGGGTAGACTGGAAGCCATGATTAGGCAATGAGAGCATCTAGTTTGACAGTCCTGATTTACAAAAAACAAAGGAGGCATAACAGATCATAAGTCTCTGATCTAACCCTGAAAACAAAAAATGTGATGTTATTTTTCTGTAGCTAATAAAAATGCTACAATGTTTTGCCAGCACTCCAAAAATCGTATCCTGCAACAGTTGGAAGTTAAAGGGATACTGTCACGGGAAACATGTTTTTTCAAAACGCATTCGTTAATAGTACTGCTCCAGCACACTGTAACCCATTTTATAAAAGAGCTAACTGTTTTTTTTTATATTTAATTTTGAAATCTGACATGAGGCTAGACATATTGTCACATTCCCAGGTGAACTTGTGCTCTGATAAACTTCAGTAAACCTCCCCCCCCCCCGCAGCCCCTCATCAGAACAATGGGAAGGTAACCAGATAACAGATCCCTGCTGTTGGATATAAGAACAGCATTCAATAGTAAAAATCCATGTCTTACTGCGACTCCTTCAGTTACATTGAGTAGTAGAAACAATAGCCTGTCAGAAAACAGTTCCATAGTGCAGCACTGGCCCTTTCTGAAAGCACATGACCAGGCAAAATGACCTGAGTTGACTGCCTACACACCAATATTACAACTAAATAAATGTACTTGTTGGTTATGGAATGAAATTTTACATGGTAGAGTTTTTTGCAGTTTAAACAGTGTAATTTAGAAATAAAAACTACATCATAAAAATTGTGCCGTATCCATTTAAGCTGTCCTATCCAATGACACAGGCATGCAACTGCATTTGCTGATGGTTTCCATATAAATGAATGGTTAGTAAGCATTTGTGTTGCCCACACAGAGAGCTATTATTTAAGTAGGTGTCAAAATACAGTGGTGTGAAAAACTATTTGCCCCCTTCCTGATTTCCTGTTTGTCACACTTAAATGTTTCTGCTCATCAAAAACTGTTAACTATTAGTCAAAGATAACATAATTGAACACAAAATGCAGTTTTTAAATGAAGGTTTACGTTATTAAGGGAGAAAAAAACCCAAATCTACATGGGCCTGTGTGAAAAAGTGATTGCCCCCCTTGTTAAAAAATAACTTAACTGTGGTTTATCACACCTGAGTTCAATTTCTAAGGTTATAAAGCCATTTCTAAAGCTTTGGGACTCCAGCAAACCACAGTGAGAGCTATTATCCACAAATGGCAAAAACATGGAACAGTGGTGAACCTTCCCAGGAGTGGCCGGCCGACTAAAATTACCCCAAGAGCGCAGAGACAACTCATCTGAGAGGCCACAAAAGACCCCAGGACAACATCTAAAGAACTGCAGGCCTCACTTGCCTCAATTAAGGTCAGTGTTCACGACTCCACCATAAGAAAGAGACTGGGCAAAAACGGCCTGCATGGCAGATTTCCAAGGCGCAAACCACTTTTAAGCAAAAAGAACATTAAGGCTCGTCTCAATTTTGCTAAAAAACATCTCAATGATTGCCAAGACTTTTGGGAAAATACCTTGTGGACCGACGAGACAAAAGTTGAACTTTTTGGAAGGTGCGCGTCCCGTTACATCTGGTGTAAAAGTAACACAGCATTTCAGAAAAAGAACATCATACCAACAGTAAAATATGGTGGTGGTAGTGTGATGGTCTGGGGTTGTTTTGCTGCTTCAGGACCTGGAAGACTTGCTGTGATAGATGGAACCATGAATTCTACTGTCTACCAAAAAATCCTGAAGGAGAATGTCCGGCCATCTGTTCGTCAACTCAAGCTGAAGCGATCTTGGGTGCTGCAGCAGGACAATGACCCAAAACACACCAGCAAATCCAAAAACAAAATGAAGACTTTGGAGTGGCCTAGTCAAAGTCCTGACCTGAATCCTATTGAGATGTTGTGGCATGACCTTAAAAAGGCGGTTCATGCTAGAAAACCCTCAAATAAAGCTGAATTACAACAATTCTGCAAAGATGAGTGGGCCAAAATTCCTCCAGAGCGCTGTAAAAGACTCGTTGCAAGTTATCGCAAATGCTTGATTGCAGTTATTGCTGCTAAGGGTGGCCCAACCAGTTATTAGGTTCAGGGGGCAATTACTTTTTCACACAGGTTTGGATTTCTTTTCTCCCTAAATAATAAAAACCCTCATTTAAAAACTGCATTTTGTGTTTACTTTGTGTTTGTTTTGTGTTATCTTTGACTAATAGTTAAATGTGTTTGATGATCAGAAACATTTTGTGTGACAAACATGCAAAAGAATAAGAAATCAGGAAGGGGGCAAATAGTTTTTCACACCACATGGAACATGGAATCACTACATCTGATAGTGCCCTTAAGGGGGTAAATTCACCCACATGGCTGCTTATGCTCAGTCTTAAGAGTCATTTAGGGAAATGGTACACTGGGCGTCCCAGCATTTTCTCACTGTGCAAGAGGGAATTAAACCTTCAAACCTGCCCAATTATTGATTATTTGCACATGTTTGGTGGCATGCCATTCAAAGCCAATACCAGTGTACTATAGATATAGCTTGGGATCATTATGCCTACATACACCAATATACCAAAAATTGTTCTAAACTTTGTTTTGTGCTATATTATATACAGTCATATGAAAAAGTTTGAAAACCCCTCTTAATTCTTTGGAGTTTTGTTTATCATTGGCTGAGCTTTAAAAGTAGCAACTTTTAATATATAACATGCCTTATGGAAACTGTAGTATTTCAGCAGTGACATAAAGTTTATTGGATTAACAGAAAATATGCATCATAATAAAATTGGACAGGTGCATAAATTTGGGCACCGCAACAGAGATATTACATCAATTCTTAGTTGAGCCTCCTTTGGCAAATGTAACAGCCTATAGCCTTTGATGAGTGTCTGGATTCTAGATGGTGGTATTTTTGACCATTCGTCCATACAAAATCTCTCCAGTTCAGTTAAATTTGATGGCTGCCGAGCATGGACAGTCTGCTTCAAATCATCCCATAGATTTTCCATGATATTCAAGTCAGTGGATTGTGACGACCATTCTAGAATATTGTACTTCTCCCTCTGCATAAATGCCTTTGTAGATTTTGAAGTGTGTTTAGGGCCATTGTCCCTGCATTAATTCAACTCTGTGACTGATGCTTTAACATTATCCTGAAAAATCCTGATATTGGGTTGAATTCATCTGACCCTAAACTTTAACAAGGGCCCCAGTCCCTGAAATAGCCCCACAGCCCTACAGCATGATGGAACCTCCACCAAATTTGATAGTAGGTAGCAGGTGTTTTTCTTGGATTGTGGTTTTCTTCCTTCGCCATGCAAAACTATTTTTTGCAATGACCAAATAACTAAATTTTTGTCTCATAAGTCCAAAGCACTTTGTTCCAAAATGACTGTGGCTTGTCTAAATGAGCTTTTGCATACAACAAGCGACTGTTTGTGGCGTGAGTGCAGAAAGGGCTTCTTTCTCATCACCCTGCCATACAGATGTTCTTTGTGCAAATTGCACTGAATTGTAGAATGATGTAGAGATACACCATCTGCAGCAAGATGTTCTTGCAGGTCTTTGGAGGTAATTTTTCGTTTGTCTGTAACCATTCTCCCAATCCTCCGCATATACTGCTCCTGTATTTTTCTTGGGCTGCCAGACCTTGGTTTTACAGCAACTGTGCCTGTGGCCTTCCATTTCCTGATTACATTCCTTACAGCTGAAACTGACAGTTTAAACCTCTGAGATAGCTTTTTGTAGCCTTCCCCTAAACCAGTGCTGTCCAATTTATATCGTACAGAGGGCCGGAATTTTTCTAATCTACATGGTGGAGGGCCGATAATGGAAGACAGTGTTAGCCTCTCCCTGTTTTTAGACCACACCCACTTTAAACCACACCCATGTTACCACAAGACCATGCTGACATTAATAGCACACTAAAAAAACAGATGGTTGGTGCTCACTGTAGGGATCAGGGCCGGGACTAGGGGTTGGCAGAGTAGGCAGCTGTCTAGGACGCCATCATTTTTTTCTTTTTTTCAAGCGTTTATTTAATAATTTGTTTCAGTAATCATGGTCACTCTTGCCAGCAAGTAATACTAATAATGGGTGACAGAGAGAGGCAGAGAGCTGGTGGCCTGCTTGGTGTGGCTCTCGCTGCTCTCAGCCTTGCACAGTTGCACTGAACTGAAGACATTCTTTCTATTACTGTAAAGTGTGAAGCTTCCTGCTGGCACAGCCAGGTACAGATTTGGGGCCCATATGTTTGTTGTTGCTGCTGGGCGCTGGCACAGGTACATAAATACTTGGGGGCAATATGATGTGATCAGATATATTTGTAGCTGCTGCTGACTCGGGTAAAGATTGGGGGCAATATGATGGCTGCAGGAGGGCTGTATGATGGATGGCTGCTGAGCTTGCTGGTACAGGTATGGGCGGAGGGCAATATAATGGATGGCTACTGGCACAGGTATGGGGTGCAGTAAGATGGATGGCTACTGGCACTGGTACAGGGGGGCTGTATGATGGATGGCTGTTGTGCTTGCTGGTACAGGTACAGGGGGCAGTAATATAAATAAAAAAGTGTTATACATTTTCTTGCTCTCTTTATTTAAAAACCTGATGGTAAGGAGGGAAATGGTAATGCAGGACAGGGGGGCACTGATTGAAGCTCTTGCCTAGGGTGCCAAACTACCTTGGCCGACACTGGCAGGGATGCCACCAGTTGGACAGCCCTGCCCTAAACCATGATACTGAACAATCTTTGTTTTCAGATCTTTTGAGTGTTGCTTTGAGGATCTCATGCTGTCAATTTTCAGAGGAGAGTCAAACAAAAGCACAACTTGCAATTGGCCACCTTAAATACCTTTTCTCATGAATGGACACACCTGACACCTGAAGTTCAAGGCGGAACAAGCTAATTCAACCAATTTGGTGTTGCCAGTAATCAGTATTGAGCAGTTACATGCATTCAAATTAGCAAAGTTAGCAACATTTTTGACATTTCACATCTGATTTAATTTCATACAACTGAATACTGCTTGACTAAACATCTTTGTTCAGAAAACACCCCAAATGTTCCTGGGAAATCACTGTTACCTTTTTTGTTGAAAGTGGAGTTAATTATTTTGCAGGCTGAGAGGGGTTCGCAAAATGGCCAACTTATCGTATCATTGTATGATTTCAGGTGTTTAGCGGTTGCACTTCAAACCCCTATGAGAATCTTCTGAATCTTGCTTTAAAACCCCACTCATATGGGCTGACAGCCATTTGGTCCTACTTAAGGTACTAAAGACAATGGCAACCAAGACACCTGGAATGTTCCTGTGTACCTTACCCTCATATGGGAGTAGGAAAAGAATATGGTATGTGTAGGGATCTCCTGCCTTCCTATGTTACACATAAACTTGTTGTTGCTCTGCATCATTGCCTAGAGCTGTTGGAGCTCTGTGTTTGTCAGTTGTGTACTTTCTTTAGAACAAGGCCACATTAGGCAGCCTTGGATTAAAACTGGTCTTGTTCTCTTAGTGAGTCATTGAGGTTTTCCTCTGAATGTCACTAGCACTTTTGTCTGCTTTCCTTGTTTTTGTTGTTGTCTCGAGCTGTTTTTCCATCCTGCCTCTGCGCTCACCAGACAGAAAACATGGGAAACTAAATGCAACTCTGGCTGGGTTTGAATTGGCAGGTTAAAAAGAAGAGTATTATGGTCTGAGAAAGCTCTTCTGTTTTGCCCTGCGGACAGAGACAGAGGCCAAATCAAACTGACGATTCTAATTTAGAAGCGGTTATAAGAGTTTACTTGCTAAACTGAGTGTAGTCATATGTAGAAGCCATAAATATGGAAGTCGCATGATTGAGGGGAGAAAAATATCAGTACATGGGAAGAATTAACCAATTTTTGGATGAACTAGAAACAAATTTCTTTGTTACTGCTTTGCACTATTCCATCAGCAGTCATTTCTTTCTGTTTTATTTATAGTGCTGTGCTTTTTTTTCCATTCATTGAATATTTTTTGACAAGTCAAAACATTAATCTCGTGATGTCAGGAGACCATAATTTTCTTGTATTCAAGAAAAAATGAATGGAACAAATATACTTTGTTAAAACATTTAGAAATATGAGTAAAGTAGTTCTGAGACTGAACTTTGTCAACTACTTCTATGTCCTTCCAGCAAACAAGCTGAGCAAGTAGTTAATTTGCATGGGATTTTGTGTGTTATTAAATTAGGTCTCACTCAGCTATATATATTTTATCTTTGTCCTTTCACTTTCCTGCATCACTCTCACCATTCTGCTTTCCTTTATACATTTGTTTCAGCAGTCTTTCTTTTAACTCTATCCTTTTTATTTGCACTTATGTTACCTAACCCTCCCTTTATCTTCTACCCTTCTGTTCTCTTGTTTTGCCTTCTTTTATTCCACTTCTTTTTTATGCCCTTTTAGGCTTCTTCTGTCTTCTTATTTGTATGTGGGTTTAATCCCTAATTTTCCATCTGGCCTTCTTCCCCTGTCCACCCCTCTCAACTGTTCCTTTTGATTTTTCTTATCTACTCTACCATCATTTGTCTGGCCCAACATAAAATCCAAAACAAATGGGTTGGACTGAAATCTAAATGTTATGAATGGATTTTATGATTTATGAATGCTGTTTTTATATAGGCCTATTATTAACGATAGTAATGTTAGTGACTATAGATAGTGATAGTTATGCTCTGTTTCATTAAGGTGGAGCAGAATTAATATTGCAAAAAAAAAACAACCAATTACAAGTACTTTTTCATCCAGTGGGAGAAAAGGAAAAACTTGGTGGTGATGTTGCAGCAGATGAAACACTGACATCTGCACTTTAAATAATTTATTTCATGTGTTTAGGCGGGGTATTATTAAACCCACAGGATATAAATGTTGCTGTTTCATCCATTTAGTTTGTTTCTTGTAGATTTTCATTGAAAATCCGCTCATTTCCGGGTAAGCACACTGGACAAATTAGTTGATACTGGTCAGTGATGTTTTGCTACTGGACCTTATCCAAGAAAGCCATACACATTGATGTGGGCATCCACAGAAGCCTTTTTACCATCTGCCTCATTGATAATCTAAATGAGCTTTGAAATATTGATTTGGGAAATGCTCATTTTGTGCCGATACAATAGGCTGCCCAGCTAGTGAACAACAAAATGTGAACATTTTATTCACATTCAAAGTTTGTATCTGGTTGCCTAGGACCGACAAAGTATTTCCTAGTCATGTTTAACTTTCGTATTCATCCTACAGTTATGTAGAGAGTCTTGAATGACATCTGACCATTATTTATCTCCACTTAGCTTAAATCATGTGTTTATTACAGCTGATCTATTATCTGTTATTTTTTATATGACCCATGTTAGAATCTCTGAAGAAAGCACACAATTTAGACTAGTATTGGTAACAGAGTTAATAATGCTAAAATATAAAAAAATTTAATTAAAATGTAAACAGTCGGCAGTGCACATCATGGAGCATTCTAATAGTATCTGACATCAGCTTGTTGGCATTATTAAATTTTTTAGCCCCAGCTGTATAAAAACTGGATACATTTTTTTCCTTGTCTTCTTTCCTCTTTGTGTGCTAAAAAAAACTCTCCTATTTATAAACCTGAGGAGCACATGTTAACAGAAGTTAGTCTACTAAGAAATAAGTGTTGTCCTGTATTAGCATTAAAGAGGGAAATGTTTAAGTCTTGGCTTCTCATCTCATGGGATTTTTTCAGCCAACATTTCCCATTGTTTTTTAAGTATGTAAATAATTACTAAGGATCATGTGCACTCTGTGTCTCGTGACTCCATAACCTCGCTGATTATTGCTTTTTAAAAAGATCCGTCTCTATGTTCCATCGGCTTTTTCCAAATACAATACCATCTGTCCTCCGGAGCTTTTTCTCTAGAGCCAACATTGTGGGTGTTCACTTGACATATTGTGCTTGTTTAGTACATCAATATTTATCTCTGAAAACTTCTGCTGAAAGGGAAATCTGTAGCATTTCCTTCTGCCTGCTCTGGCTTTTTGTTAGACCCTGACACTGTGTGGTACCCAACATAAGGCTGGGTAAAGTCATGTAAAGGAATGTTTATCTGCTTCCATTGTCAGTGTACTCCTCTGTTGTATGTCTGTAAGAACCAGTGTCATTTGCATGTTTGTATCCAGAATATAGAATTATAGATACGATTAAATTCCAAGCAAAAATGTCCTGTATTTATTAGAGAGTAAGGAAGCTAAAAAATAATTGGCACTGCGCAAATGTGATTATCGAGATCTAAAATAGCAAATCTATAAAACGTTTCACTTTATTAAGCTTACCCCACTATTTATAGGTGCTAGTGGCACAGACAGAAGTCTAAAGGTGGCCATACACAATAAGATCCACTAGTTTGGCATCTTTCCCTGATGTGCCCACTAACAGCGTTAGGGCCGAACTATCGGATTACAATGAAGAGAAATTGCACTGATGGGTTGTAGGACAACTATCTGATGCGGTCTACGATTGCAGGAAAAATCAAATCTGGACGCATTTTGGCATGATATAGATCGGGGGACCCGTCAGAAGCCCCCACACATGGGCAAATAAACTGCCAACTCTGCAGCTTTAATCTGCCCCTGTATGGCCACCTTTAGGATAGTACTGATCCATTTAGGGCCCCATGCACAAGCCAATAAGCTGCCGACTCAATCTGTCCGCAGCTTTTATTGGCCCGTGCATGGCCAGCTTTACAGCGTGAGCCAATTGCAAAGAGATCGATCGTGTGAAAGTCCCTTTGCTTTCCATAGTGGTTGGTGCACAGATTCTCTGATCGTATGCCAAAAAGCGGGGGGGGGGGATAAATAGTGTCTTTAAGGGTCACAGATTTTTTTAATTTTCTTTTTTAAATTTTACCTTACAACACTTTCTTGACCAACAAAGGTTGGCAAATCAGACCTTGAACCACCAGTTTATACTGTTTATAGCTATGCATTTTACCTTTTCATTCTAAATTCACTTGGCTGTATTTAACTATTTTTGTTATTCTTGCAGCAATCATTAACCAATGGCAGCAAGAATCCAAGGACAAAGTGATATCTCAGCTGTTAACCCACCTGCCTTTATTAAAGCCTGGAAACATTGATGCAAAAGTGGCATACATGAAACTACTGCCTAAAATCCTGGCTCATTCAATTGAACATAACCAGCATATAGAGGAAAGCCGGCAGCTTCTGTCCTACGCATTAATACACCCAGCCACGTCATTGGATGATAGGAGTGCCCTGGCAATGTGGTTGAACCACCTGGAGGATCGGACATCAGGAAACTTTAGCACCCAGAGTCGCTGCCGCTCTGATTCTTTGGATTATGGGCAAATGCAGTATTACCACCAAAGACAGAACTCTGATGACAAGCAGAATGGCTGGCCGAATTCTCGAGATTCAGGGATATGCGTCAGTTCTTCTGGTTGGCAAGAGAAAAACCCAGGCTGTGAGAATGGGCATTTGCCTCTATACTCTTCCTCTTCTGTCCCTTCCACCATTAATGCTATTGGAACAAACACAAGCACAAGTAAGTAGAATCATGATGGTTTCTTTTTAATGACTGTATTTGTTTATAAAAAGTGCTTTATTGGCAACCACTAGTTCCTCTGTTTTTTTTGTTTTTTTTATCTTCTTCTCTTACAAGTTGTTGGGGTCAGTTTATGTACAGCCTGGTGATCTGTACAGTGTTACGCTGCATGATTCAAACCATACTCCGTGATAATTGAAATTTTGGGGTGAAATAATGTTAAACTCCTAATTATAACATTTGCACATGTAAATTCTTGCACTGCAAAACCAAAGTCATTGGCCCAGATTTGTTGATGTTTGTAGAAAAGTAATAAAAGAAAAAAAATCAATTTATGCAATTCAATTTATATAGAGGTCTGTGCCATGTTTTATTTTCTGCTTATAATTTATTGAAGCAAAAATAGAGATTGCTTTTCAAAAGTCACACAGGAACCAGTCTCTGTGCAGTTCAATCATGCAGTGGGCTGAACAGTGAATAAAGATGTGTTTGTAATGCCTAATTGGTTCTGCTTCTGTTTGCCACAGAGGGATGACCACATAGCACTGACTGAATCAACGTTGTAGCATTTGGCTTTTTTATTTTCATTCTAACAAACTGAAATGTATTCAGGTAAGCCATTAGTTCCTGAGAATTCCAAGGATTAACACAGATAGTAGTGGCCATCCAGCACCATTACAAAATGGAAAGGTGGCCTTCTAACACCCCTAATAAACTGTAGAGGTAAATGTGTCACTGCTGAAGAGCTGCTCTGCATTCATGAAATTACAGCAATACTATGGCAGGAAATTTGTTCCTAAGTCATACAAATTCATCACAAGTCTGTTGTCTGCCTATTGATCAGGTAAATAAATGTGAGCAATATCAGTCCTAGGTTAGCTTATATGCACAGACCAGTAAGAAAAGCCTGTATGTTTCTAATATAGTCAACTATGCCCCCTCCCCTCCAGTAGTAGTTTGAAGAACAAAGTGAAACTGTATTAATAATCTTTGGCCTGACAGTGTTCTTCCAATTTACCATATATTTATTACACTTTAATCATGGATGTTGCTTTTTTTGTTGTTTTGCTCCATTAAGATTCAATCTTTCTTATTTGACAAATAACAAATCCTCCACTAAATCTGAACCTTAAATTGAATGAGCTAAATGGCATATGAAAAAATATCTGCATTTGTATCGTCTAGCATTCTAAAGTTAGGTGATTGTAAAGATTCAGCTTTTATTTAGCCAGGAACTTCCATTTGTCTAAATCCAAATCCCACTAAAAAGGCTTGGATTCAGCCAAATCCAGAACTGATTCCAAAATTCAGTGACTCTCTTGTCTTTATTGCCTCTGTTTCAATGTACTGAAAAATAGGGCATATTCCTAAATGCCGTCTTATTGCTGTAAAGTATAGCAATTTGGGTATCTTAAAACATGGTGCTCCATGCAAATATTTGCAAACTGTTGTGACTGCATATAAGCAAAGAATGCTGGGACGTTTTATTTCAGCAATATTCCTATAGTTTTACCAGTTTCAAAGTGAGTTATTTGGTCATGAGATTTTTTCCAAAGACAATCGGCACATGGGAGAACACTTTGAAATTCAGTAGACCAGTCAAAATCCAGTGATGCTCGTAAGAAACATAAATTAGTGAATGATGGATATGAATGATTGTAGCTTTTCTATGTTTAAACCTGTCAATAGTGTGTATTAATAGGTAGCATATATCGGCTGTTTGAAAGCCAACATTCTATTGGTTGTTGTGTATTGGTTGTTGTGCTTGTGAGAAGCTGGCACCAATTCTAAAAAAAGAGCAAGATTTTTTTTTAAAAACAAAATATCTAGTTTTTCTGTCAGGACCAGGGTCAGTGTCAGGTTTTCTTGTTGTGCTTTCCTAAACTCTTACAAAAGTATACCACATGACCATAAATATGTTCCTTCCAGTTAAATGCTAGAAGCGAAACAGAGCATAGCTAAAGCTGATGGAGCATCTGATTGATGCCTGGGGAGGCATTGAAGATATGTAGATGTGAGGCATTTTCAATTTGTACTTTACTTGCAAGCTAAAAAAATTTTAGACAAAAAAATACAAAAACTTTAGTATTTTTTGTGTGAAAATCTTAATGCTGTTGGTATTTGTGCTGCAGAATCCATATACGTATTGAAAACACTGGTATTTTAATACTGTGTAATGCTGTAAGCATGAATACCACATGCCTCAGTATATCTAAATTGATACAGTGAAAATGTATTCTTAAAGTTTTATATAAAGTGTCAAGAAAGCTTGAATGATGGATTCCATTGCTTGATGGGTTGGGGTAACCTGGACATCTATAGGTGCATGGCCAACATGAAAAAATAGCCTTATTTAGGGGCCTATTTTATATGCTGTGTAAAATGAAATTCACCTGAAAAATGGTGTAAAAAGTTGTGTGTGTTATCGTTATTTTACACCGCCTCAGACCTTAGTAAGGAGGTTTGGACGGATGTTGATCATATAAAAAGCCTGATGTGTGGCAAATTATTCTGCAATTTTTTACACCATATAATACATCTGCCCCGTTAAGCGGAAATATCACAAATTGCTAAACTGTAAGTCTATAAATCACTAGATATCTATTGGGCCGGTTTGAATTCCCTTCAGACGAGAACTGCATTGGCTCGTTGATATTGTCCTCTCCCAACAGGCCTACATAGGCCTCTGTCATGATCTAATCATTGGTCCAGTATGTAGGTAGACTAATCTGAAAATGATCCGTGGATTTTAATGTGTATGGCCTGCTTTACAATTCCATGTCCATGCATCTTAAGGTGGCCATACACAGGCGGATAAAGCTGCCGATATCTGTCATTTAGACCAATTTGACAGCTTATCTGCCCGTGTATGGGGGCTTCCGACGGGACTTCCCGATCGATATCTGGCCACGATATCGATCAGGAAGGTTTGATTTTTACCCGACCGACCCGTCGGAGCCCCTTGGCGTATCTTAATTCGATCGTTCGGCCGTACGGCCGAACGTTCTAATTACCCACGATGTAGACATGTCGTTAGTGGCATATCGGGGAAAGATCCGTTCGTTTGGCGATGTCGTCAAATGAGTGGATCTTTGAGTCTATGCCCAGCTTTACTCTTGTCCATGGATGACAACAGCATAAATCAGACAGGCAGTCCTTTCCTATTTGTAGTAATATATTTTTTCTGGGGAACTTATCAGGACCTGGGGCTTTCCAGATAAGGGGTATTTCTGTAATTTGTATCTCCATACCTTAGGTCTACTAGAAAATATTTAAACATTAGTTAACCCAATAGGATTGTTTTGTATCCAATACAAACCTTTCAACTGTTTTTAAGTTCAATTGTTTTCAAATTTCACCAGAAACAAGGGTTTTTTCGGATTAGTTTCTATTTTCTATTCATGACTGTTTTTCTAATATTGACATTTAGTGATTTCTTTTTGACCTTCTTGTATCTTTCTAAAGCAGCTCTGCCGGGGGATGGGGGGCGCCGACCCTGTAAACTGTTCCATATTGATACATTTAGTTGATACATTTCTTATATTTGGCCTTGCTGAGTAACATCCCTGAGTTTCATTAAGGGCTGATGTTAGAATTTATGCATTGGAAGCTAATATTCCACAGATGTTGCTGTATCAACTAAATGTAGCAAATTGTGACCTGTACCTGGATTACTGTCAAACCGAAACACCAGATGCAGGAACATTACATTTTACAACTTCAATTGTGGATAAATGGTCAAAAATCTTAATCTTTTAAAAAAGTTTGGATGGTGAACAACCACTTGAGCTGAAGAAGCCAATCAGATGAGTGGTGAAACGTTTTCAAGAAAAACTCCAAAAAATGTCTAGTTGCCTTTGACTTAATTCTATTATATACTGATGTAATTATATCTCAGCTTGGATCAAGTGCAAAGTACTGTTTTACTATTAAAGAGAAAAATTAAATCTTTTTCAAAAATTCTAATTATTTTATTACAGTGGAGTCTATGGCAGTTGCCCTACCTGTAATGCTGAGCTTTCTAGATAATGGGTTTATGAATGATGGATCCCATATATGTATTCATTTTTTGAGGCCAGTGACTAAATTTACATGTTGCATAAAATAAACAAGAAAGTGGTTGTAATTGCAGGCCTCTATAAACATAAAGTGATTACCCTCCTGCTGTTTTAATGGCTTACAACAGAGTACACAACAATGCAGTGTGCTGTGCTATATGTTTTGTTTTAAAACATCTTGCTAGATCTAAAATAAGGACAATGTATTGTGAGCGAAGTCTGCAAGATTCTTTTCCTTCCAAGAATGCTCTGAAATGTCTGGTATGTCCTAGTATCTGACTAAACCTCTACAGGTTATACTATCAGTCATAAATGATCATATATGGAGAAATGAGCAACGCACATACCTTCCCTAAAATGTCATCTTAGCCAGTGAATGGTATTAGAGCCTACTGTGATTTAATAGGCACAGTCTCTGATGATAAATACCTAGCCTACTAAAAGAACATATCTTTAAATATAAATTGCTTTATCCAAGCTTCTGTTGTTAAGCTTTTTCCTACAGAAACTTTTTTTTTTTTTTTGCCTTTGGCATTTCCATATCATTGGCAGCATCATTCTTGTGTTCTTGCTTTAGATGTTTTTCTAATGTTTGCCCAGAGTTTGTTTGAGTCAGCCCATTTATTAGATTTCTTAAAACGATCCCAACCTTTACTTGAATGATCAATTTCTTGCACTTCTTACATACCCACTTAAATCAAGTCTCCCCGAGCACAGTACTGACATTTTGGAACAAATCTACACTTCGTTTTTTTTTATTTTATACTTATCACTTATCTGATGTCACAATTATGTGAGTGGCACCAGCATGTGAACCTTTTTTCCCTTTAATTCATCATGGAAAAACAAGATTTAGTTATAGTGTTGTTTAAGCATTTCTCCTTTTGTGGCCGACTGTTGATGAAAATTTGGGAGTTCTAGATGACTACCATATTTCTTCCCTCCCAGTTTGGATGTTCATAGTTTATTTGAAGTGGGACATGTAGTGGTCAGGTTGTTTATCTGTAACCTTTAAAGGGCATTTATGGTTCCCCAAATGTTTCCCCCAATTGGAGCTACATGCCGACACAACCCACACTCTATTGTTGAATATGATCTGCACACAGGCAGAAGCATAATCACACGGAGTTATCGAAGTTGTGTTGGCCATGTAACAATTTTGTTTTATGATTTTGTATGTAAGATGGACAAACCAGGTTTCCCTAGATGCAAGTTATCCGTATCTGCTTCTATTGCAGATAGAATTCCATATAATTCAGATTCAGAGATTTATGGGTGATATGGAATTCAGATGTCCTTGTGGATTAAAAACACTATATACATGTCAAGTTGATGGAATGATTAGCAGTTATATATCCAGCTGGCATGCAGTGTAGTAGGGGAAATATATTGTATGGTGCAGAGTCTTTGTTTTAGCTCTGAGAACTGTATTAACAAAACGGCTTTTGTTTGGCTTTTCTTTGTTTGTTTTTATTTTCCTCTGGATGCTGTCCAATTTCTAGTTTTACTGTTTTTGCAAACCTCCAGTTCTGACCATATCTGTGAATATATTTTTCACCATGGTGTTCTTTTGTGCCTGCTTTTCATTTCACCAGTCAATAAAGACTCCAACTGAAACGTGGTTTACACCCCCCCCATGAATTTCTTCACTCCAACAGTTGGCCACTGCCATTGCTAGCCTATATTTAAGAAGGAACTTCATTCATTAACCAAACTGAGAACTAAGGGTTCTCTTGTGAACAAACAGGCCCTTGAATCATTCTATGCATGTCATTTCTTATGTGCTCATGAACATAAAATTCTCAGTCTGCATCTATTCTCTCAACGTGATCATCCGTGTTCCAGAGGTGTGTTTAAATAAAGAATTGCAAAACAAAGTCCTTCAACTGTTTTATGTAATTGTGACACAGACCTTTTTTTAGCACTGCCTAGACTCAATAATGTGCAGTTCTATCCTTGGGATGTTACATTGCATCTCATTCAATTTTTGTGTAACTACATGTATGCATAGATGCGTCTTCACCATGCCAAACACTTAGGGGGTTATTTATCAAAGGTAGAATTTTAGAGGTTTTTTTTATACCGCAAATTAACTCAAAACTTGGATGCTTTCTTATTTAAAAAAATTTCAGGGGAAAAAAACCTCAAATCGCTCGAATTGATCACGTTTACAGGCAAAACCCTTGAAAAAAACCTAAACATCATGAAGGCTATTAATATCTCTAACTGGTTCAAGGGACCTCTCTCTGTCATTGATTCCTATATGACCTCCACACGTTTTAGATGGTGTATTTTAGAATTCAGGCTATTTCCAGGGTAATAAATCTCGAAAAATTTGATTTAAAAAAAAAAAAAAAAAAAAGCTTGAAAAATTCAAAAAAAACATTTTTAACCTGACAAATAGATTTTTGACCAAAAACGTCAATAACTAAAATTTTTGTGGAAAACACAACACGATCCTTAATAAATCTGCCACTTATTGACTTGCTACCTGCGAGCAAGGTGAATTAAGTGACTTAAGGTGGCCAAACACGGGCCGATAAAAGCTGCTGACATAACGAGTCGATGGGGCCATCCCCTCCAATCATGCCCCCCCTGGGCATATCGGGGAGAGATCCGCTCGTTTGGCGACACCGCCAAACGAACGGATCTCTCCGTGTATGGCCACCTTAAATTCAGCAATCATCAGATCTCAACAGATGTTTTTTTTTAATTAGTGTTTAATGTAATTAGTGGATGTGTCAGGCAATTCAAAATGACACAAACATTTGTTTGTTTTTTAGTTCTCTCAGGCCAGACACATCACAGCCCCTTGAAAAGATCTGTTTCCCTTACTCCACCCATGAATGTGCCAAACCAGCCTTTAGGACATGGATGGATGTCTCATGAGGATTTGCGAGCCAGAGGATCTCAGGGCATCCCCTCCGATCATGCCCCCCTGTCACCACAAAGCAGCGTAGCCTCTTCAGGAAGCGGCGGGAGCGAGCACTTCGAAGAACAGTTGTCTGCACGCAACACATTCCAAGACGAAGGTAGTGGTATGAAAGGTAAGTGCAACATTGACCATAAAGGAAACCATGGGACACCTTATTGAAAGTTAATGATGTGCACTGCAGTCATTCATATGATAGTAATGTCAATGTATATAAATAGAAATATCGTCACAATTTTTTCAGTCACTGACTAACTGTTGCCACCCAATATATGGCCATCATATGTCGCTTAAACTTTGTTGATGGGATTGTGCATTGGCCCATTTATACTGTTTTTGGATTATGTCACAAATTCTGGCAGCCCTATCTGGTTCACCCATTTTATTCCTTGAAGAAAAACCCCTGACCACAGTAGAAAGGGATTTTACAATTCTACCTAACTAATGTGTTCTAATAGACCACACACAAACCTTCTATCACTATATGCAATAAAGAGAAAAAGAGCAAAGATATACAGTCATTTTACATAATCTGTATTTCTGCAGTTTGTTCATTCTTGATAGCCTAGTAGTCAGTAGTTTTCAAGCTTTGTGTTTTCAAGGTTGCAGTAAGGGGATACAAGCATCCACAAAAATTAGTTTAATACTTTAGCCATGCTTTTACATCCTAATGCATTGTTTTGATCTGCAAATTGTAAAGAACCACCATTCTTATATAAAATTTTAAGTCCGTTTTTAGTTTGTCTTTTATAATGGGATAAGATGATAAATCTTGTGTGAAGACATATAAAGGAAAGTTGGTGGTACCATGTTCAATTTAATCCTGATTAAAACTAGTAAATAATCAGTGTAACTGGTGGCACTCTAAGGAAATATTTCAGCTAGGCTCACAAAGCACGAACATCTCAGAATTTCATTGCATAAGATATTTTATAACCTCCAATTGTATTATATACTTATAATGTGTAATATATTATTTAATGGATGGTGTTTTAAAATATTGAGTCTTTTTTTTTCTGTCTGTTTTTTGCAAAATTTGCAAGTTTCCCCTTTCTTTTGTTTTCAATTACTAGTGATTGTTTCGTTGACAAAGATTGACAGAGTGAAGTCATTGCAACTTTTATAACAGAGTTGCAAATAGGTGCTTGCCATCTTGATCCTGCAGTGTTAAAGTTGCTATACACTGAGAGACTCTACAAGCTATTTAATCAATCACCCGCAGTTGCTATAGAATTGGTCATACGCAGGGTTGTGTATATGATCTTGTGCCACCTCTTATTTACTTATCTGCCAATTAGCCATCCACCCACCCCCAAGGGGCAGCAGTGGATGAAATTTACAATTTGACATTACACAGATCAGCTATGGACAGTGGTTATTTGTGCTTCTGGATATTAGCACTTTATCCATTCATTTTGTCTTCAGTTATAAAGTGTACCTAACATGTTTGCAGACATAGAATCACTTATGCATTAAATAAAAAGACAACAAATATATATATATATATATATATATATATATATATATATATATATATATATATATATATATATATATATATATATATATATATATATATACACACACACACATATATACACATATATACAACAATTCCAGAAGAGACCCGCACTCCAAGATATGTGAAAATTAATTAATCTTTATTCGTACTTGTGCATTTATAGCCTTACAAAGTGCTAATTATGAATAAACCATCTTAGGGGATGTTACATTTTCCATACTATTAATATTAATGACAATTCTTATGGTGTTACCTATGTCATTTCAGATGTCCCTGCCTGGCTTAAAAGTCTTCGTCTACACAAGTATGCAGCACTCTTCTCCCATTTGACCTATGAAGAAATGATGTCGCTGAATGAATGTCAGCTGGAGGCACAAGTGCGTCTTTTATGTTTATGTTTTGCTATTTGTTGCACTGTATTTGAATAATTGAGGGTGAAGGTATGCATATGCTTGAGCATTAGGATATTATTGGAATTAGAAATTGCTTTGACTCTGAAAACCTCTGATTGCCTGTGTTATCTTGCACAGATAAGTTTATAAGTGTTTTAATAATGTAAAGTAGTAAAACATTGCACTAGTAAACACCAGGAAATATTACAGTGCATCGTAATAAACAGGCCTAAACAATATCATTATTATATGTAAAGTAAAATATTAGGATATTATAAGTTACTGAGGAGTTCCATGACCATATAAAAACAAAATAAAAACAGGCCATGGAACTCTGAGGTGACATCTAATATTCTCATATTTTGTGACAGGTTGTACTTTATTTATTATAATACACAAGTTTTAGTGAGTCATGTAACAAAAATGACATCACTACTCACCGTTTATAACTGATGACATCACTAGTCACCGTTTATAAGGATATAATTTACAAGATATTCATGTCTTTTTTGTATTATATTAATATTAAACAAACCATGCACACATTTCTAAGAGACGGCGCTATATGACACCATGAACATGAATCTTGCTGCTGCTTCATGTTGGCAATCCTTAATAAGCAAATTGGAGGTTCTTCCACCAATACTTTCATAAAGCACAGGTGCACAATTAGCATAAATCATTCATTTGGAACACTCCACTTAGCTCTTTCCTGCTTCCACTATACTCACTACGATCATTGACACCTTACCATTACTTACCTCCCAACTGTCCCTTTTTTAGAGGGGCAGTCCCTCTTTTGATAGCACAAACCGCAGTCCCTCGTTTGTACTGGAAAGTCACGATTTTCTCTGCACTGAAGAGGCAGAAAAAGAAACCATGTTTCTAATTTAATTGGCTTTTGGCAGAGAGCCCAGAACAGCCACAGTTGCAGATAAGATATTTTTGTAACAATTTTGAGATAAGCAAATAAGTAATTGTAACAATATAAGATAACGGCTTAAAGGGCAATTCACCTTCATTAGCAAAACTGTAATAACTGAACAAAACCACAGAAATATGTTCAAACTTTCATAACCTGCCAAATTTTGTAAAATTAACATGGTAATTAGGGTGTGTGGCCACACAAATGGGCGTGTTCAAAAAATCGCCACACTGCAAATGGCAACTTTTTTGTCCCCCTTTTTATTTCCAAAATGTTGGGAGGTATGCCATTAGCAGAAGATTGCTCAGTGTTCTATTTTAGACATTTATAATGGCATATTGAATAGCAGGGATGTAATCCTATGATGGTGTTATAACCTTTAAATATAAATCTTAGCTGTTAATGGAGAACTAAAACCTGATTTTTTTTGAGGAATTTTTGTACTTTCAAAAATGTTATATGTCTGGATCCTCAATAGCCCTGCAATAACGAAGTTTCTCACTCTTATCGTATGTCATGTTCTTTTCTATTTCACCTTGCTCTAAGATTAGCGTTCTTTAATCCAGCATGTGTGTCCAGTGCCGCTGATTGCACTCTGCACATATGGTTGCATGGGTTGCATCAACTATGTACATCGTCATTCTAAAGTAACCCAAGCAATTTCTGCTGAGCAAGCTGAATTGAGCATTGATTTGTGGAGCTGGAGTTTTTTTGGATAATACAACTAGACTAGATGGCCACTGCCTAGGGTGCTTAGATAGGGGGAGGTTGATGTCTCTGAATGCAAAGAGGAAACAAATATATGGTGGATACTACTTATATATCAAGATGTTCAAGCAAAAGGTAATGTCTTCACATGGCTAAAACATTATATTAAAGAACTTGTACACTAACATATGAGAGGCTTCATATAAGGTAAAATATGCTATATTGCTACTCTTGTGGGATATGGTGTACAAGTTTGTTTTTTGTTTTCAGGTTCTTAAACTTGCATTACAGCAGTGGTGCTACAAACTGATATGACTTAAAAATCAATCAAAGGGTTAGTGACAGACAAATAGAGCAATATATAAAAGAGAAGTTCTTAGATTGATTGGGGGGTCATTTGCTTACTGCAAATGCAGTTGTCATACAAAGTTTGGTGCAGTCACTCATAAAAGGTACTTGAGTCCAAAGCCGCTCCTTGCACTTCTTTATAGTTGCACTTGGCGGAATTGCTTTAATTCCTCAAATTTAGTGGAAGAGCAACCATTGATGCAGGGCAGTGCTTTTCATCAAATTGACAATTTAACTTGTGCCTTAAAAAATATGTGCACGTGCCATTTCCACGCAGAGCAAGTGACTACACTTCTTATCAGCAATTGCAAATGTATGAATTTAACTGTATTGGCCTTAATCATGTGCACCCCCCATACAGATGCAATGAGGCTGGAATTATGGGAGAAAATGCTGTATTGGAAATTGCATCTAAAATTGTGCAGGTCGGTAAGCAAATGACCCCTATAACGTGGCAATTTAAAGTAATACAAATGTATTCATTACATATTTTGAAGGATAAAATCTATTAACAAAATGTAAATAAGGAGTGGTAATCTTCCTCCTGGTAGCCCCACCTAGTGTCGGACTGGCCCACCGGGATACCAGGAAAACTCCCGGTGGGCCCAGGTGTCGGGGCCCTTGTGCTGCTAAAGATTTGGGCTATTTCATGGCCATTTCATATTTCTTTGAGAACAAAGAGGATAAATAGATGGAATAATAGATTATAGTATGTAGAGAATAGGAGAATAAAGGTTGAGTGAGGAGAAGAAGAATAATAGTACTGAGAGTGGGCCCCTGGTCTAAGGTTTTTGGGTGGGCCCCTGGTGTCCCAGTCCGACACTGGCCCCACAGAAGGTATTCATGGGATGACTAGGTGTGCTTTTTACCTACACTCTGCCTTACGTACAAGATGTAGTCTGTGAAAAATAATATTGTACAGTGGAAAAGGTGCTATGATATAAGGGCTATTTTTATAAACCTGTGTATTTTTCTTTACATGTTATGTCATTCATTGCAGTGCCTGGAAGCACTGATTTCAAAGAATATTTATAAAGGTGTGTAATTTCTTTAATGCTGCCCAAACTTCATAAGGTACACCATCATTTTTTGCCCCTCAGACCTGATGTAACCTATTCAAAGTTCATTAGATAAATTCAGATGAAGTGAATATTGTATAAAATGCATATATAAAAAAGCAGCAGTGAGAAATGGCTTTTTTACACCCCATTTTGCAAGCTATCACTGCTTTTACACCAGAATCTTGTGGTGGGATTTCACATGAGCCTAAAATCAAAGTAATGAAATAAAAATGCACCAAATTATATGCAGTGAACCATATTTTACACACCTTATAGAGGCAGCATACAGCCTTTTTTCAACATGATCTTAATGAATTGGGCTTGAGCTGGACATACTTATTCTTTAAGTATTCTTTTAGTTAACAAAATTCATTTATTGCACTAAACAAGAAAATAAAACCACTTTCACATTCCAGCTTCCTTTTAGGCTATTTGCAGAAGAGAAGCTGATAAAACCAATTTCCAGTCCACAAATAAGCCTTCTATATAAAGACTTGGCAGTATTTGCATAAAGAAATATTACTGTTTAATTTGCCTCGAATTGTATTGTGTATTCTTATATTTCATTAGTCTGCTTAAATCTAACCGGAATGCTTGCACTCGTTCATAATGACGAGCTGTGTCAGAAAATGTCCAGAAACAGTCATGTTTTAATGTTGTTTTACAGAATGTCACCAAAGGTGCAAGGCACAAAATAGTCATCAGTATACTGAAGCTGAAAGAGAGACATAATCTATTAAGAACTTTAGAAAGGGTAAGTTGTCCAAATGACTTGAATGAAGTAACTACGATATCAAATAGTCAGTTGAGATTTCATGTTTTTTGCAGTTATTGTTTTTTTTCAGTGTCTTAGTAAACAGTAGTTTATATTGAAGGCAGAAGTACATTACTTTGAAGTCCTCCCACTGGTGTCAAAACATATAAGTAACTATAAATCTTGTTGGAGGGACACAGTGCTCTAACGCTGAAAAAAAACTGTTTTCAAATTTTTCTTTATGCAACAGGACGTTCTAGAAGGAGGCAATTTACGCGTTCCTCTGCAGGAGTTGCATCAAATGATCCTTACCCCAATTAAAGCTTACGCTCCACAAAACTCCAATACAGAGGAACATAACAGGGAGGCAGATTCTCAGCCACCTTTGCTGACTTCTGAAAACCAAACTTCTGACAGTAAGGACTCTGCTTCAGGAGGAATCCAACAGCATCATATCAGCAGTTGTGAGAGTGAAAGTGGAGGTGTTCCCTTATCTGAAGGTGATCTTCCAGGCCAGTTTACAAGAGTTATGGGTAAAGGTGAGTCATTTGTTTGCTCTTAATCTTCGCCAAATGTTGGTAGGTGTCTAGCAAGGAGAACAAAGCCTTGCATCTAAAGATATGACACATACAGACTGTTACAGAGGGGCCTATAATCAGTATATTGCTATTTAAGAACATGTTAAAGCTTGATGGGAAAACAATGTACCTCCTGTGCTGGTCAGCAGTACCTCAGTCTTCGTTTCCTACTGCTCAAGCCTGAAGGATGGTGACCAGTGCTGGATTAACTTTTTTTTTTCCTTCCAGACTTATTTTACAGTTAAAATAATTGTCAAAATGCATTTTAAACCATTGTCACAGAGTGTATGTTTAGTATAACATAATTTCAGTGTACATAGGGTAATGCATTTACCTAAATGGCCATTGCTTCAGTAGAATCTTTGCATTGTTTCTAGGGGCATGTTTATTTCATAATAACATGTCATTTGTGTTAATTGAGCTTAAAATATGTATGGCAGCACCACAGTGCAGTATTGCATTATGTGCTGAGAAGGTGCTTAGAAGTGGCTTTTTGTGTTTTTTATTTTCTAGACATATGTTAGAAAAAGAAATGTATGCTTTCAGAGCACAAAAGGTGGTTGTAACATCCCACATACAGGAGTTTACACTGTAAACACTGTATTTAATGTCTGTTAATTATCTTTAGCTATAGACAACTATTTTAATTTTTTTCTCTTTTTGTCAGTCTGTACACAGCTTTTGGTCTCCAGACCTGATGAAGAAAATATCAGTTCTTACTTGCAGTTAATTGACAAATGCCTCACCCATGAAGTAAGTTACAGATGATATATGCTCATTATTTCTTGAATGTTTACTTTTCATAAACAGAGACTCCAAATGGCTCCCTCCTGATAAATGTAACCCCTATAAAGTGCTCATTCTGGTATAAATCAAATCTGAGGTACAACTCTAGCCCCAGAATGCCTCATGCAGACATTGCAGATTGCCTGGCTATGATAGTCTAATGAGGAAATGCAACGATAAACCTCAATATTAGAAAAACAATCACAAATAATCATTTTCATCTTACTTCGCATATTACAGATATGGGACCCTTTATACAGAATGCTTGGGACCTGAGGTTTTCCGGATAATGGGTTTTTCCATAATTTGGGTCTTCATACCTTAAGTCTACTAGAAAATCATTTAAACATTAAATAAAACCAATATTCTGGTTTGGCCTCCAATAAGGATTAATTATATCTTAGTTTGGATCAAGTACAAGGTACTGTTTTATTGTTACAGAGAAAAAGGAAATCATTTTAAAAAATTTGGATTATTTGATTATAATGGAGTCTATGGGAGACAGCCTTTCCGTAATTCTGAACTTTCTGGATAACGGATTTCCGGATAACGGATCCCATACCTGTATTTATATGTATGGGATTTGTTGTCTATTAAAATTAATATGCCATGGTTTGTTTATTAAAGGGACAAAACCAGAGTTTTTAAGACAAACTAAATATCTACCTTGCAAGAACCAAGAAGAGCAATAGGCAAAAAGTATTTTCTGCACAAGTCCTTTTTATTGAATGGCGAAAATGGAAATTAAAGGGTGTATTTTCCTTGTACCTGGCATCAGTATTTAACACTATGGATAATGCTGAGTTTCAGCCCTTTGTGGCATGACACACAAGTCGTATCAACCCCCTTTTGCATTACTTCTGTGTGCCGGTTCCTCGTTTGTCATTTCCATTTGGATCCATGGGAGGGCCGTCTTCCTAGAGGACTGAGCACCAGATTTCAGTAGCAGAGGAGGGCCAGGGAGTGCGTGCGAATTTGACTTTGATCAACACAAGCTGTATCATCCATGATGGTAACTTCTGAAATGACCAGGGTTGGGCACCCCTTTGTAATATGTACTGCATTTGTATCTTTTGTACAAAATAGTTGGATGAGCAAGCGCTAGAGCCAAATCATTATAAGATGAGCAGAAAGCTGCTTATAAAAGGATGCGTGACTGATTAATTTTCTTCTGCATTCTTCCTGTAATGGGTGCAATACCAATATCATGAAATTATGTATTTGCTCAGGCATTTACGGAGACACAGAAGAAGAGATTGTTGTCATGGAAACAACAAGTGCAGAAGCTCTTTAGGTCTTTCCCTCGGAAGTCCCTTCTGGATGTCGCTGCATACCGGCAGCAGAGAAAGTAGGTTGTGTTAAGATCTCCCCGAGTGCTTGTTACCTTAGTGACTGCATTTGATTCCATTCTTGGGAAACCCAGCTCTATTTCTACCTTGGTTTTTTTTTTCTGTTATTCATTACTGCTAAATGCCAGTGCATCCGTCTTTGGGGCCTGGGGTTCCTGTGTCTAAGAAAAAAAATATTTTTTAAGAAGAGATTGTTTCAGGCACTGATTCAATTTTACACAAACAGATCCTTAGAAAGGATGCAGTATTCCCCCCCCCCGCCCCTCCCCAACAATTCATCTCCTCATTTCCACTCCAGCATCTGAGACTCTAGTTTAGCGGAAAAATTGAGCAGACAGACATCGATTGCTTTTTCTTTGTCAACTGTTTAGTAGGAATGAAGAACATTACCAAATAAGACCGTGATATTGAAATAGAATGAGTTCAGCTGGCTTCAAAAAACAGTCACTCCAAAGTAAGCTGATGTCTCTATATGCCATTAGCTCTAGTAGACCTCTTTAATAAATAACCTGAAGGTAATTCGTTTTGGCTACTTAAAGAGGTAGGAATAATAATTCTTAGAAACTGTTTGTATGTGCGCCTGTCACCTGAAGTAGAATGATGACAGTTAGAGTTCAGCTTCCTCATCAGTGATGTCACCCACAATACATAGTGTTATCATAGAGAACACGGGGTGGCCGTGAATGTTCAAATTCCAATGTAGAAAAAACTCAACCGTACCAAACTCAAATGTGCACTAATTTATTAAAAAAAAAAAAACTGGAATCTAAACAACTTGATCAATAAAAAACAAGCAAAGCAACTGCAGCAAGTTTTCAGTCTACATAAACTCTCAAAAACATTTAAAAAAACTCGAAATTGCTTAAATATTGTCAGGACAACTCCTACTGATTTCTACATGAACTCACCAGCTTTTTAGTATTGCATCCAGGGATCTTTGGACCTGGAATGTTGCTGCAAAGGTGATTTTTTTTTCCATCAAGTGTTGCCACTTAGGGCTGCCAGCTGCCAGAAATGGGTTCCGGTTGCCCTTATCTGTTACCACCCAGGAATGTGGCCATCCAGGGAGGGTATTTGAGCTTTATAACATACACATATATATATATATATATATATATATATATACACACACACACATATATATATATATATATATATATATATATATATATATATATCTATCTCATATTGTTTTATTATAAATGCCAACAGATTTTCATGTGTTATTCAGTTAGACAAATACTAGGAAAGCTGCATACTCGGTTTGTTGTTGTTATAGTGTTTATTGTGCATTAGTAAAAGCTTTTTGTTATCAATAGAATTTTGCCATTTTGTACTTTAAGTTGCTGAGCCTCTGTAATTAACAGGACTAGTGTTGATATGCTCATTGGCAGCCGAGGCTTTGGACAGTCCAACTCCTTACCAACAGCTGGATCTGTAGGTTCAGGAATAGCAAGAAGAAACCCAAGGCAGTTCCAGATCCCTTCCCGAAATCTCCCTAGCACTCGGCTTAGTCTGCTTGGTGCAAGCAGTCTTCTAGGAGCACCACAAAGGGCTTCTGTCAGCAATCCTGCCATGTTAAAGCAAGGTCGACAGGTTGGTTACAATGATTGTAAATGTTTGTGTCCATTGTAATACTATATATTTTATGTAAAGGCAAAGTAATCATTGTCTTCACTTGGCTAAATGTTACCATCGATAACTGCTACTTTTCAAGCTTTCAGGTTTTTTTTTAATACTCTGTTCCTTTAAGATGTAGATATTTTGCTAAAACCCTTTACATTTTTTAGCATAGTCAAATATTTTGCCTCAGATGTACACTGCAGTAATAGGCTAACTCCGTATACTAGTAAAAATTAAAAACATTATTGGTAAAGTGAAAGTTTGTATCTGCTGATCAAGCACCTATAAATAAACCATTTCTTAGCAGCAAATGTCCTGTTTTATACAAGAGAGCTTTTCATTCTGTAGTCCTGTAGAGAACCATGAATGCCATTTAACTCATTATTTATCTTCCCGTGTAAGAAACAAATCCATTGTATTTTACAGAGTTATTACAGAGTTCCTTTTTGTCCTGTTTAGCCGAAACGGCTGCCCCACAACTAAACAGCATCTTATTTTATTTAAATTATAGTAGTGTTTCCAAATCAAACATTTTTACCAATGCAGTTTAATAGTGTGTTATATTTAAATGAATATGAAACGCTTTTAGTTTTTCTGGTCCTTTGCACTTTTGGTACAGAAATTAACAAAATAAGTGTAAATACTTTACATAGAGACAAAGGCACTGATAGAGGCACAGTCTGTTTGTCACTTGTATGATGGTTATGCTGTGGGGTGGCTATTTAAAAGCCTGTAGTGAAGAGAAATGTCTGGGGAATGTGGAGTTTGTATAGTCCGTTGTAGACTGGCTGTAATAGCTTACATTCCTTTTACCAAACTATAACAATACTGTGCATTAATTCCCTGCTAAAACATACTTTTTTGTTTTTAATTCCAAAACTCAGGGAGGTCATTTTCTTAAAACACCAAAAGATAGGATTTAGGAGATTGGCCTAGCTTCTGCTATGGCAGCTTGATGGATAAACACCAGCTAAAGGATTTAGCACTTGATTAGAAGCTGATTGGCAGTACCACCAAGCAGTAAATTGTGGCCTTTGTCTCAGAGCCGAGTCTCTTATCTCCCTACATTTCTGAACAGTAGCTGGAAGCTTTGGAGTTTGAGAGACAATATAACACAGATTTCGCTGTATCCAATTATGCTAGGCCATATTTTCCTGATCTACAAACATGCTAGGGTTAAATGATGGCATGCATAACCCTAAATTACCGCAAATCCTCCTCCCCATACTACAGCTCTCCATTCTTGTTCTCTATATTACCTAACTCAGTTCTATTTTTTTCCACAAGTCTGGATCCTTTTAGAGAGGGGGAAAAAAACGAAGTAGTGAGAACAGACTGCAGGCATTTCCTGTTTTCCCTCGTCTCTGTGGAGAGGTACTGAAAAGGGATGTGGAAAGTTAGACGTGAAAAAGGAACAAGCCAGGTGCATTTAAGCTTGGAAAATTCTACAGGCGTTGCACTCTGCTGCTTATTGATACTGACTATTTATAAAGCGCCAACACATCCTGTGCCATCATTCAGTTATAGAGTAATCAGTAGAGCAAGCAAAAATCACTCTAGACGCCCGTAATTGTGGGAGCTTTCAGGCTACTGTGAAGGGGCTGAACAGATGCATAACGTACCAAATCAGCGTCCTCCTAACAGCCCTCCCATTTAGGGTGGACAAAGTCAGGACGGATACAAAGCTTAAAACTGTTACAAGGGCTGGTTTGACTTGAAGGACAGCAGCACAGTTGCCATCATTCCAGAAATATGAAATGATCATTGAGGAGTGCAGTGTATATTTGGTAAATATGGGTAATATATTCAGTGTGAGCTGAATATATTACCCATATTTTTTGGGGGGATTTGGAATCCCTTGTGTGTTGCGCATCCACTTATAGTTGTGCAGGGTGTATTCTCTAATTTAATTATATTTGGTACATTTATGGGCAGTTAGACTTATGACAGAAGCCCTGCTCTGAGGTGGGTTATGTAAGGTGCAGTTTTTGCTACACGTCTAGTCAGCTATAGCAACCAATCTGCTGATAGCAATTATTGGTCACTTGTTTAAAAGCAAACATCACATTGGTTGCTATGAGTAACTGCACCTAGGGTAATCTTTGTGCCTTTTATACATATCTTGTTGAAAGTAAAACCCAAGACCCCAGCACACTTTCCTAAACAGCATACAGGCAAATGAGATGTGACAGTAAAGGGGAGCTAAAGTCTAAAATAGAATAATTCCGGAAATGCTGTATTTTGTATACTAAACATAAACATGAACTTACTGCACCAGAAGCCTAATAAAACAAATGATTTATGCTTTCAAAGTTGGCCACAGTGGGTCATTATTTGGTAATTATGTTAAACATCTTTGCAAGACCAGGACTACGCTCATGCTCAGTGTGGTCTGAGCGTCTGTTGGGAGGTTAAGCTTAGGGATCGTCATAAATTATTATAACCGCACAAGTCAAATAATTTCTGCCATAGAAGCCGATACAGCAAGACTGATTAATAATAAGAATATACAGACTTCACTGGGTCTGTAGAAACAAATCTCTACACGGTCACCTGCTGCTCTACACAGTAGTGTAACTAGAGGGGGGCGGGCCCTGGCGCGCGACGTGTAGCCGGGCCCCCGCCCCCCTCCGTATAGCCGCAATTAGTAAAAAACTCAGTGGCGCGCAATCTACTGGCGGGCCCTGAGGGGGTGCGGGCCCTGGCCCAATCACACCCCCTGCTCCCCCGGTAGTTACGCCACTGGCTCTACAGGCAAACAAACAAAGCTGCTTCAGTTCTGTGAAGTAAGGTGGGGGGGCTCCCCCTGCTGTTTGAAAGTAAGATCATTTTCCTGCAGAGCAGTTAGGGACCATCAGAAGTTTCCTATCCACAGCAGTCAGAGCAAGTAAAACTTAGGGGAATTTCATTGCATGCAGTCAGGTTTCTTATAAAAACAGTACTCATTTTTTAATTAAAGTATATTGGAGATGGATTTTTTTTTCATTAAGAAAGTAAAAATGTGATTTTGTTTTTTTTGCCTTTACATCCCCTTTAATGTCCTCTTTTCCAACCTTACATGGGCCACCCCCCAGCCAGCTATTAAAATACCCCTTGCCCTTACAAAATTCATTAAGGCAGCACATTAGCTTATGCCAAGATATAGTGGTGAACTTTTGCTTGGTTTCAAATGGATCATCAGTCACAGTCGTGCTGTTTCCAGCCAGTAAACTTTCTTTTCACCCCTTGTAATATACGACCAAGTGCTTTAAAATTAAGGTTGGAACATCTAGTATAGGTAAATCTAGTTTGGAACACTTTATTTATTTAAAGGGATAGTGTATACCTTTGTTTGATATGAGCAAAATAATGAGTTGTTTTTTCCCCCCAAAAGCAGCTTTTAGCTAATATTTACAGATAAAGAGGGTTAAACTAAGAATATTAATTAACTATGTACCCCTTCTCATATAATTTCTTTAAAGCACCATAGAGTTAAACAATTCAATTACAGGGCATTATCTATACAGAATGTCTCTTCCACCTCAGGTAGGGGGTCGCTAGCCCTCTGCCTGTGTCGGTGTGCTGGAAGCCAGAGAAGTAAGAACAGAAGTGAAGTACTAGTGCACATGCCCTTCCTTCCCAGCTTCATTTGCATATCATTCATCTGATTGGCTCATGGCAGCAAGTCGTATTAGAGATATGCAATTTAGAATGAATGTGGTTTGCTGCAGGAGAAACAGCCAGATGGGGTGAAAAAGAGAAACTTTGTAGATGATTCACTGGCATATCTCTTGAGAGCAGGTTGTGTTAAAGAATGAAGATCATTCAGAGGCATGCATTTTGTTGCATAGGCTGTTCAAAGATGAACATCCAGTTTAAGGGACTTATCGAATCATCTGAACTGTTACATATTTGAGAATATATCCACTTGCTTTTATGATCACATCTGAAAAATAGAAGTGTACATTATAATAGCAATATGCATGTTTTCTTCATTGTTCATGTTTTTTTACCTATTTAACTAGAATCTGTGGTTTGCAAACCCTGGAGGAAGTAACAGTATGCCAAGCCGATCACACAGCTCTGTACAGAGGACTCGTTCCCTGCCTGTCCATACCTCTCCACAAACAATGCTGATGTTTCAACAGCCAGGTAAAGCACTCATGTCTACATTCTATGCATGTTCAAGTCATATGTTCCCATGGTTCAGTACCTCTTAGGGCAGTGCTGTCTAACTTCTGTATTACCAAGGGCTTGATTTTTTCTGGCATTAGTGGTAGAGGGTCGATAATGGGTAGCCAGTGTTGGCCACTCCCTGTTTTAAACCACACCCAGTTTGAGCCGCACCCATGCTACCATAAGAACATTTAAGAGCTTGTCGACATTAGTGGTGGAAGCACACCAAAAAACCATATGGTTAGTGCTCACTGCTGGGATATCACTCATAAGTGAAAAATGTAAGTCATATTAAAATATACCCCTATATCCATATGCCTCCTCCTCCTACCAGGCTCATGTCCTGCAAGTAGCATAGGTTAAGCAGAGTATGGCACACTCAAAATAGGCTTGGCTGAGTATGGCACACACAGGGAGCATAGGGCAGGCAGAATACAGCAGGAGACAGGGAAACCTATCAGGACCACTCTAAGATGAACAGTTTATACTGTTCTACATACAGTGACACAATGCTGGGGCCCTTCATGCTGTTTGTATGTGAACAGGTGTGAGCACTTTCATCTGGGTCTGATGTGTGAACAGTTCTGAGCATTAGGGGTGCAAACAATATACAGTAGATGTTACAGGTGTGAACAAGGAATGTAGATAAGGGTATCATACACTTACTCATTCTCATATCTTTGTTACTTTGGTGGCAGTATTCAGGGGTGCTTCTTGGCCTGGTTCCACCTGGACTTTTTCAAGTTGTTGCTTTCTCTAGGTGTCTACTTCACTGTGTTAGTCACTGCTTACAGTGCGTAACAGAGCAATATGAGAAGGGTGAAAAAGTTATGTTTAGGATTTTTTGAGTTTCTTTGCATGGAGACTCTAAGAGAAGCAGAACCTGTACTTTACAACTATAATAAATGTATTGACCAAGTGTAATTTGCAAGTATGTATGTAGGCATGCTATATAGGCTGAAATGTCACAGTGATACGACAAAATGAAAAATCTCATTGTGAGACAGCTGACACTGACCCATGATGTTAAAACCAATAGGAAAGGTAATACATTTAATTATAAAATTGACAAATATACACTACTACTACATACAACTGCAGTTTTTTTAGGATTCTCTTGTAGCCTAGAGAGAGGGTGGATTATGTCATATTCTGTTTTGGTGCCTCAAGTGGTGTTTTTTTTTTTTTTCCAGCACTTTTTAATCAAAAATGTATTTTGTCTTTCAGATTTCCAGGTACCAGTGACAGAGCCAGATATCAATAATAGGCTGGAATCCTTGTGTCTGAGTATGACGGAACATGCCTTGGGTGGTAAGCAAATCAGAAATAGGCTCTGGGTACACAAAAGATCTGGGTAGAGGCAGACTGTAGGTGAAGAAAACAAGTGTCATCTGATGTTAGAACAAGTTGTAACTACTTTAACAGGAAGCATTTGGTTTGGAAAGAACACTAATTGAAAGCTTTTTGTCCTGCATATGTTAGAATTGTAGTGATATGCGAGACGGTTGCTGAAAGAAGCATTGGTTTAATAACAAAACAAGTTTTTATACCCAGCATGTTTCCATTCTCTTAAGCCTTTACATGGCTACAGCAAAAAAGCATAACATTGGCAAAAAAGCTAATCACAATTTATCGAAAAAGAGATTTAAGGGAAAATATTTTTCCATACTACCCTGTGAGATTAAAGGGATTGATTATTGAGATAAAAGGCTTTACTTACTGCTCAACAGTTTCAAATGCCCATTGACCATTGAAGCATCCCCAGCAGCTTTATCTTTCAGAGGAGGATAGATATCATAGCTGACCTGCACTCAGAGGGCCACGTATTAGGCTGACATGACTTGTTACAGTCTGGTCTCCCTTTCATTTCTACAGATGGGGTTGACAGGACTTCAACAATCTAGAAGCTGAAGGTACCTTGTGAAAGCGCTGGGCGTGACACAGAGAACTGCAGGTGCAGTGTCAGGAATCATCACCCCACTCCCGGATACGCCAAACACACAATTTGCCTTTTTATTTGTTTATTTTAGAAGGAGATTAAAAAAAAAAGTTGATATATTGTGAAAGCATAAGCTGTGCTTGCAAATGGATCACAAAAATGAATATTTGTTATTTTATATATAAAAATTCAAACAAACAAAAAAAGTGCTTTTAGCTAGAATCGTTTTCCTGAATGAAATGCAGAGTGTTCAAGGAAACCATTAAATTATCTTATTCTTGTAAAGGAACGGCCATATCTATACGCTTTTGTCCCATTCTGGTGGTTTTACCAGCATGTGTGACCAAAAGAACAAAAAAAGGGGGGGTTAATGCTTTGTGTTGCTTACTTCACTCAAATTAAGGGTGTTTTGGACTGTTTCAGTTAATCCCTTCCCGCCTATTAACTTTATTTATGTTTACATGGATACAACTGTTATGGGTGCATAAATAATTCCGGTAAACCTTCATTAGCTTAATTATAGGAGTTAATTGGGGGATGAGGAAGAGTTTATTAGCAGCCGGTTTGCAATTTGTACCAGCCATAACATTGTATGAGGGTGGTTACTAAAGGTTACTAGCAAGACTTTGGCACAGGGTGGCCACTCCTCCCCAAACTGTTCTATGCTTTAAGCTGCAGACCCACTGGCCATTCATTTAGCCAGTCTGCTTGTTTTTTTTGCCAAACAGATGTACTGTGAACAATCAGATTTGGATTGGGGTTGGCTGATGGGCCTCCCTGTGATCTGTTCATTCAGCCCAACTAACAATGTGATCTCTGCCATTTGGCTACCATGTTCGTGTGTGACTGGAATGGCCACAGATCTTTTAATTTCGATTCACGTAGCTGTGTGTGACCAGCCTAAGCAAGTCTTCCCTGAAATCGGTGTCCATGTTTGTAAAGCCCTTGACACCATTTAGTCATTCTTGACCATATATTGAAGAAATGTTTTGAAAGGTGTTGAAAATGTTCTAATGGAAGTCTAAGAAAGGAAAATGGAGGTGAAAAAAGAATGGAGGGAATGAAGAGTATGAGAGGTTTTGTATAATAAAAAAAAAGTATCTGTTTCTGAGCATAGGTTAACCCAAATGCTGCATTTGGCATTGCAAGTCATTAAAAAAAAAAACCACAACAAACCACCTATAAGTTAAACTAACTTTTAATTAGGCATACACTGAATCCATAATTACTGGATTCAGGTGACTTTTTTACAAAATATCAGACCGGATCTTGAACCCTAATTTGCATTTCTACATTTTAGATTTAAAAAAACAATGCCAATGCACAAAAAAAAATGCCTGTTCGGTTGTATCTGTACTTTAAACAAAGTACCCAAAGTTATTTTGTGAAAGTATTCATGCCTAATGCATTTTGGAGGCTTTGTGAGTACTCCAGTGCAAAATAGGATATGGCACTTATCTTGAGTGGATGTTGAGAATTGATGTTTGCTTTGTATAAAGCTTAATTATTCAGACCTTTCCATAATATAATTTATTCAGACTTCACCAAAGTCAAGTATATGGCCATCCAGCTTTGTGTACAGTAGCAGAATGCTGGGATCAGAGATTAACAAAAGCTGGAGGGCCATAATTATGGCTTCATTGTTTATACAGTAAAGTTTTTCACTTCACATTAAAAGGGAATTTAAAAGTCTTACAGATTATCTACATAGTATTTTTGTTTTTGTTCTGCCTTATCTTTTTAGTGCTGACTGTATATGAAATCGGCAAGCTGTGTGGCCGATTAATAATGAGAGAACATAGCCAAAATGCTCTGGTTCCTAAGAACCATGCAACATTCTCTTCAACCAAGGCATGTAGCATAGGGATGTTGTTAGTGCTGTTGGGTTGGGAATCCTAATCCTATGCAAGTTTTAAAATCATATCTTTAAAATATTGATAGGTAAGCTTATCAGATCTTCACATTACATTAGCACTAAAACCAATGTTGCAGTGATCTGTGCAGGGAAGAATCCATTTTTAAAATACACCAAGGAGTGATGTTCTCTATATCCTCAAATTCCTCTTTAAAAATGAACAGTTTTCAAAATTGGTGACTGCTGTAGTAAAATCTCTGTTTGTAAAATTGAATGCTTGGTCTTACAGCGGAGCAGAGCACTTGGAAATGCCCATTGAATTCTAACTGTGAAACTGAGCAAGCTTGGAGTGGCATCAAACTTGCAGTGTACTGTGATTTAATTGAAAGCTAATGGAGGCTGGTGCTCTGTACAGCTGTGAGAACTTGTTTGATTTTATATGTATGCAGTCGGAACGTATAGAACACAGGTATGCAGAAGGCTTAATTGGGAATATTGCAGAAACTTGATCAGAATATGTACAGCTGCTTTTTCAAAACTGTACCCATTTAAAGGGCAAAGTTGGTAGGTGCAGTGAGATTATATAATGCCTTTACTGGAAAGATATGAGTTGGAACCCTCCAGGAACAGTAAGGTTTTGCCATTTTTTTAAAAATTGACAGCTATAAAATATGATTGGATCACACCTTTAATTTTAGAAGCATGTAAATGATTATTTTTCCATGCTTTCTTTAGGTCTGTGCCACAGAAGTGGCCTAAAACAGGCATCAAATGGGTTTTTATTTGGCCTACAGATTGTGGCACAGACTCTGAGCATGAAGGGCATTTTATCCTGCTACAAGAGGCCCACTCAGATGAAACACTAAGGGGCAGATTTACTAAGGGTCGAATTTCGAAGTTAAAAATACTTCGAAATTCGACCCTCGAATTGAAATCCTTCGACTTCGAATATCGAAGTCGAAGGATTTAGCGCTAATCCTGTGATCGATCGATCGAAGGATTTTTCGTTCGATCGAACGATTAAATCCTTCGAATCGAACGATTCGAACGATTTTAATCCAACGATCGAAGGAAAATCCTTCGATCAAAAGAAGGTTAGCCAGCCTATGGGGACCTTCCCCATAGGCTAACATTGACTTCGGTAGGTTTTATCTGCCGAAGTAGGAGGTCGAAGTTTTTTTTAAAGGGAAAGTACTTCGACTATCGAATGGTCGAATAGTCGAACGATTTTTACTTCGAATCGTTCGATTTCGTTCGAATTCGAACGAATTTAACCAATTCGATGGTCGAAGTACCCAAAAAATACTTTGAAATTCGAATTTTTTCATTCGAATCCTTCACTCGAAGTTAGTGAATCTGCCCCTTTGTGCAGCATACAGTAAGCATAACATTTGCAGGGCTTTAATTCCCCTTTAATGTGTAGTGCTGTGAACCGCAGCAGTGATCTAAAGTACCTTGTGTTTGCTTGTTTTGGTTTATTTTCCCATAATGTATACAGTAACTTTTTATTCTACTGCTTTTCGAACTGACATCTAAAATGTCATTTGAAATCAGAAAGTGAACTAGAGACAAGATATTTTATGATTTTACCTGTCCTATCCTTCTTGTATTCTATTCTCTCATGCAAATATTTTCCTTGTTAGAGTCAAACTGGAGAGCTGTAGAATAAGGGGGTAATGTAATACAAGTTGCACATTTTGCACCAGGTATGGTAACCTATAGCAGGTACATTTCTTGATCAAATGCACATTCAAATCTGCAGATGAAAAAAACCCAGTTGCATCAATGCTGGTCCTCCAATTGATGTCAGGCCACATCCAAAAACCTCTCAAGGGGGGGGGAGCAAAAATTCGCACACAGGAGTTTGCACTAGGTTCTGTAACTCATACCAACCAATCAGCATGTAGCATCTACTTGTTTGAATGCAAACATCAGACTGGATGCTGAGGTTTACTAGACCTGATGCAACTTTTGCAACTAATAAAACGTTACCCTTTTAGTATGTCTAATATAAATTTTAGTAAATTCCCCCTTTAAAGTAAATAGAGATTTCCTGCATCCACTCCTGACCCAGTGCACCATGTACAGTACACACTTATTCTGCATAAAAACTGAAAATCAATTCATGGAACTTGTTATAACTGAATCATAATGAGGTGCTAAGGTACGTTTTGAACTTAATATTGTAAGACTTTGGGAGAGAGCTGAACACATGTGGTTGTGGGAAGTTGGAGATGAAGTACTTTGTCAGTGTTACATGATAATAGTTGAAATAAGCAGACGTGTAAAAATATATATATTTTTTTTGTTTTGCCATAATAAAGTGTGTATTATGTGCAACAAAGAACTATGGGAAGAAACACATTCCTCTGATGCTATATGAGGAAATTATTCATCAGTTAAAATGTTCTATTTATTCCTTACCTTGTTTATCTTAGAATCTGAACATAAATATATTCTTTTGTGTATGTTTCATAATAATGTGCTATGGCTGGTAACCATAAAATAACTTCTCATTAACTACCATACAGTTTAATGTAAACCTTTAATAATGGTTATTTTGTAGATATATATATATATATTTGTGTCTCTACCTGGTCAGTGTTAAAAATGCAAAAGGAACACCGTTTCGATACATTAACCCCCCTTGTCCCATACAGTAAAAGTGTTAAAATTGTAGCGTCCCCTGTATTGATTGCAGGTCTTGAATTCTACATAAAGGTGATTAATGTATAGAGAAAATAAAGAGTTGCTGCAGGAAGCTGTGAAGTTCTGTTGAAAATGGCAGTGCCTTTCTTACTTTGTGTATTTGCTCTCATCTAATGGAACTGTTTTTATACATTCATCAAAGTTCGGAGTGAGTTCTGTTTCACATGTGCGTTCCCCCCACCCCTATTCACTGTGTAACTGCCGCCACGGAAAGCTATGTGTGTGCCATGACGTCTCTGCTGGCTTTTCAAGATTCTTACAAGATGATATTTTGCCTTATCTATGGTGCTTTATTTACCATTGTGGTTTATATTAATGTAATCCGTGTGGCATTGGTATTGGTGTGCTCTATGGATCTCTTTCGCTTGACTTTTCTTTCTGAAGTTAATGGGATTGAAATAGATTGGGTGCTTTGCAAGTCTAGATTAATAAATGCTTGCATTATTTTATAACTACAGAACAGCCCTAGTGTGGCATGCAAATGTGACATCTGTATTTCTAGCAGCTGCAAGAATAAGAGGCATCTTTAGTAATATGTAATTGTGTATGCAGAGGTTTTTGCTGGGTCTTGTTAACGTTATATTACTTTATGAAAGCAATATGCCTGTCATGTCACATTGGGCCCCTTGTTTTGAGATGAATCGTTCCACACAGCAAGGGCCATTTTGTGCCAAATCCTTCAGGTCAGGGATTCCTTGTTATGGAATAGTAAAAAAGCTGTATGTTAAAGATTCTGTACTTTAGTACAGCTTATAGTAGGACACATAGCATGCCCCATGTGTAATAAAAGGCACTATGTTTGCAGTAGCTCATTGCAACCAATAAGATGTTTACTTTTAAACAGGTGACCAGGAAATGCTACCTGCTAATTGGTCTCTATGGGTGAAAAGAATAGTAGCAACTTAAATCACAAAGCCCCAAAAAAAATTTCCTACCACCAAGCTCAGTGCACGAGTGACAGAGTAAAAGGCAATATTACTGTGAGTTATACAATGTGCAGGTAATACTTGCCCATTATAATTCATAAAAAGCACAGTATAAACCTATAGTATAAGACTGTGAATCTTAGAAAATATCACTGTCTTGGTAACTGTTGCTAAAATCTTAGAAATCCTATGTAGCCCTTTGTGCAGTGAGTCATGGGAAAACTAGTACAGCATACGACAAGCTGCAGAAGCACAACCTGCCCTCAGATTGATATATGAACACTGATCCAACAAATGAAATGAGAAAGGAATACCACTGGTTCCCTAGACATTGTCTTCTGGACAAAAAAACAAAGTATAATTCATTTTCTGTCATATAATACAAATGTCATTGTGATTCCTCTTTAAGCTGGATCAAAGTAATTGAACCTTTACTCATATACCACACCTGGCATTTTCAGTGTCGGACCAGTCCCCTCTCCCGATCAGATTCGGGGTTTTTTCAGGCGCCATGCGGCACCTATTGATTTAGGAGCGACACCTTCATCCATGAGCGCTCGGTACATCATAGTGGGGGGGGCCCTGGACATTAGTCCCGGTGGCCCCTGGGCCCCCCCAGTCCGATCCTGGGCATATTGCAGGAAGAAGTGTATGAGTTTAATGCAAAATAACAGCCAATCAATGCACAGGCAATTTTGCAGCAATTCCAATTCCCATTGGTAGACAAGCTCAAACTTAGTCCACTTTAATATAGAAAGAATTCCGGTGTTTTATGCTACTCACATAAATGAATCACAGAAATAGGTATACATTTAAACGTGTTAGATTTAGTCAGTGTGTGACATAGGAGCGTCACCTCTGAGGATATGGACTTTAGGTTGTAACCAAGCAGAGCACTTAGTGTGGTTAAAGACACCTGTTCTGCTCTTTTCAAGAGTGCTAGGATTATGCTGCTATTTTCTGGTTTGGCAGTAAAAGCAGCCATTACAATACTTTAATGTGAAAAGGCAACACACACCTTCATAGCCTTTTATGAAGTGTATCTCTTGTTAAAAGACACTTACTCCATCGTTTTTCATAATGGAGGATTTTGGCTTCCCAAGTGAAAAATATAATATTTTTGAAAAAAAATGATCTTCAGGAAATACACATGTGTAGCAGTACACCTTTATTTTCTGCAAATAAAGCTTGCTTCCAAGCCAAGAATTCTAAAATAAGCACCTACTTTGAGGCCACTGGGAGCAACATCCAAGGGGTCAGAGAGCATGTTGCTTATAAGCCACTGGTTGGAGATCACTGCTTTAGTCAATGGTGTTTTTCCGAAGCAATTTGTGACAAAGCTGACTGTACCGCATGAGTTGTTAAAGAATTCATCAGCATCACACTAATTCCTGTATGTATAATGGTCTATATAGTCCCCCACTTGTAGATGCATTTATTTCCAAAGACGACTGCTCTGCCATTTACTTCTAATATGATGGAATATTGATTTGTCGGTGCCTTCCTTCTGTTTGAGAGCATTTGATTTAATTGTATTTCATGTAGGGTTGGTGTGGCTAAATTAGCAAATATATGTTGTTCTGCAGGAAATAGGTGCCTCTTTCAGGCTGTTCGTGCTTAAATCATTGGTCTCATACATAAAACATAGACCCTGCATCCTTTTTCAGGCTTCCCTTGCTTGTCCCTTGGTATGTCATTCCATTGCCATTCACCATCGCTGCAGCAACCAGTGTTCTTATGATACTGTTCAGAAGGAAATAGAAATATAGTTGTTGAGGTTAAAAAGGACAATCTGTCTGGTTCAGCAATTTGCTCAAGCAAACGATCAATGAGAACAGTCCCCGGAGAAGCTTTATTCTAAATATTAATACCAGTGGGTTTTTGTGTTTTCTCAAAATTCATTGGATCCTTTATTGAAAATCAAAGAATCTACCAGTAGAGATGCAGCAGAAAACCCCCACCTTCACAGCGTTTACAGTAAAAATCTTTTTTCACATGTTATAAATGCTATCTGCTTTCATATCATCTTAAGTTATGACTAAGGTACACAGGAGTTTTGTTATGGTTCCCATATTTATACACCGTATTAACTCCCTCCCAATAAGTGCCTCTCCTCCAGTTTAACAATCCTTTCTTCATAAGTGAGCTCTCCCATGTCCTTTGTTAGTGTAAACACCCTTCTCTGGACTGGGTCAAATTGAGTAATGTCCCCTTTGGAGCATTGGAGACCAAAGTTGCAATGCATATTCCACATGGGGCCTTAGCAGTGTTCTGTAAAGGGACATTAGCCTCTCCTCGTGTGAATCTATACCCCTTTTATAACAGGACAACATTTTGCTTCTGTGAGCTGGCATTACTTGCTACAGCTAAATTTAATACCCATAAATAGTTCTAGATCCTACTCTTATCAAGCATCGTCCTATTAAGGGTGTAAGGATAGTAAGCTCATAATTAGCCACTACCAGTCATTTTTCAGATCTCCCTGCAAAAATGGCAAATCCAGCATTTTTCTTTCTCTGAATAATGTGCTTTCATTGCTCTGATGGATACCTCCCACCACACACAGTATTTCCTATGCTTTTATAATGCAGGCAGATGTGCTTGAGATTGGTACAAGATGGAGAGCTACAGGTTGGTTCTTCCAGCATTGCTTTATTATTACAAGGTGCCCAAGGCAGCTTGCAAAATATTTTCAGAGGGCTATGCTATTTTATTATTAGTTTTGTTTTATTTTTTAAGCAGCACCTATGTGTTTTTCACACTATGAAAATGTGTGAATAATAGCACTTACTGTTATGCCACCCCGGCCTCTTCTACTTGGCAGAAGAAACATTTAGGGCTCCTGAACCTAATGGTGTCCATGTAGATATTGGTTCAGTATCCTTAAAGGAAATAATTGGCCAGTTCCTTTTTTTCACGTATGTATTGTTAAAGTATTCCATGGAGCACACCTTCAGCAGTACATATAGCAAATGAGATGGCCATTAGAAATCTGAGCAAGTGACCATGTAGCCTCAACTCTTGCTAAAGGCTGTGATATGAATGGAACATTTAATAAGGCCCCATGTATACTTGTGACTTCAATATAATTGAATTCAATAATTGAATGTCATTTCTGATGAAGTTGGTGCTCCTCAGCCTGGCTGATAAGATGATTATATTTTCTCCTAATAAAGACTGTACATAGGTCACACTACAGGCAAGTAAATCATATGTGTGATGAATATTGCTATACGATACTGCTAATAATACAAACTCTTTATTGCCAGAGTTGATTTTCTGTAGGCTGTTGCACATGTGTAGTTGGGTGATCACTTCCTTTGGCTTAAAGTTACCTAACGAAGGACAGGATAGTAAGCTTTTAGTAGACTGTTCTGTCTGGAAAGGAAATCCATAGAAATGAAACATGCCGTATCCTGAAGTCTAGTTCTTGTTGGCATGTCTTAAAGCTTCCCTGCATCTGCACCACCAAACCAATTCCCATGTGAGCTTTGATGAGCAACTTGCTGCCTTACCAGGAATATATGAACTGTAATTGCTCATGTGTGTACAACAGGGTCTTCATGAAATTAAACTCTGTATCGTCACAGTTATTATCTGGCCTATGACAGTCAAATGCAATCCAGTAGTATTTGTAGTACTTATGTGATTGTGATTGTCACAGCTTCTTCCACAATATCTACATGTAGCATCATCTGTTTTATAAAATGGTTGGTGTTTTGAGTGTTTAGCAAAATGCATCATTCCCAATCCAGATAGAATGGAAAGAGCTGTTCCAATTAACTTAGTCACCATTCCCTTTTACACAGTGGAAGCCAGACAAATATTGGACTTTGTGTAATATTTACTGAGGCGCTTAATTCCATTAATATTTTGTGTTGTTGGTACAATGGTGGAGAAGATGTTTGTAGCTTATTGCAGTGACGCATGCAATACATGTATGTAGAGTGATAGGTGTGAGACATTCAGTGTACAAGTGCTGTTTTGCAGTAGACGTGGCGCAACACATTTCTTTCTGCACTTGAAAGTGGGGCCTGGGCCTTATTTGCTACAAAATGTAAAAATGGCAAAAGATCAAAGTCAAATATACTCCTTTTCCTAGACTAAACCGCAAACAAAACCAACAAAGCTTAGTATACACACACACAATTATATGTTTCTCATATTTACATCATTATATATGTGTAAGAAGTGCCATTGCACCTTATTTGTTGTTAGCAGCAGCTGCACTAGATGCAAAAATGTCATAGGCCAGGGCTTGCTCCACACATTATACCTATGATATTTTTTCCATTTCAGCTGGAAAGTATGAAAATACATGCACGTGGTCCACCTTCAAGTTAGCTTTTAGTATGTTATAAGAATGTTATAGAGTGGCCTGTTTTTAGCAATATATATATTAATTACTTACCTTCCTCTTCTGACCGTTTCCACTTCCTCTTCTGACCGTTTCAATTTCAAATCGGGTCACTGACTCCAGCAGCCAAAAACTATTGCTCTGTGAAGGTAAAATTTGCTCCATTTTGTGCTTTTCATCCTATTTAAGCCCTCCTCTATTCATATTCCTATCTCTCTTTCATACCACTGTCTGGTTGCAATGTTAAATGTTATCCTAGCAACCAGATAGCTGCTGAAATTCCAAGCTGGAGAGCTGCTGAGCAAAAAGATAAATAATGCAAAAACCACACATAATATAAAAAAAATGAAGACCAATTGTCTTAGAATACCAGTGTCTACATCATACTAAAAGTTAATTTAAAGGTGAACAACCCCTTCAATAAGTGATGATTACCACTTGTATGTCTGTGAAGGTTCTGATTCATCCAGGTCATTGTATATCTATAGTAATAAGTCAAATCAACTGGACTTGCTGTATTTTTATTTTTCCTTAAAGATGTTTCGCTAGTCGTCCGATTGGCTTTCTCAGTTCACATTCTGAATTGAGAAAGCCAGTCGGATGACTAGCGAAACGTCTTCAAGGAAACAGAGAATAGAGCAAGTCCAGTTGATTTGATTTATTACTATAGATTTGCTATTACTTGCATGCATATGTTTTCTCTTGTAGTTTCAAAACACCAATAGGGCCAAACTAGGAGTATCCTGTGACTGTGTAGAAATGTAGGTAATTAGCTTATAGCTCCAGGCTATTCCTGGAGTCCACATGATCAGGGTCGGACTGGGCTGGTGGGACACTTGGAAAAAACCCAGGGGGCCCCAGATCCGCTCCTTCTTGCCGCGACCTCCCTCTGTCAGGGAGGCCCCGGCAAAAACATTACGTGCGTCCACACAGAAGTGGTGCATCGTGCCGGCTCAACAAGGGAGGATGGAGGGGGGCCCTCAAACAGCAGCCCCATTGGCCCCCGGGCCCCCCAGTCCGACCCTGCACATGATCATGCAAAAATTAAAATTTGGTGCAAGCACATAAATCTGCCCGTGCCCACATAGGTTTCCAATTGCATTGCTAAGCTGTTTAGTGCCACGGGGGGCATTTTTAGCGAGTACATTGCACAGTCAAGATAGAATGGTCTCTCTGTTTGCCAAAAGGGGGTGGGAATACTGAGCAGCTTCTATGAGCTTTATGCTGTATGGTACGCATACTGTGAGACACTCATTCTAGGCTTTTCTTTTAATGTGCCTGAAAAAAGCATAGACCATGCAAATGTAGCAATTTGCTCACGGCTCTACTAACACTAAACTTAATTTTATAGAACTCATCAGACTTTGCAAAGTGAGTTTTATTTTTTTGTATTTCTTTTCTTAACCTTTTTGCTGCAAGTGGGTCCTGTGGCCCATCGTCACCGGACCCCTCGGCCTAAAAAAGGGTTAAGAACGAATGTGTATTCCTCTGGGAGGAATAGAAAGAAAACAGGAATGTTACTAGTATTGAACAAATTATTCCTCCCTTATTAACACCCCACCCTGTGTGTGTATTTATGGCTATTGTAAGCCTCCTTTTTAAAAAGGAAAAAAAGCTTTTGAACATTTTCTTATTTTTTTCTTTCTTTGCATGCTGAATTCAGGCTTACCTCTGTTGTAAATGCATGCAAGTCCTGGTTTCCTGTATAAAGTTTAGTGCACAAAGAGATATTTTTGGCTAGTTAATGTTGCCATGCAATGCATATTTTTTAAACTTTGTCTTTTATGAAGTTAGCATGTTTGTTACATGTGTTTAAGCTTAAAGATCTAAGGAAAAAAAAAACACTAATGTTTGGAGATGCTGTTATTTGCTAGTGTACAGTTTTCAGATGTTGTTACCAGTGAAACACCCTTGTGATTTCAACTTGCTACAATGTATTTATTACTCATTTCCTCCCATGTAATTACAAATCATGGCTATATTTCACATTATATTGAAAGTGAAGGGAGATGATTAATACAAAGTTTTGTAACACTGCTGTGTGTGTGTGTCTTTATTATTATTATTATTATTATTATTATGCAGTATTAAAGTGCTGCAGATCTGTGGGTGCCATGCTGGGGACACATTAGGAGCTGAATCTGGAATATAAACTAAAGTCCCCAAGTGCAGATTCTCAGAGCACATATAGAAGCTCTTATTCAAAATGTAGTAATTTTATTATGCAAACATGAAAACCATACGAGGGGATATATATATAGATTCTGCCACTGCTATATAGGCTATGTATCTTTATCCAGTTGAATGGAATATATCAAATTGTGGTTGCCCTATATGTTGAGCCACAGGTTTGATCAGTGAGCTTTATTCTATGGTATAAATCTTTTCGAAGATGCCACTTCTATCGCTTAACGATCAAATTGATGAGCACTTTGTATTACACTTGCAAGCCTTGTACTGCCATTATCTCGGTTACAGTAGCTGGAATTGAGTAAAACACAGACAATCATTATGCCCCGTGTGCCCAATTTAGGGACAGTGTTCCAGTACACTTGAATCATGCTACAGTTTCACATTGCTTCATAAGTTGCTGAATTGTGCAAGATATTTGTTATGATTCAGCAGTTGCTGTGGATTACAACAAGGTAAGAATGAATCAGTTGAAGTAGTATCATTTTATAACATGTGTTCATTAAAGGGCCTTTACCACATCCTTCTATGTTTAGGGTTATCTGTTTTTCAGATATGTTGCATTGTGGGCTTCCCATATGTGCACAGTCTTATATATGTGACGGTAACCCCTGCACGCTTTCCTAGAGGAGCACCAAAGAGGGGTTGCTTTTCCTTATGTAAGAATAAAAATTCAATATGTATATGACAGCAGGACACACAGTTGAGGTATGCTATTATTGAGTTAGTTTTGCCTTTAAGGAGAGCTGGTAAAAAGGGTATTGATGTTAAAGAAGAGAAACATTTTGGATCTACACATTGGACACACTAGAACCCCATGAAATTGATAGAGACTACAATTTATACAGCTTTATATGAATGGACAATTGTGCTGTTCTCCTCCCCTTTAAGAAAATGGGTGAGTGACGAGAGGGGGGAGGTTAATTTAACAAGTCTGCTATTTATTCTGTGTATTTAATTGTGATTGCTTGAGTCCTGAAATGTCACGTTTTTAAAAAGCAGAACATTTTTGTATGTTTTCGTCATGCCAGAGGTAAGCTGTGCACCCTGATAGAGGGACAGGCAGAAGCATTGTTCTCATTTGGATATATATCTGCACTCAACCCATTATCAATATATTAAGGACATTAAGACATGTTTTGCCTTAAAGGAGAAAGAAAGGCTGTATTTACTTGGGTGTGCCAAAAGTTAGGCACCCCACCTGAAACCTGTAGGAAACCCCGGCCGGTGCTCCTCTTTCTTCCAATTTCCCGGGGCAGACACATGCTCAGTAGAACTAAATAATTTGTTAATTTTTTCTTGTTACTGCGAACGCACCCACACAAAGAAAGAAGAAGTCGATCATTCCACGGTGCTCGCTGGATGAACCCCCCGTCCGGTCCAGTTTTCTGCTTATAGGAGCACCATGCCGGGGTTTCAGGTAAGTAAATCACCCCAAGTAAATACTGCCTTTCCTTCTCCTTTAATATATGTTTGTCCATATATTTAAACTATGTAAAAGTCATCCCCGGTTTGGCCAGTTCCTACACTCAACTTGCATCCGATTCATTAAGAATTCTATTGCTTCATTATGCATTTTATAAAGTTTTACTTGCTGTTTTCAAAGTAAAACTCCTAATCTTGGCTGCCCTTTTATTAGCCACCAGTGGGATCACCTGACTATAGCTGGGAAGGGTGGGAGCTACAACATGGAGCTGGTCACTGCTCCTGTATAAACTATAACAAACAAGGGAAAGTTGTGCTCACCATCATTTTAAACCATCAGGCTGTGACCACACAATCCATATAGACAAAGACAAGAGATCCTCTGCACTCAACCCATTATCAATATATTAAGGACAATCAGACCTTAAAAATTGATGTTGAGAAACTATATTCACTTTATGTTTGTATTGGTACCTAAAGAACTGGCAGTGGTAGTTTGCAGTAATTTTTTATTCCTTGTTTAGGAGTTGGTTGATGTTTCTTTGCCTTCATGCTCACCTATTTTATCATGTCTTTGGTTCAACAATAGTGGCCCTGGACACATTTCTGTAACTATGGCAAGTCTGTGTTTTTTGGATTTCAGATGTGTTCCTGTTAGGGATGTTCCAAATTATTCATTTTCATGCTAAAACCACACCCTGCTTAGCAATAAAGATTTGACAAAAGCCAAATCTTGCAAAGCTGCTTGGATTCACCCAACTCATGAGCCCCTCCATCTATGGAGTATTTTGTGGTTTGAGACTCAAGTTTGGCTCAGTGCTTTCCATATTTATATATCATCAGACTGGCACACCCTTTATTCCAGACAGTCTGTACATAAATCTGATGTTTCAGTCCTTATTAGAACCTTTCTCAAGGGGTGATATACTGTATATATATCTGTATCTTACAGATATTACTTTACTATTTTGTGGTCGGCACCCAGGCAGAATATACTGAACTATCGTGAGTGCCGGTAAGCCGTTTATTATTCATTATTATAGTATTAAATAGTTTGTACAACCGATGTTTAGGTCCCCATTGGGACCTTTTTCAAGGTACATATACTCGCCAAATTTTCACTTAAATAGCCTCCACTCACATTGTTTAAACGTGCCAGTGACATCACCACTACTATTAACCCTTGTATGGCCGGCCATTAGCCAGCATAATTTAAATATAAGCATGGGATCCCATATCCTGTGATCTCATTACCACATATAAAGTGCCAGATTATTAAGATATACAAATATAGTCCTAAAATCTTTTAAACACGTGCCATGCAAATTGCTTCCAAGGTACAAATATTTTTGGCCCGTCCCCAAATAGTTACTCTATCACAATTACTCAAATATATCTTCAAACAGGCATGTTTAAATAAACAATCAAACAAAGATGGGCCTTGTCCACATTGAAATTAAACCCATCCTCCAGGAAACCGACAATGATGTCCCAAATTTTATCTACTCATAAAAGAGCTGAAATGAAGTGTAGAATTCAGCTCCTTGGGAGCCACACACCCCAGCTCACGTGTCCAAAAAGCTTCCCTTTTTAGCAGCAAATAATTTTTATCCCCACCTGTACGTGGGGCTTTTACACATTTAATCTGCATGCATTTAAAGGAAGAGATAGGATGTTTCACCTGCACCCAATGCTGGCAGGTTGTTTTGATATATATCCTGCTTTCCCTTCTTTTTATCATAGCTGGAATGCAAGGCTGCCTGAATGGTGGATCGATGTATACTAATTCTGTCTTTCTCAATTGTCTGTCAGTCTTTCCACAATACAGCAACCTGTGAAGATCATTGTGCTTATGCTATTATACAGAATGGGTTTTTTTTTCCACCTATATATGAATTTCATAAGTGGGGATTTCTCCCTACAGTACCAAGCTGAATTCAGACAGATTCTACAGAAGTGGACCATGTGATTAATTTGCTGTATCTTGCTATGTCTATATGTGTGGAGCAAATATACTCATGGTATGGCTCATTCTTATTAATATCCTGCTGACATGGCTAGTGTTAAAATGTAGGGCAGCTCAGCAGTAATGTGGCCTTTTTATAGCTGAGTGCTGGAAACAAATCCTAATGTCCTGTTTGGCTAGTAGCCGTCATTACTAGTGAGAATTCCCAGAATGGGAGGAAGAGACTGAATTCCTGAGCTGGCGGCTCCCTGCAAGTGAAAGTTTTTGTTTTTAATTGTTTTAATCAAATTTTCCATGGTGTAAATCTGACCAATCCCTACTAAATGTATCTACATGAATCACTTAGAAAGAATTTGTCTAGTTTACTAATCTTTTTTTCCCTGATTACTCCATACTTGATTGGATGCCAGTTCTTCAGGCCTGGGATAAATTACTTTGAGCTTCCTTTACCGGCCTTGTCTTTCTTTAAATAAATACTGTATGTTTGGGTGGAAGGTTTTTGGAGTGGGTTCTCAGAGAACAGTTTTAATTCCTGTTTATATGCAGAAAGTAGTAGAGATTTGGAATATACAAGGAGAGCAGTAGTGCCGTGGCAGCAAAAGGTTTTGTGGATTTAGTGGATAGGTGCAAGCTTGATAAATCCCAGAAATCGGTCTTTATTAAAATAATGTAAATGCACTGGTTGCTGGTGGTTCCTATATAGGGAAATATTTACCGTAGCTACAGTACTTCCAAGATATTACTTACTTGAACAAATGCTGCCCCACCTATTTTCCTACACCTATTTTGCTTGCAATAATCCATGCAATAAATGTGTGTAAATCCTCTATGTAATAGTACACATAGTACTGTATGCTAGTGAATACGTTATACTGCCTCTTTTAAAATCTTAAAGAATCTCTGCTACCCAAAGCTCTGCAATTGGAAAATAGTTGGTCCAGGAGAAAGCAGAAATGCCTGAAAGCCCAGGGAAACAAATCAGGCATCTTCACCCCATGCATAATAATGTTTAACCCTAGCCTTTACCTTATATCTGCCTTGCCTGGGGATGCTGGTAATTACAGTGGCATCCTGGAAATGAAAAACAAAATTCTATCGATTAAAGCGGTGGCTCTTTTATAAGTTAACTTTTATGCTTTCAAAAGGGGGTCACTGACCCCAACTATACACAAATGCCCTGAAAGGCTACAAATTTATTGTTATTGCTACTTTTTATTATTCAGGCCCTCTGCTATTCATATTCCAGTGTCTTATTCATATTAAGGCATGGTTGCTAGGGTAATGTGGACCCTAGCAACCAAATTGCTGAAACTGTGAACTGGAGAGCTGCTAAATAAAAAGCTAAATAACTCAAAAAACACAACACTGAAAACCAATTGCAAATTGTCTCAGAATTTCACTGTCTACATCTTATTAAAAGTTAATTTAAAGGTGAACAACCCTATTTAATTATATGTTATATGTTCATGTTTTAATTTTTTTGATTTTTTAAAGGTCCACTGTTTACTGGGGCCGACGGTAGAGCCACAGGTAGGTACAGAGAACCAGGCTGGAAAATTGCTCCGTGTTTAGAAAATGTAATTCTCCGTCTGTACATCAGTTTGCATTATTATTAATACTTTATTTATGAAGCACCCACATATTCCAGACATCTGTAGAATAATTATAGACAGGTGTATACATCAAACATACATAGCCAATGGCCAGTGCAAGAGCTAAAGAGGGTCCAGCTCTGTTTTCCAGTTTTGTGCCATTCCATGTTATACATTTCCAGCAGGCCTCCTCTTTCTATATTTAGCGCTTTATCTGCTTAACATTTTATTTTTTGCAATTATCTTTCCTGTTTGTCTGAGCAGCCTGTTCTTTCTCTGATTACTGCAGCAGCCGCCTAGATGTTCTGCTCTTTTATTCTTGGCAGGTTGAGGGGGGCGCCCCCTGCTGTGGGAATATGGAATAAACTGCAGACTAAAAATATCCCCGTCCATCCCTGCATTCTGTGCATCGCAGAAGTTGTCTTAGCAACAGCAGAGTCTCCATAAATAAGAATTGAGATGTGAGAGCACAGGTCAGGTTGATAACGGCAGAGATTCCCACACCACAAATAGGGAGGTGGAATATTTTTTGGAGTCTTCTCTTCAGATTCAGTAGTGAATGATGGGTTGTACTTTCAGGAGGATGATATAAAAGCTGGGGAAAAGATCAGGCATTGCTTTAACTGAAATAATGTGAAGCAGGAGCTCTCATAGTGTAATGTAACTAATACTAATGTACATTGTGCGTTACATAATGGTAAGTATATGGCGACAATAACGCCATCAAAAAAATGTCACGCCACATATATGTATTTGTGCAGTATAATATTCATGCACAGGCGAGGCCACAAAGGCCTGGGCCTAGGGCGGCAAAATTTTAGGGGTGGCATGCCACCCAGCCACATTTGTAACACAGCGTTCATGTGCTGCGCTCGCGGACTGCAGGCACTAGGACACAAATCCCGCCCTGTTCATGCTGAGCAGGTTACTGAAGTTATTGCTAAATTGCATTCCATGGCCACCCAAATATTCTGCCCAGGTGCAGTCAAGCCCGGATTTGTGGAAAGGCCACCAAGGCCTTGGGGATGCACAGGAGGTATGATAGTTTTTTAAATTTCCCATCTGTGAATCCCCACTGCTCTGGTCCCAATGACCAAAATTTGCCCAAATAAGGAGGGGGCACCAAACGGCAGTGGGCCTAGTGGGCCTAGGGGCGCCCGCTATGTAAATCCGGCCCCGGGTGCAGTAACCCATCAGCAGGGAGCATTTAATGGGCACCTGTTTATAAGCAAACATCTAATTGGTTGCTATGGGTTACAATCCTTTACACATTTAGGGTTGCCACCTGCCCGGTACTTTATCGTCCTGGCCAGTAAAAATGAAGCTGGATCCCAATGTTATTAATAGGGGAAATGCATAAAAATATAGGAAGGCCAGTATTTTTTTCAAAAAAAGGTGGCAACCCTATCCACATTGAAAATCCCTATTGGTAATTACATAATGTGTACAGTGACCAAATTGTGTACAGCATGAACAACCAAAACACATCAGAGGACTTAACCCCCAGGCGACTGTAATATCATCCACTTACAATGGAAAAATAAAATACAGTTTATTAATCTATATCATAGTTACATAGTAAATAATGGCACTGCAGATTTAGTTTGAAGGGCCCCTATACAACTCAATGTTTGTTGAAATAATGAATGTGTCCATGTAATTACGATATTCCCAATGTCAACAAATATCCATCCCAATTTTGTTAAGTATTGAGGTATGCTGTTATAAGTTAAGCACCTCAAAATTGGACAAATAAATAAACCCCATAGTGCCTTAGCGACTTCCAACAAAAATGCCTGTATTTAAAATGATTTCTGCTTTAACGGTGACACAGACATGTCCCTGTCACGTGTGGTTTTTTTTTGTTTTTTTTTATGGAAAATGATGGTATTATTTTAGTGCCTGGATGAACTGAATCCTAAAATCACGTGACTTTTCAACACAATAAGGAATCAATGATTTTTCTCTGCATGCATGCACACTTGTTTTCTTGACTCTTAGTTGTCATAATTTGCGTATGCTAATTAGTGCTTGGGATTTGTCCAAAGCCTTCATAAAAGATTCAGGATTTGGCCAAATCCCAAAATAGTGGATTTGGTGCATCCCTATTTTATAGTATTACGTTGGTAATATTATTAGTTGTCAGAGAATGTGACATAAAACATATATGTATGACATACAATGTGCTTTGCAACCACAGGAGACAGGCAGGGGTCCCCAACCTTTTTTACTCGTGAGCCACATTTAAATGTAAAAAAGAGTTGGAGAGCAGCACAAACATGAAAAGTCCATGGGGATATCAAATAAGAGCTGAGATTGGCTGTTTGGTAGCCCCTATATGGACTGGTAGCCTACAGGAAGCTCTGTTTGGCAGTACACCTATTTTTTATACAACCAAAACTTGCCTCCAAGCCAGTAATTGAAAAATAAGCACTTGCTTTGAGACCACTGGGAGCAACATCCAAGGGGTTGGGGAGCAACATTGTACTTGCGAGCTACTGGTTGGGGATCACTGATCTTAGGCATAGCAGCCGCTTCCTTTGACCGTTTATAACTGGAGGGTCCCTAGCTTCCTCCAACTCCAACTGTGTGTTAGAAACCCTCTCTGTGCTATGAATTATTTCCTCTAGGTGGCACTCTAAGAGCACAGAACATGTACTACGATAATGTAAATCAGCTGCTTCTGACAGGGTAAGTATGTACATATTTATTTATGTAGAGCTACTTATGTACCCAGCACTGTACAGCAGAACAGAAAATTAATAGAACAAGGAGGGGATCATTACAATAAATACAGTTACAACAAAGCTTAACAGCTAAGAATCAGCGACAAGAAAAAAAGAGCTTCCTGCCCCGTAGAGCTTCCACTGCCCTACCTGATTTGTACAAAAACTGGCCATATAAATATGCGTTTTAAGCAATTAGCCATAGCTTGTATGGCCTTGTGTATTGTAGCTCTGATATGTAGTGAGTTAGTCTGGCTGAACATGTAAATTATATTAGAACAGGGACATCCCAGCATCCTCAACCAGACCTGGGGAGGCCCATTTATCAAAGGTCGAATTTCGGGTTTATGTTATTTTTTTTATTTAGAATATTCTCACAATTCAACTGTGAGGTTATTTAAGAAAAAAATAATTGAATGTCTAATATTCGATTGAATGGTTCCAACCCAAAAATTCGAATCATATTCGATTTGTAAGAATCAAGTTTTTCCTCCTGAAAAAAAACTTGAATGTCAGGAAAGCTATTAAAATCTCCAAATGGCTCAACAGACCTCTGGCATTGACTTGTACATGAACTCGGCAGGTTTTACGTGGCGAATCTTCGAATTAGGACTGTTTCCATGGCCGACTGTGATAAAACTCACATTCTAATTTAAATTCGAACATGGGGATTAAAATTAGAATGTGTGAATTTTGACGCTCGAAAATTCGACTTTATTATTCAACCCTTAGAGTAGTATAAAATCTTCTCTGATTAGGGTTGCCACCTTTCCTGGAAAAAAATACCAGCCTTTTATATATTTATCTTTTTTCCCTATTGATACCATTGGGATCAACCAGCATTTTTACCGGCCAGGCCGGTAAAATACCGGCCAGGTGGCAACTCTATCTCTGATGATTCTACCAACTGCTTGTATCCATAGTATATTGCTTGCGGAAAGCATCTGTCTGTAGTCCAAATGGTTGGTATTTCTTCTGTAAACCCTTTAGTTTCTTATCAAGCAAGAATGGAAACCAGGGAGATTGTGGTTTGGATGAGCCAATGGATCTGCTTGCACACTGGGTATTGGCACACAGCATGATTTCCAGCATTTTCTCTCCTAAGCATTCTGTAGTAACTCCCCCCATTCGCATTGAATGGGAATTACCTACAAGTGCCCAGGGCAGTCAAGTGATGGGCGCTTATTGCTCTAAAATTCTTTTCTGAGAGCATCTGACTCCATTGCAGGGTTTGCAGCAAATTAAGGTCAATGGCACTTTGATATTATGGCACTATTAATTGGGCCACATTTTAACTACATTTAATTAACCTAAATATGCTGCAATAAAGTGAGGGGCACCCCCTATAGAAACAAATGTAAATTAAATGACAAGCGCATCCAATGTTGTATCATTCCAGGCAGCAAAATAACAAGTGTCACCAGGGGGGAAGGAGCAGCTTCTGTGTCACTGCTGATTGTGCTGGAGAGAAAGTCTCAGTGGGGGGTGTTTATCTGATCCCTGTTTAAACAGACAGTAATAGTCAAGGCAGCTGTTTGCTAATTACCATTTGGTTGTCAGCACTTTTCCTTGTGAATCACTGAGGTGAAAGTCCAAGCTCCTCATTACAGGTGCTGCTGGGAACTGCTTGCTCCTTCCTAAACCAGGTGCTGCCAGGTGGGAGTAGTAGCAGCTGACAGGCAAGAGCAGAGCTTTGTACACATGGCCACACATCGGCAGATTTTATTGCCGTATAATTGGGTGGATTGACAGGGCAACGGAAAATCTGCCAAAATTTAAAAAAAAAAAACGCCAAAAATCTGTTGAATGTCAGGTCAAAGGAATCTGAAAGAAAGTGGAAGCCTACCACATCCCACATACAAATGAGGCAATGGCCACACACATATATAATATATAGAGGAAGGACTTTGTTAGTCTTACTCTGCTTCAACTCTTCATCTTCATGCATTTGCCCCCATCCCCATTTTGTTTCTGTCTGTCTTCTCTTCCTAAAAGATTGTAAACTCTTTAGCAGGGGTGCTCTGCCAATGAGGTGAGTTGAGGCAGCCCCCTGGTTGGCAGAGGCAAATAATGCCGCTCAGGGTCGGACTGGCTCAGTCGGGGCCCACCGGGTTGTGAACCTCGGGGGCCCCGTGCGCATGCGCAAAAACGAGTGCGCATGCGCGAACGGCAGCCCCAATGCGCATGTGCGAACATCAGCCCCAACGCGTGCATGCGCAACAGCGCCGAAAAACTTTTACTGCCGTTCGGGGGCCAATCTAGGACCGGGACTGGGCCGGCGGGTTTTTTCCTGGTTTCCCGCCGGCCCAGTCCGACACTGATGCCGCTCCTGGTAACTAAGAGCCGAATTTCTGTTTTTTGAACCTGGAAATTCAGCTCTTCTAGTGCAGAGAGTGCAATTACTCTCTCTGTACTAATGACATGGACGCCCCTGACCCACTCCGGTGCTGAAAATGTGAGTGCCATGGGGGGGGTCAGAACGAAGGCAGCCTTGGGCGGCATAATGGCCAGGATCGCCCCTACTCTTTATGACAGCGACCTCATCCCAAATGTGTATTAAAACACCTAGCAGAAGAATTTATCTTCACTGTCTGTGTGTGTTTATGTCTTATAAAACACTACATTAGTGGTACTATATAAATATATATATACATACAAATACATAACATGTATATAAAATACTATAGTGGGCAGTCACTATGACCCTGTACAGAATGCAAGAAACGATACAGTAGAGGGGCTAGTATTGCCCCTGGCCACTGCTCCCTGACTTGAGTGCCTAAATGATGCACAATTTAAAGGAAAACTATACCCCCGCACAATGTAGGTCTCTATAAAAAGATATTGAATAAAACAGCTCATAAGTAAAACCCTGCTTCATGTAAATAAACCATTTTCATGATAATGTACTTTTTTAGCAGTATGTGCCATTGGGTAATCCTAAATAGAAAATTGCCATTTTAAAAAATAAGGGCCTCCCCCTGGGATCGTAGGATTCACAGTGCAAACCATACATGCTAGGTCACATGAGCCAATTAACAGAGTTCTGTCTTTTGCTTACGCACTTCTTCCTGTTACAGTTAGAGTTGTAGTATTTCTGGTCAGGTGATCTCTGAGGCAGCACACAGACCGTCACAAAATGGTGGTTCAAGGCAAGAAATGTAAAAGAGCAATATTTACTTAAATATATATACCAGTTTGGTAAGATTCTTTAATATGTCACGTAATATGATATAAAATATCTGTTGCTTAAATATTCATTTTGGCGGGTACATCCTTTAAAGCAGTATAGGGGATGGAAGGGGTTTGCCTTCAGACCCACCATCCCCCTTATAGAACATTGCTGAACCCAGACCGTGCTTTATTACTGGGGGTGACTGCAGATGTCTGTGCAATGAAGGGGAGCACAGAGACTTGCAGTGGTTCAAATGAAGTGGAAAAAATGGCAGATTGCATCATTTTTTTAGCATTTTGTGCCCTGCCTTCCACATTGCAAATGGCCCCATATACTGTAGATTGTGATTGGTGTCATTGTTAATGGGGAAGTTCCTGGAAACGTTTCATTTGTTTTGCTTGAACCAATCGCAGTGGTTTATCATTTATTAACCTTACTATTTGGCTTATTTCAGACCATGAAAGAAGCTGTCTGGTTGGCAGGGTCACTGACCCCAACATTTGAGCTATTCTATTATTATCATTGCAGTGTTCCAAATATCTAATAAAAGTGTTACAAATAAATTCTAATGCACACAGGGCACATTTTGTATTTTTTAACGCATTTTTTATTGAATACTCGGTTTTGACTGACAGCATGATCATCACCCTTTCCCCTGTGGTCACATCAGTCAGATGCTTGTGCAATTGATACAGAAGGCTATGTGTGTATCTGTAGGGAGCCTCTTGCATTGTAATTGATATCTTCCCATGTCCATCACATCACAAGAGCTGAGCACTGTATTTTCGGCACAAAATTAGAAACCAAGCAAAATAAAATATCACTGCTTATATGTAAATGGTGGCGTTAACCCTTTCCTTGCCAAACAGATAGGTCTGTGTTGTTTCGCTATATGAAAAGCAAAATGCCTGGCAGCTGTTCCCGTAGAGGCGAAGCTGCTAGCAGTCATGGGGTTAAAGATGAACCATTTCTCAAAACACTTCAGACACATGAGTGGATTAGAGTGAAGGCCAAGCTTCTCGGTACAGCCCACCACATGTAACATTCAGGTAAACAGAGGGTGCAGAGGTCACGAGTGCTACTGGCTCCTGAGGAGCCCCAAGGGCACAAAGGCTTTAGGGCAATACAAACAAAAATGCAGGTGCAAAAAGCCACAATACATTTCCTGATTCCCCAACAACAATGTGCACTGGCAGGCACGGCATCAGCCAATCATGGTCGATTTTGACAGGAAATGCAAGACAATGCATGATGATGATCATGATGATAATAATGATGGGGCAAAAGGAAGCAGATCAGTGTCTTCTCCTCTGGTCTAGATGTGGCAGGCAGAGAAATCTCATTTGCCTAACCAGTCTATTGAAGCCACAGGCCAATAAGTATCTGTGACTGCACTTATTACACTTGTGACTGTCTGCTGTGATCTCCTGAGTTTCCTTGGTTCTCTTGTAACATTCAAACTTCCGATTGACCCCTCACTGGCTTTAAAATGTAATCATTTTAATATTCTCTCATATTTTTGGTAACCCATTTTTAAGATCTGTAAAAGTAGAAAGAAAATTCAGCTTCTCCACAGGATGCTACAGTTTCCATAGGTAAACAAAATCAGGCTGAAATATTGGCAATGAAGAGGAAAAGCAACCTCCAAATATATTTCTTAATATATTAATGTTAGAACGATGAAAGTGTTGCTGAATTGATTTATTAGTTACAGGTGTGCTAAGAAGTTTTTTTCTTTATTATATACAGAGCATTAACTTATGGCTGAGCACTTTTGCATTAATTGCAGCGGAACTAAAGTACAGAACATTTATCACAAATAACATTGGTCTAAAACATGAACAGTGTTAACAAAGCTCTTTGGCAAGATTTAATAATCCCACAAATTCTTAGATTTGTAGCCATGTTATATTTTGCCTGTTATGATGCCAATGAATGGGAAAACACAGAGATAATTCTAATATTCAGAATGGGACTTTGGTTTCATTCTGGAAAATGCAGACCTAAGTCTGAGATTTGAAAAGAAATGTAACGGTAACATATAGACCTATGATGAAATAAAAATGTGCTTATGGGAATGATCCTTGGCTACAGTTCACAGGGAGATTCTCTGGTACGGACAAGCCAGTTCCACCCTGGATCTGTTCATTTAAGATCTTCTAAAGAATAACGCAGAGCAGGGACGTGACTACAGAGGAGGCAGACCCTGCTGCACTTGCAGGGGGCCCAGGAGTGTAGGGGTGCCCAGTACAGCACTAATTTATGAACAATTTATATACTGTATAATAGTAGCAATTCTAATCTTGGTAAAGTAGGTCAATTTACCAATGTTTTAGATGCCTAAATTGAATTTGCTATGAGGCCCAGTAAAGCTGGCCGTAGATGTAAAGATTTTTAAAAGATCTTTTCGTTATCGTTAGACCAAGCTTATCTTGAAACGATCGTTTAAATGTACAATCAACTAAAAAAGACCATTTCATGCGATGTTGTCTAATTGAAGCTAGGAAAAGGGGAGCTGCCTGCTTGGCCCTGCAAACAATTGGACAATAGATAGATTTCACTGTGGCCGATGGAAATTTTCTAACCTGGCGATCAATTTTCTGACCGATGTTGGACTAAAAATCGTTAAATGCACAATCGTTCGATTCCCACTAACCTTGCGATAATTTGACGGATTGGTTGGATTGCACTAAAACTGGTAGTTCATCAAAGAAAAGTTGTTGCGTCTATGGGGACCTTAACATCTAGTTATGCCACTGATACAGAATATCAGGTATTGTGTTATCAAACAAAGATCTTAACAGTTACAAGTATGCAAAAAAGCCACTGGCACATTCTAGGTGCCTCCTGATATATATGTGAATGGAAAGCTGTCGACATGGCTCATGAAAAGTGCATTTTGCCGCATAATTTGAGCTGCTTCAGGCCCACAGCTGCCTGAAGGGCTGTTTGCTTAGGCAAATTCAGCATGTGTACAGGTAGAACATTGGTTGAAGCATCATGTAGAGAAAGAATTGTTTGTTTGCTTCTAGTCATCTAAAGCTCTGGGTAACAAGGCACCAGATGGCAGAATCCCGCCGCCAAGCCCAGCCATTGGCCCTGCTTTATGGAGTCTGCCTTGCCAGATAATGTTCATTAGCAATATGAACAAATCGAGGGAAGTCCTGCCCCGAAGGGCTTATGAACTAAGTGTTCCCCTTTGTATCAGAAAATGAAATGGAAATAATGGTGATTATCTTGTTTGTAGGCACCTTGTAGTTACAACTTCCTAACTGTTCCTTTTGTATGTTAAATATGTTAAGACATAGTTTATTAACTGATAATTTTAGTATTTATACCAGACATGCCAAGCCTGAGGCCTTTTGCATTCACGCTGCAGTTCCCAGTATTTGCTGAAGGCTACTATGTAGGTACAGTATAAAGTCTAACTATGATAGCTTTCCTTAACAGCAATCATCAAAGAAAGAAAGACCTTTGTACATATCAATAGAATATAATGGTACAATAGTGCATTGCTCAATGATAGAATACTTAACCTTTAAAATACCCATGGAATATTTCTGCAAGTCATTTTAAAGGTAAAACCTGTGACGTGCAAATGAAGAGCTTCCAGGCATGGAGACTGTGGATCAGTCATTGCTGAAGGGTCCCTGACGCACATGTTATGATGGAAAGTTTAGTGCTGCCGGCTCATAAGTCATCGAATAACCCTCACCAGCTGCCATAAGCAGAGTGGGAAAATGCAAGCAACTAAATATAGAGTGTCTCCTACAATGCAGTATCATCTTCTCCCCTCCCTCTTTCTGTTGGGGTTCCTCAAGTCTCTGTCCGGGGCCCCTTATTATTTTCTCTCTATACTATCTCCCTCAGGAAACTAATCAACTCATATAGTTTCCAATACCACCTAATTGCTGACAATAATCAGATCTATCTCTCCTCTCCTGATCTCAACCCAGAGCTCTTAACTCAGGTCTCCTCCTGCCTGTCTGCAATCTCTTCAGACTTGGATGTCACAACGCTACCTTAAATTAAACCTTGCTAAAACAAAAATGGGCTTATTTCCTCCAACTAACACCCACAACATCCCAGAAGTATCCATCATAGTTAACAATTCCACTATCACCCTGTCTCCCCAGGCCTGGTGCCTTGGGGTTATCCTAGACCTAGATTCTGCCCTGTCCTTCAATCTTCATGTCCAGTCATTTATTAGATTATGTCACTTCCACCTAAGGAACATATCCAAAATACAATCATTTATCACCCAAGATGCCACCAAAATTCTTATTCACTCTTTCATCATATCACATCTAGACTACTTTAACTCTCTATTAATTGGCCTTCCCCGCCAGAGACTGTCACCTCTCCAGTCCATAATGAACACTGCCGCCAGGCTTATACACCTCAGCAACCGCTCCTCCTCTGCCACGCCATTCTGTCACTCCCTGCACTGGCTTCCACTACCTTTCAGAATAAAATTCAAACAAATGACCCTGACATTCAAAGCACTTCATAACTCTGCCCCACCCTACATCTCTGAATTCATCTCTAGAAACCGCTTACTAAGCTCTCTACTGACCTGGTCCTCAATTCTTCTCTCATTACCTCCTCACATGCTTGCATTCAAGGGCTGCACCCCTCCTCTGAAATTCTCTTCCCACAGTCTCTTAGACTTTCTCCTGACTTTTCTGTTTTCAAAAGATCTATTAAAACTCACTTATTTAGAGAAGCCTACCCTCACTCTGTTTGGCTACCAAATGCAATACCGTATGTTACATCTCTCACCTTGCTTATTTCTGATCTTGCCCACTCCCACACCTTGTGTCTCATTGCATTCCCCTTTAGATTGTAAGCTCTATTGTACAGGGCCTTCCTCACCTTTTGTACCAGTACTGGTCGTTATGTATGTAACTCTGTATGTCATATGTATGTAATTCATGTGATTCTTTTGTATAAATACATTTATTATACAGTGCTGCTCAATATGTTGGCGCTCTAAAAATACAGGTTAATAATAATAATAATACTGTTGCCATGTTGATGGACACAAGTAGCAAATACATTTGCAGAACATTCAGTAGGCCCAAGTGATCTACCATAGAAAGTCCTGCACTCTCTCATGGTCTGTAATACAAACCAGGAACTGTCAAATTGTTCCCTCCAGGGAAATGTACTGTATCTTCACAGCCCTGCTGTGCTCCTGGGTTAGTGGCAGATATACAGGATTGTTATTTACATAGCAGATGTTCTGCACTGAACGTCCACTGACCTCTCTCATCTGTGCAGCAAGGCGGAGGGCATAACTGACAGCCCCTAGCAGAAATATTAGGCAAATGGACAGTAATTGTATTAACTGATCAGCAGTGCTGGGACTAATATTTCCTTACAGCAACAATTTAAATACATATACATCATTCTTTCAATCGAAATGCAATTATTACCTAAATATTACAGAATGCAGTTGATGTGCTATCCCAGTGGCACTAGGACTTATCAACAGCACACTGAGTCACTAACAATTACCCAATTTACTCCCAATATTGCTTCATTTAGGGGAGTAACCAAAGCAGTGAAAGAGAGAAAGCCACAATAATAACATTTGATCAATATGTTTTATCCATTCAAAAAAGCACTAGTGCCCATTCCTCTTGATGTAAGAAATACCATATGCCAGGATCTGTAGTGCGCTGCACATTTCCACACCTTGTGACTATAGAATGTTGAATCCCATGTTTTACTACACATGTTAGAATATATTGATATGCACTTCCACTGGATTAATGGGCAGCACTGTAATCATTTTTATCCCAGGATTATATTACTATTTTCTTTTCTACTCTTTCACTGATTTGTCTGAGGCTCAGTGGAGCAATTCTATGAGGTTTAAGCACTGTTTTGTGAGTAGCTCTCCATTAAACCAACGTTTCTGTTACATAAGGTTTATTTATTCAGCATGTCCTTTGTCTGTGCTACTGTATATCACACTGTTGATTACCTTGTATTAAATTCAGTTCTAGTTATGGATGAGTTACTCTGATGAAGTGTAGAATCTTTTGACACAAAACGCGTTAGATGTAAATCCCTTCTTTGTGACTTTGAAAGCGCAAGAATAAAGCCGAAAAATTGATATTAAACAACCCGGACTCCTGAATGCCTTGATCAGCGGTAAATGTGATTGATGTAGTAGCCGGTTAGAAGTGACAGACACATCGTGAGAGCTGTGGTTGAGCAGGAGTTGGCGTGCATGGGATGAGCTCCGCCATTACTACATCGCTATCCTTTGTCTGCATGGGTTTCCAAATGACTGGATCTTTGCTTGATCTGGTCATCCAAAGTGGTCAATAAAATTCAACTGATTGCAATCAATCAGCCCTCAATCAAAAGTCATATCTGAAGGCGGTCCCTGTGCAACAATAGACGACATACACAGCCTCGTATGGTCCTCAAGCAATGGCATCTCGGTTTTTGTGATAGAGCCCTAAATAGCAGGGATGCAACAAACCAGGATTCAGTTCAGGATTCAGTTCAGGATTCAGTTCAGGATTCAGTTCAGGATTCAGTTCAGGATTCAGCCAGGATTCACCCTTTTTCAGCCTGGCCATTTGTATATGCAAATTAGGGGCGGGAAGGAAAGTTGTGTAACTTTTGTCACAAAGCAAGGAAGTAAAAATATTTTTTCCACTTTTCCCTGCTTGTCCCTACTTTGCGTATGCAAATTTGCTTATGCAAATTAGGATTCGAATTCAGTTCAATATTCGGCCAAATCCCAAATAGTGGATTGGATGCATCCCTACTAGTTATTGGTCTGAGAATGCATTATTTGGGACTGTGCATGCAGAACATCAATTAGCAGCGCTTTAATGCTTATTTTGTGTCCTTTGTTTCTATAGAAGAAATCAGGCTTATTGAACCATTGTAATTTTTTTAATAATATCATATATAACACTTGTTTCTTAAATGTTTTTCAGAATAACATGCTGGTAACTTAAACAAGATTTAATTTTATTTCTCTTCTGTTTGCTTTCATATTGCTGCTTTGTTGGTGTGTTTGATTTTTATATGTTTATTGGTCCACCATTGGTGACAACATTGTCTTCAGTAAATCATAACATGAAACAAAAGTATTCACAGAAATGAGGACACAGGGGACGGAAGATTGGGGCAGGTATGGCCAGTTTATCAGAAACTCAATTAAAAACTCAGTTGTCCTCTTCAAAATCTCTCTGCCTTCTTTAGGTGGGCACTAGAGACTTACTTAGTTATATGTATACTGGTGTCATGTAAATATGGGGTACGAGATTTATGCTACATGTGGGTCATACTTGTGTCAAACAAGTAATTGCTATTGTACTGGGCATATTAAACATATTACAAGGCTGGGTATGAATCCATTTGTTTGTGAACAGATAAACTAAACAGGACAAATTCTCACATATCTTTAATCTCACAGCTCTGCTTACTTACCATAGATTTGATAGATAATTATGCTTATGTTGGTAAACCAAGCATAGAACAAGTGACTGATATGGTCAGACACAGACTGGGCATACAATGAAAAAGAAAACAATAGGAAGCCGGACCAAAGACATATTGAATCAAACAATATAATATAATTTTTGAGACAGTTCAAGCCTGCTTCAGAATAGGGCATTTTAAACAATTTTTGAGACCCAAAGTAAGCATCAACACATAATATCCCCCCAAATGCTAATCGGTTAGATAGGGCTAACCTTGTCCTGTGTACTAATAAATGAGCAAACTTTGTGATAAAAACTGGATATAATATATTTAAGAGGAGTGTGAGATTTTATGGGCATGCCTAACAACCCCATGAGCAATGGCGAGCATTACTTGAACTGGCATAAAGATGGTTGCCATTCAAAACGCTTCTCTTGAGACAAATTGCACTTGCACCATCTGGAAGTAATCTGAAAGATGAATCTGAGTTTGGCACATGCCAGGAGAATACTACCTGTCAGAGTAATGTGTAATGCTGACTGTCAGGTTTGGCAGAGGAGTAATAGTCTGAGGTTGTAAGGTTGTACATGCAAGCCCATTCTTTACAATTCCACTTTTCTTACTTTGGGCCAACAGTTTAGAAAAGACTCTCCTGCTTTAACATGGTAATGACCATATGCAGAAAGAAAGGACTGTACAGAATTTGCTTGCTGAGATGAGAGTAGAAAAACCTGCCTAACCTGCATAAAATCATGCTACCAACCCAGCTGAATATGGGGGAGCAATAGAAATGATGACTACCTGGGAAAGAAAATTCTGTCAACAATTATCCGACATTTAACTTCTTCAAAGATGACGATCAGCAGAGGAAGGGCCAGATTGTGATATTGGACAGGCAGATCTCTTAACACATTTAGCCATATAGTATATGGGGATGTTCTTCCATACCATATATCACATCCACTATCATAAAAAATATCAATCTATATTGTAACTGGAGGAAGATCTCTTGTCCATATCCTCATGTCAGCTGTCACTAATTCATGATGCGTATAAAGAAACTAGTGAAGCAAGCAAGTCTTTGTGATGTGTGTGCTGGAGTGTGCGCTAAGATTCTCTATGATGCCTCAAATCTGGCTATATGGGGTGATGTTATCATAATGTGCCTCAGGCCCTCCAGAAAGAGACTGACAGCAGAGAATTTCATAGTGTATAGCTGCAGATTTTTAGGATGAAACATGCGAATGCAGACGTATAAACTAGCTAAAATCATATATGTGATCACTCACTGGCATGTTCCAAACTCCCTTTGAAAGAAACATCAACAATCAAAATTAGATTTAATTAATTTAACCTTAAATGGCCCCTAGGCACTGATTCAACTGATTCCAAGAACAGGACAAGTTACTAGGTATTATAGATACAGTATATATTTTATTCATGACATATATAAATATATATATATCCAATTAAAAAGAACAGTTGCAAAGACTGGGCAATATGACTATGGCATTGTTAAAAACATACATAAGTGCTCTGCAATACATTATCTAACATATATTAGCACTGGTTTTGCAGTATGTTCCTTACTTAGTTTTCCCTTCAGATGCCGACACAATAATGAACAATAGCGGTGTTCACTGTACTTTATTTATTCCTTCATAAGTCATATGGATGCTTTACTATGGAGATTCCAGTAAAATCAAATCATCTCTAAATGGAATCTTACAGTACACAAAATCAACAAGAGTTCCATTTACCCTTTAATGCCTGCACAGGCTTTACATGACTGTGAACTGCTCAAAATTTCTATATTCTAAAATTCTGATTAGAAGAAAAATAAATAAGATATATTTCTATATGTAAATAGCCTGCCTTACATGGGCAGAAATCAAGTAAAGATTATTGAACAGGAATAAAATATACATATGGCAATATATAGATATGTATTTCAAAATAATGGATTAATACATTTCCAAGCACTTGTCTGAGCAATGCTAAATGGCACAGCTCTCTCATCCAGCTGCTGCAGTACCTCTGTCGTCACCTTTTATGGCTTCCTGCCTGTTTCATGATACAATAACTTATTTGGTGGTTTGTACTATATATAAGCTACTCTGCCGACAGAGACTGAATCCGCTCTGCCTCTTTAATTACAGCTTATTAACAAGCACAAATGACTTCCCAAGTATTTAATTTATAGACGGAGGGTTTGACCAATGATGTTCCCTGCCAGAGCGATGGTTAAAATGCCCTGTTTAATTTAGAAAAGCTTACCATGCACAATCCATTTTACCTGTTGACTTAGCCCCTCAAGACAAAGTCAGTAGCTGATTGGACTGCACATAGGACTGCAAACAGGTTCACATCAGAGATACACTTAGTTGCAATTCATTAATGCTTGACCGTGTTTGCAGATCAGTAATGAGGATTACCATTTAGTAAAAACATATTGAGCATTATAGGTTCAACAATTTGTTTTCCTCTCTGGAACAATTCCTTTCAGCACGGCGTCGATTTATCCAAATCCCTAATCCCTTGCAATTGGATTTGCCACAGCTGGGCCCTTAGCAGTCAGACACAATCTGATGAATTTACACTTGTATCTGCGTTATTAATGTTATTGTGTTCATTCATTAAGTCAGGGAAGTGTTTAGTAAATGTGCTGAAATTCAAAGTACTGCAAATATTTTAGCATTTCCCAGTCTCAATTGTAGTTAATTATTTTCATCAAAATCCTGAACAGTCGAATCCTAAACTGAATCCTGAACTGAATTTCCACTTATAAATAGAGTAGTGGCTTAAAAATAGGGGAAGCAGGGCCAGGAGAAGAGATGGTCCAGGTGCTGAAGTGCTGAATAATACCTCCAGTACTTGCATCTGCAGCTTCTACCCCATATAATGTATATTGAGGAATGTGTCCTGGAAACTGAGCATACTTCTCTTGAAAGCAAAGCTAATAAGAAGCAGTGCAGTGACAGGTAATCCTATTACTAAGCTGTTCTCGGTAGGTGAACAGATTTTGGTTGGGGAACAGCATTACAGGGAAATGAAACTAAAATATTGTATAATCTTATGCCGTCCTATTGGGAGCTCTCGTCTGACCTTTATAGTCAGTGTTTGTACTGTGAGAGCTACTGAAAGAGCAATTATCATTTGAAAGAGCAATAATGGCATTTAAAGCTCCACAGGAACACAGATCGTGTGCACACACACATTTCAGTTTTATTTTTAAGTGTGAATTTTAACAATGATCTATATATCTAATATTGCCATTCATTCAAAGACATTACACTGTCAACTAAACCTTTCTTGGTAGGCATAATAATGTAGCATGCTACGAGACATAATCCTAAAAAAGTGGCCAAGTAGCATGTTAAGGCACCCATACACAGAGTGATTACGTTGGCCATTTGGGTGGTGGTCTGGCCATCTTAAATAAATATTGTCTAATATATATGTAGAAAATGTGTTTGCTTAATCATGTAACTGTTTAACTCCAGCTTTCACATGAAAGAGCTCTTGGAATCTTGTGGTTTTGTACAGTAATTAGTTCAGCAAATTTGCCAACTTCATCATAATTAGGGATCCGTTTAATTTCCTGCTTTAGCCATAATACATGGGGGTACTAGTACTGAAATAAATATTATGCTGGTATATTGCCAGACAGCTACTATACCTGGCTTACTTGAAAGAAAATATAAGATATAAAAATAATAATATGGAAAATGTAGCTACTTCAGTATCTCCACTGGCAGAATAGTCTGCAATACGAGGCCCATAAAAGTTCACAAACTATATTGCACACTGACAATTCTTCCTAATCGAGGCTCGTCAAAATGCAATAGATTCGTAGCTAAGCGCTTTGACCTTTAGAATACCATTCTAGAGCAGGATTCTGGAATTATTATTATCATACAGAAATCAAAGAATGCTGCAAATGCTGAATCTATGTAAAAATCCCCGTGTGGCTGAAAATACATAAAATATGACCAGACCCGTCTTCTAAACAGAGAACAAGAAATGTCACAACAGTTTGAAATACTTTGTTTTAGAACTGGGGAGGAACCACAAAACAAATACACAACCACTTCATTTAACTAACCTTAGATAAGTGACAAGAGGTAAGCACTGCTGTGTGTGTCGACAAGACTTTATACACAGAAAAATATGTGGCTGGTCATTCTATCCTTTACAGAAAGCAACACGTACTGTATGTTAGGGCCTCAACTTTCCATCTGCTCTGAATTAAAATTCCCAAAACACCCTACAATTACATTTTTTTTTTTTTTTTAAACTTTTTGACTGCTCTCTACATATCTGAGCAGTGGTCCAACTGTTAGGACTACATCTGCCTTAGGAAGCAGGGTTTATATATGCCATTATTGGAAGAGATAAGAGGCAGATAGGGGCAATTTCATTGTCTAACAAGGGTCCGTCAAAAGGCCTCATGGGCCATAGGCCTAACATTGATACTAACTGCATTGTTCACAGGCTGTCTGGCCACAGTCCTCCTGTAGTGACATAACCTTTATACAAAAAAGCTCACAGTGGGTATGGCATTGCAAAGGGACACAGTCTAGTCAGTGGCATAACTATGGAGGAAGCAAACCCCACAGTTGCGGTGGAGGGGCACCAGGACCATGGGTCTGCTTCCTCTACAGTTGTAAATCTCCCCTCCCCAGCTACTCTACTGCCTGCGGGTGATTTTTTTCATGGGGGGGGGAACTGACGCCAATTAGTTACGCCACTGACTCAGGTGTCGCCAATTAAAAGTAGTATTAAAGTGCCCAGAGCCTGTACTTAGAACAGGTATTCTTAAAATAAGCACAATATGGCAGCCAAACTAGAATAGAGGCCAGGGGACCTGTGCTTCTTATAACCTTGGTTTATGCTTAAAGTAGACATTGGATTTCCATATAATCTTCCTTTATGGCCTGATAATTAATCACAGGAATGTACACAGATGCTTATCACTCAAAACATTACACATATATACTAAACCTACATGAACACACCTCTGGGGTTTTGCACAAAGGAGTGAGTCGTTTCTCCAGCTAGCAGCTGTTCTAAAAGCCGTTTCATCTGAAACATTTCAGGAATTAAAACTGAAAATGCTTGTCAAGATAAGATAGTTTGTCTACTGAAGATACTCCTTATGCCTTAGTGCCTAGCCACCATATTTTCTTTAAACACAGACAGGACAAACAATGCAGCCAGGTGTAAATAAAATTTGACAGTTCCAGTGTACAATACAATGTTTTGAGCAGGTCCAGGCCTTTGGTATGGGAATCAACTTTTGATGAGTGTTAAGAACTCTTCCCGAGTCTTTGGGTCTTCCCGAAAGACCCCTAGCATGGTACTTGTTACAGTTTTACTGTTCATTTTCTGGACACCTCTCATCACCATGCACATGTGCCTAAAAGAAATAAAATAAATACATAATGTGAACTTTCCAAACATTAGAACTGCATGTTAATCATTGGAGGAAGATATTTTTTGGTCAGCTGATGGCTCAATAAATGAAGAGCAGAGAGAGACTGGTCTGAAATAATCCTCTCTCTAGAATTAGCTCACCAAATTTACTCAGTCTGTGTTGTGGGGGAGGATGTTATTATACAGAAGAAGACATGTACAAAGAAAGGCAATTTTCCCAATGTGGCAATGTCCTAATTCACAACAGTACACTACTAATGTATTAACCTCATGCAAAACTGAGTGTAAGTTTATATGGATAAAATGTTATTTAACTCCTTTTGCTCATATATAATGTGCCAACTTACGTTGCTTCAACAACAACTCCAACCCCAGAGGGATGTAAGGCTTCTGTAATTGCTATGGCGATTTGTTTTGTAAGGCGTTCTTGAACTGGAGAAACAGCAAATAAACAAGTAGAAATTAGTTCTTGCAATGTCCTTTGGGACAAAAAAAGGTACTGTCCCTTCTTCTGGCAGTACAGGTGTGGGACCTGTTATCCAGAATGCTCGGGACCTGGGGTTTTCCAGGTAATGGAACGTTCAATAATTTGAATCTTGATACCTTAAATCTACTAAAAAATCATGTAAGCATTAAATAAACCCAATAGGCTGGTTTTGCTTCAAAAAAGGATTATTTATATATTAGTTTGAATTGTTTTATTATTACAGAGAAAAAGGAAATAATTTTTAATAATTTGGATTATTTGGATAAAATGGAGTCTATGGGAGAATGCCTTTCTGTAATTCTGAGCTTTCTGGATAATAGGTTTTCAGATAACTGATCCTATACCTGTACTTCCATGTCCCAGTGCAGTTAACAATGTCACACAACACATAAGTCAGGGGATTGATTGTAAAACCCCTTACCTATAAATCGCTTATCACTAAATTTGTATAGAAAACAATATATAGCGCACTCTCTCTGTTTACAGAAAAAAACTTGTTAGCTGTCCATGGTATGATAAATTCCAAAATAATAATATAAAATACTTTATTGGCTTCTTAATATTTCCATTAGACAAATACAAATGAGAAATAAAAAGAAGGCATGATGGTCACATATCTGTATTATCCTTGTAACATGTCACCTACCCCTGCCTCTCTAAGAAATAAAATACAATGTATTTTTGTCTCACCAATAACTCCACTTGCTATTAGCCCCCCACATCAACCAATCCTCCTAATTTCTGTATAAGGGGCAAAATAAATTCTGGGATGAATTGAAATCAATTTGTGTAGCTGTAGCCAACAGAATGGTTATTTTAGATGAAATAATACAAACTAATGAAAATATCTTTCATAGTATGCATATTTTGTCTGGATAAAAACAAATGAAAAATATGAAACAAGCAATGTTTTTGCATGGAATAATAGTGTGTTGCCCCTTCACTGCTGGCAGCTTGCAATTCACAGAGATAAGTCTTCTCTTAAGAAAGGCTTCTTGTTAATGGAACGTGCCAAACACATTGACAAGTTTCTACAGAACTGGATGATGAGATGACCTTTTATGTCATTAAGGAGATAGAGTATGTGACGCATTATACAGGTTATGAACCGCTGACCCAGAATATTTATTATGACAAATGAGTAAGTGACTGGCAGTGTATTATCCATGTCATAAGCAATTAGGATGTCTAATGTCAAGTTTCTTACCTTGTAATCTTCTGCTGTATATTTCCACAATCCTTAAACAAAAGAAATGATTTATTAGTACCATGGCTAAATAATAGTATTCCAGTAATCCATCATGCACACCTATTATTTACCCCACTAATATACTTCATTCAGCAAATCTGTGCTTGTACAAAGAGGCTTAACTAGAAGTTATGGGTCCCTGCAGCAAAATCTATTATAGGTACTGATGGAGAACATGATCTGCATTACACTGTTACACACATGTATTAAAGGGGAAATTGCAGAATTCAGTATCCCCACCAGTCCCTTTCCATTTCCCTACATTCAGAACCAAAGGCATTTTTGTATAGACTGCTGAAACCAGCTGAGTTCTCTACATTAAAGGAACAGTAACACCAAAAAAGGAAAGTAATAAAAATATCATGTAGTCAGTGGTGTAACTAGGTATTACTGGGACCAACAGCAAATTATTTTTCAGGTCCCCAAAATGTCTAGAGGTTGACTTGTTTTATCAACATTTATTGGAATTGTATATGAATTAGGGTCTCGTGAGGCCCCTACAACTCCTGGGCCCCCCTGCAGCAGCAGGGTCTGCTTACTCTGTAGTTACGACTCTGCATGTACTGTTGCCCTGCACTGTTAAAACTGATCTGTTTGCTTAAGAAACACTACTATAGTTCATATGAACAAGCTGCTGTGTAGCAATGGTGGAAATTGAAAAAAGGCTATATGGCACAGGTTAAATAGTGGATAACAGATAACACCATTATGTTCTACAGAGCTTATCTGTTATCTGCTGTGTAACTTGAGCCTTTTCTCCTTTGAATGGCTGCCCCTGTGTAGCAGCTTATTTATATAAACAAAAGTAGTGTTTCTAAAGCAAACCAGTGCAGGGCAACACAGGATTATATTTGTATTATGTATGTTACTGTTCCTTTAATCAAGCACATGATGTCAGTGATTAGCCATTACCTTACATTGTGCTATAATCTGAGTTACTGAGGATTACAAATGTTCCAAGCAGTTAACTGGCCCTCATACTGATTAATGACAAGGGACTGGGTGAGGTGATGATCAGTCTTTGCTGATATTTTTGTCATATTTTCCTCAAGGGCTTCTACTACTCTCATTTAGTGATTTTTATTATAGAGCCAGCATAAAGGTTTAATCCAGGTTTTCTCATTCAGTTGCCTGTCTGATGCAGAGCAATGGACCTAGTATAACTGTGCCCAAGGACAGTGGTGAAGAATAGCCTATAGATGTTCAGATAACTATGACCTGGCCTTACTTATACAAAGTTTGCCCACCCAATCCATAGAAATCAATCAACAGGTAGTTTTTACTGCTCTGCTGTTTGAAAGCAAGCACGGGGTTGTTTAATATGCTTTGCAAGATGACATAAATGACCTTCAAGATCTGTCCACCTCTTTAAACCTCCCTATGACAAGTGAACATTTAAGAGACCTTTGATCTAGGAAGAGAATTAACATTAAAATGCTAATGGGCTGTTACCACATGGCTTCATTTTAAAGGGCAAAGAGATTTTGCTTCACTTCCCACAGTCAGAAGCCCTATGCCTCTGAACATAGATCCAACTTCCCCCTTGATCCCACCAAGCCTCCCTTCTAGTTTTGGGTACTGATATGAAAAAAATGATTCTCCCTTTCCTTTCACTGGATCACTTTTTAGCATTGTGCAAGTAAATGCAAAGAAGAATTTATAGAGGGCTTGCATTTTATAAGATTATTCTCTGCAGAGTTTACAGTGATACCTATAGTTATAAAACAGATGGGCATCTAATAACATTTAGCAAATTTTCCATAGTGCAATAACCCATAGCAACCAAAGTTTTGTTTTTGTTATTCTTTGTGCAGCTGGTTTAACACAGCTAGTCATTGATTGGTTGCTATGGGTTTATGCAAATCTGCCCAATATTAGTAAAGGAACATTACTTTTTTTGTGAAAATGACTAAAAACTAGATTTCTATAACGTGCCTACTTTAATGCTGACCTATTCTGTTTCCCTTCAATAGTAAATGTCAAATCTAATTGGAAAGAGCCAACACTGAGTATGTCAAATATAGCAAAAGGGAGAAAATCTTAAACAAATAATCCCTCTTTCAGCATAAAATGAAAATATTTCACAGAGAGAACAGAACATGCGGAAGCTTGACACCTTGTATGGTTACTGTGGTATTTGCAAACCCAAATCTGTGCTGTAATGAGCAGCTGCTTCTAGTTGCAGTGCTTTTAGCTATGAAAATCCCACATCTGGCTCATACTTGCAATACACTAAGGTGGCCGTAGACGTAACAATTATGATCTTTTCAGGAAAGATCGTTGGTTTCAACACCCACATGTAGAGCTGAATTGTCAGATATACAGGTAGAAACAATAGAATTCTACCTGTATCTGATGATTCAACACTAACATTGGCCAATCGGGTGCCTTGGCCAATATGTTTGGAACGGAAACATGATTGTAATAGGCTGAAGAATTGTATTAGCATCAAAATGCATGGCAATTTAGCTTTTCTGAATGAGTTTGGAACTATCAGGGGTCCATTTGCATGTTGTGCTTACATATGCAACTGACTTGCGTCTAATGAATAAATCATGGTGATTTTTATGCGGTAAAACCGCATAATTTATTTGAATAAATAAAGCCCCATGGAGTACAAACTTACCAGAAACTAGCACAAATAGTTAGAGGTTGCCTGTGCAACATAATTAGGGGCATACTTATTAGAGAGCAAAACAATAAAGATACAAATGAACTTACTGTATTTCAGCTACTGGCTCTGTCCATGTTTCCATTCACTAACGCATGGAATTAAATTGTGGCTAAATTACAATTTTTGACAGATACTTAAAGTAACGGTTCTGTTGTGGCTTTGGAATCAAAAATTAAACATTCACTCACCTGGCAAGCTTGCTTAGGCCAAGCACCTGCTTGTTTGGAAGATAGCCTATGTGCACCTACAAATATTACAAAACACACAATTGTTATTTGCATGTGTCACAACCAAAACTAATACTAAGCCAAATCTGCAGAATTTTAATCATTACATTAATATGCAGTGGTCTGAAACCTCTGAAAATGTAATATCTGAGACAGAATAGTCTAGTTATATAACCACACACAAATGCCCTCAGTCTGTTGGCTGATTGATCAACTTTAGGGGCATAAGTATATATAGAATAAGAGAACCCTGCCAATGCTGGGAGGTCCTGGAGATATAGGAGACCACAGGGCTTTACTGACTTCAATAAATATGTGGAACATGTTTTGCTCCCTAAATAAAAGGCCAATACACTATTGCAGTTTGCTCTGTTGAGAGTGCCTGTGGCCTGGTGGGTGGAAAATACTTTTATTTTTTTTACCTTTTCCTGATGTCATTTTCAAGTAAAATATCATATACCCTGTATTTAAAAACAGAGATTATAATCCACTTCCCAATAAAAGGTGCCATATCGCTTGCTTCTCCATAAGCAGTTGCAAAACTGGAATTCTTGTATTCATTAAATGGAAAAACAACACTATTTGTCTGAAATGAGCCTGCAGACTTTACCGAGAAAAAAATATAAAAAAGAGAATATATGTAAAGATAAATAGCTTTTGCACAGGATATTACAATGGTTACTGATGGATTATCACTACACAGATTCAACCCATTTTATGTTATTTTTCTAAATGTCTGGAAACAGTCAGAGATGCCCAAATTGGAAACCGAAATAGATCAAGCCTGTCTGTGCTAATCTAGTCTAATTTGACCCCTTGATAAGGTCTCTAGAAGGGAGTAATTTGGTTTAATATCAGAGTAAACCCTCAGGCTCTGTTTTCTTTAAGAAATGGTTTTATAATTTAAAAATGTCAGTAGCTATTAAATTAGCCACAGAAAGAGGTAAAGGCCAGGTCACAAAAACATCAGTAAACCATGACAGTATTGCTGGTCCCTTTTTCTTCCAAAGATGATTCTATCAGCCTTTGCTTAAAATAAGTGAAATGAAATACACTGGAAATGTTAGCTCTTGATGCACTGCATCATATTCTAATTAACATACTTAAAGGGGTGTCACACAAAACCCCATCCTCAAGATTAAGAGGTAGGCAAATAAAAGCCCAGTAAGCCAACTGTCAGTTTTATGAGGGGTGGGGATTCATTTTGGAAGGTCTCTCTATCGCTACAGAGTCCTATTTCTTTGCTGCTGTGGCTATGCCTCTATGCAACTAATACTTGTGGCCATGAGCTGGTGCCACCCAATATGTGTTTTGGGCAGAATATAATGCACTTGTGTTAACATAATTTAAAGGGGTTATTCACCTTTAAATTAACTTAGTATAATGTAGAGAATGATATTCTGAGACAATTTGCAATTGGATTTCATTTTTTATTTTTTGTGGTTTTTGAGTTATTTATATTCCTGTCCGGTAGCTCTCCAGTTTGCAATTGTATCAGTCTGTTCGCTAGGGTCCAAATTACCCTAGCTACTATGCATTGATTTGAATAAGAGACAGGAATGTGAATAAGAGAGGACCTGAATAGATAGATGTGTCATGAAAAAGTAGCAATAACAACACATTTGTAGCCTTATATGGCATTTGTTTTATAGATGGTGTCAGTGACCCCTATTTGGAAACTGTAAAGAATAAGAAGTAGGATAATTCAAAACTATAAAAAATAAGTAATGATGACCAATTGAAAAGTTGCTTAGAATTAGTTATTCTATAACATATTAAACCACATATTGAACCACCCCTTTAAAGGGGGATGCTGAAGGGAAAGTGATCCAGTTAATTTTTTAGATTGGAGCTGGCAGCACTTGATTACTAGCCTATAACTACAATTAAAGGGGATGTAAAGGGAAAAAAAATAAAATCACATTTTTACTTTCATTAATAAAAAAGATATATATCTCCAATATAATTAAATTAAACAATGTGTACCATTTTTATAATAAACCTGACTGTATGCAATGAAATTCCCCCTTCTTTACATGCTCTCACAACTGCAAATAGGAAACATCAGACGGTCCTTAACTGCTCTACAGGGAAAAAATCATACTTCCAAATAGCAGGGGGGAGCCCCCCACCTTACTATCCTGACTTCGAGCAGCTTTGTTTGTCTCCCTATAAAGCAGCCAGGGACTGTGTAGAGATTTGTATCCACAAACCGAGTGCAGTCTGCATATTCTGATTATTAAAGGGGAAGGAAACCTCCTCGGCGCTAACCCCCACCCCCCCCCTCCCGTGTATTGCCCCCCCTCCCTCCCCCCCCCCTGGCCTACCCGTCCCGCTGGGCAAATGCCCCTAACTTGTTACTTACCCTTCTGCGCAGGTCCAGTCCAGGGAGTTCACAGGCGACATCTTCTTCCACGCGATCTTCTTCCTGCTTTGACCGGCGCATGCGCAGTAGGATCGTTTCGCCGGTACGATCTACTGCGTATGCGCGTGACTTTTGGCGCATGTGCAGTAGATCCGTACCGGCGAAATGCTCCTACTGCGCATGCGCCAAAACGCCGGTCAAAGGAGGAAGAAGATCGCGTGGAAGAAGATGTCGCCTGTGAACTCCCTGGACTGGACCTGCGCAGAAGGGTAAGTAACAAGTTAGGGGCATTTGCCCAGCGGGAGGGGTAGGCCAGGAGGGAGGGGGCAATACACGGGAGGGGGGGAGGGGGGTTAGCGCCGACGAGGTTTCCTTCCCCTTTAACCAGTTTTCCTGTATCAGCTTCTATGGCAGACATTATTTAACTTGTGCTGTTTTGATAATTTATGATGATCCCTAAGCTTAACCTCCCAACTGAAGCCCAGACCACACTGAACATGTGCATGGCTTGGTCTTGCAAACATGTTTAACAAAGTTACAAGATGATAACCCCTACAGCCAACTTTGAAAACATAAATCATTTGTTTAATTATGCTTCTGGTGCCGTAAGTTTATGTTTATTATACAAAATACAGCATTTCTAGCATTATTCTATTTAAACATTAGTTCCCCTTTAAACATACAGTATGAAACGTGATGCTATGAGTTATTGTGCTTGTGTTACTTATGTATCTATGTGAATCTATTTAGCCCTTTAGATTAAACATTCTGGGTTTAATATAAATCCTTTTTATCTTTTATTTTCAAAAAACATTGCTTTCACGTCAGGCAGAGAAAATGAAAAATAAATGACACTTTAAGCTTTGCCTTTTGCTTATTTCCTTCCCCGAACACAGCTCAATAAACAGGTATAATCTTGTTTCTTGTAATTATGGGGCTGGTGGAAAAGAGATGTGTAACAAAAGAGAGGAAAGTTGTTTCTTAATCACTTTCAGGAAACTGCACCAATTATACCAATCTGAAACCTTTCTGCAGTTACAATATTACCTTTCCAATGAATGGGACTAAATGATGTTCGCACATGGAAAACATGTCAATGTCTTTAACTATCACCATTTCGTCGTGGTCTTCATCAAATATGGCGTCATTCAGTACATCTGCAAAGAGAGGAATATGGGATTGATTATATGTTTTTAGAACAATGGTATTCTGTTCTCCAAAATTACGCCAAAATAGTAAGTGTCTTCCATGAAAGTTAAGATGCCTATATAAGGGCATATACTCACTGCCATTCATGTCAAGGTGGAGGAACCATCCCTGAACAGAGGCGGGGGCCTTCGACACCACCTGTCTGATACATACAATGCTGTTCTAACATCTGTACCCCGGCGGTTTCAGAACACTTCACACGTCCATTCATGCAACTTTCACAAGTAACACCTCTTTCTAGGAGTTGCATGACACATTGGATAATCCTATCACAGTAACAACACAGAAGCTACACCTCTGTGAATTTCTTCAGATGTCACCTCTTTGAAGAGTTACAATGTGCCATTGTGATTGGATTAGTGGAAGAGTTTATATGACGAGAACTTCCCACACCAGTCAGTTGAACTGAAGAAGCTGCTCGGATGAGTAGTGAAACGTCTTCATTGATTACTCAGCAAGTCCAGTTGTTTTTAGATTTACCTATACTAGATATACCATGACCTGGATGAATGAAATTGTTCATAGTCATATTCACTGCCAGTTTGGCTTGGGGTAGCAAATATATGAATGGAGGTAAGCCCATTATGAACCTCTAGTTAGTCCATTTATGCCCTACAACCCCCATATAAACTATGAGCAACTGACACTAATGAAACTGTATTGCCTTACTAGGATCCTCACAATCAGACAAGTTATGTGTTGCAACCACACATCCACACTACTGAGTGAAGGGCTCAGGCTCCTCAAGAAATTGTCTTTAAAGTCTACAGCCAATCCAAAACTGAGCTCATTTGTCGTATATATTTTTAAGAGACCTTGTACCATTCTCTCTTGCGTGGGGACAGAGGGAAGAACATTTAGCAGACATTAACATTTTTAATGCCAAACCCACTTTAACGTCATCAGGACAAAAAAAGCATTAAAACCCCTTAAAATTAAAATTGCTGTTATCAGTTTTGGTTGAAAATCAGGGCATTTGAGCCAAAACAGGGTTCATCTTGTATCCTGACAGTAAACCATAATGCACCATTAAAAAATGGGGTAAAACAGGAAATTTAAGAGCTGTATAGTTGCAGTCACCTTAGTACTCAGGGGTCAGACCCTCCACTAGGGACCTTCTCTATAATGCATTATCCCCCCCCCCCCAGAAACCTACAACAGCACTACCACAGTAACTCCATAAATGAAATTTTAGAAGTCTGTGAGTGGATAGATATATGATTTAGACTTAGACCCCTTTCCTCCTGAATAACCACACGCAAATATATATTGTGATTTGAATCAGCGCAGGCACTCTAAAAATACTTGATAATAATAATATCTAAATACAAATATGTGTATATGTCACAATTTTGGCATTTGTGTTACTGTCACTAGTCACTTTTATTGATGTTGTGCAGTGGTGTAACTAGATATTACTGGACCCCCTAAATTGTCTAGAAGTTGACTTGTATTACCAATTTTTATTGAATTTGTGTATGAATTAGGGCTCATGGGGCCCATATACCTCCTGGGTTCCTCTGAAGCCACATGGTTTGCCTTGTCTATAGTTACACCCCTGATTGCGGTGCCTCCAAAATAAACCCAAAGTCTATTGCTTCTTACGTCACAACATATCCCATGTCAGTTAAAGCATTATGATTCGCCCTGCCACATTGTTCACAGTTTAAAGATTAATATCAGGCAAACTGTGTATTTTTTTCTGTGTTTAATAATGTTAAGATGTGTAATGTATGTGCAGCAGGACAGGCAAAGAGTTAAACTGAAATACTGATGCCTGATTGTTAAAGGCTACTTCAGCACCTTTCATTTAGTTGCAGCCCCCGCTCCCATATCTTGGAGCCTGGTCTGTGGAAGTGGACACAATATGATACCAGAAAGGTTTAATTTCCTGTATGCTATCAGCCAGCCTCGGTATCCATGGAAACGCAAAACAGCGTCATTTTCCTCTCTTTCATTACATTAATCACAACATGAATGCCAGGTGCTATTTGCATTTTCTTTTAGAATGAATTTGTGAGACTGGAAACTGAGCAATGAATTGAAATGAGCAGGCAACAAGGTAAACAAATTCTTTAATGTGGCCAATAACAGGGAAAAGGTTATTTTTGGAGACACTGCTTTATTGATCTAGGCAACAGTAAAAAGCTGTGCGTTGTAATTGTAATTGGCCAAAATTGGCTTTTTTATTTTCTTTATGACAATGTGGTTTATTGACTACAAATGGATATGGGTATGGGGTCGCCTGTTGCTCTACAGATGTACTGTTAAACTACAACTGTCAGCATCTGTGGGTTGTTCATCTTTCAGTTACAGATTTGCCATTTTCTATGAAAGTACAGCTAAGAAAAGGCTGGTTGGCAGTGATACAATGCTGGGGTCCTAAATTTGATTCTGCAAGTATGTTCTTCCCTCATTTGTCTGGGGTTCTTCCCATAGCACTGTATGGTGTTGCTTCCATCTCAGTGATCATCACCCATCACAAAGAGTATCATCTCTGCAAACCTAGAGGTAACATTTCATGTCTAACCAAACAAACGCCAGATGTTCCTGGACAGAAAACACATACGTTCTTTTTATGAGCCAACACAGTGACAAGGGGATAAAAGGGAGTATGGAAAGATGGATGGTTTCTCTGCACGTACAGTTATGGATACGCATGAATGAACTGCATCCCCACATAGCAACCATGTTCCTTCTCTTTACCATTCTAGTACAGCTTCCATGTTGCCTTCCAAGAAGCATTCCCAAAACTCTCATATAGCCAGTAAAACAGTCACCAAGATTACATCTGGGACAAAGAATCCCTAAATAGAGAGAAACGATGCATTATATAGTTCATGGGCATGGGTGTAACTATATAGGAAGCAGACCCTGCGGCTGCAGAGGGGCCCAAAAAGTATAGGGGCACCATGAGCCAATGATTTTTATAAAATTTCAATAAATATTGGTAAAACAAGTCAACCTTTAGACAATATGGGGGCCTGAAAAATTATTTGCTGTGGGGCCCAGTAATATCTAGTTATGCCACTGTTAATGGGCATGGGTTATTTTAAAATTAGATTTAGGATTTTATTCCCCCTTTTTCAGGAAACCATAACCCATTATCTATATTTGGGGGGGGGGGCTAGATGAGATTCAGGCTCAGCTGTATGAGGATCCTTGTAGACTTTAGGGAGGGTAGCACAGAAAATTACATCTCATGTTCACTCTGTTCTGTAATCAGGCCCTTTTAAAAATCCAGGGTGTCATCGAAATGTTGACAAGTGACAGTACATTTTGCTGTAAAAAAATCAATATGCAGAGGTCTCTTCACTTAAAGAGCAAATATATAATTTTTTTGTAAGCATATATCTTTTATTAGAATCAAAAGAAAGCGCACGCACTCCTGCAGCCAGCCGGTATGGTAAAAGAAGTACCTATTTTATTTCATCTCATTAAAAATCAAACAGTCCTAGGACTATTTGATTTTTAACGAGATGAAATAAACTACTTCTTTTACCTCACCGGCTGGCTGCAGGAGTGGCCGGTGAGGTAAAAGAAGTAGTTTATTTCATCTCGTTAAAAATAAAACCGTTTACCTCACCGGCTGGCTGCAGGAGTGCGTGCGGTTTCTTTTGATGTTATTAACGCCTCAAGCTACGGGTTTGGGGCACAGCACCCGGGCCAGCTGCTGGATTTGGTGAGTTTGTTTATGCTGACTTTAAAAGCACATCACTTTTGATTGAATCAAGTGTTTGAAGTGCTGGACCTGGGGTTTTCACACCCAGGTCACTTCACCCTCCGGGTGAGCTATGGTTTCGCAAGTATACTTAGTATTCTTGTGCTTGATTATTTTTTCAATTTAATTGGTAGCAGGACTAGAGCCAGCATATTTGACCTTATATATCTTTTATTAGCCCTGGCCGTAAAAACACATACTTTCTATTATGTAATTCTTGCAGTGGATCCTGGGCACTATGCTAGTCCCCAATGTGCAATGTAATTACATGTGGCTTAAGCTCCCCATAGACGCAAAGATTTCTCTTGCCGAACGACCGATTTTAGCAAAGTCCGACCAATCCTTTGAAATGATCGTGAATTTAGTGGATTTCGAGCGATCTTATGTTTTTCGTCCTACATCTGTCAGAAAATTGATCGGCCAGGTTAAAAAATCTTTATCGGTCCCAGTGCAATCTATCTATGTTTGCAGGGACAAGCAGGCAGCTCCCCTTTGTTTTCCTGGCAAATGGTCTTTTTAGTTGATGGACAATTCGTATGATCGTTTCAAGATAATCGTGGTCTCACGATGACGATCGGATCTTTTAAAAATCTTTATGGCCAGCTTTAGACAAATCTAGAGATTTTATTATATGAGTGTGGCTCAATAATTTTCTTTGTACATTTGTGGCTTAGGGAACATATGGAATAGCTGCTGGGCACGCCAAACATTCTTAGGATCTATGCCTATTCTTACAAATTTAAAAAAGCTTTCTTAAGTTAGCATTAAAACTGAAAAAAAAACTACAAATAAAGAGCATCCTTTGATATATGTGATGCTTGATATACTCTTATGAACACTGGAGTTACACGACAGATATGCTATGTTTTTATTGATGTATGCATCTGCACCTGACGATATCCGATCCATTGGCCCTCGGGCATAAAGAACAGATACCACACAACTGGCCATACACAACAATGGTCACTTTTTATTATGTTGATTTATATACACATCCCAGACAACTGGAGCTGCAGGAAATTAACATGAGCTGCACCAACTTTTTTATTACTATTATTTTTTTTTATAATCAGTTTGGGTTGATAATCTGCAAACTTGATCTGTTGAAATTCACTGCACAATATCCAACGGACTGGCCAGCCAGACAACAACAAGCCAATTTGCACTAGGGCACTAACCCATGGCAACCAACAGCCTTTTTGCTGTTCTGCCTGGAGCTAATCATTGGTTGCTATGGGTTACTACCAGGTGCAAATTAGCCCAGTATTAATACATGAGCCACACAGTGTTAACACAGTGGTCTCTAACACTTTTAGTGAAATTTTCTTTTGATATTGCTAGGGCACATGTCCGTAAATGTACAGCATAATATATTAAGTCAATCAAAATATTAACCTAGACCAATTGAATTTTTATAACATATTATTATTATAACAGCACTTTGGATTCTATGGCAGGCAGATATAAAAGGGTTAAACATACACACTCCAGTCATATATCTGCTCAACATTAACAGTCAGCTCTAGCACTGCTCTGAGCATCGGAGCTGATCTGCAAATGAAAGATAGCCTTAGACAGGAAATTAAAATCTGGGCCTACAAATCCTCTTTATCTTTTTCTCAAGGGACCCAAACTATGTCATGACATCAATGGTTTAGTCACAGTTATGCACCTTGTTTTAATTACTAGTTTCTGTTATAGAAGGGGGGATAATGGTGACCCATACTTAACAGAAAGAACCCCATTCTTGGGTGTTGTTGATCCTTATGTTAAGGTTCCTTCTGAAAACCCCTTCCATTTACCATTATTTCTATCTATTTACTAATGTAAATTAAGACTAAAATGGTACTATCAGGGGCAGCGCCCCACTGGTTACCAGTGGAGGCAAAATTCTACTCCTGGTAACTTTAAGAGCTGAATTTCTGGTGAGCATGGTGGAAAGGGGGTGGCAGCTGTAAGTTGCCTCAGGGCGGCACAGTTTCCAGTATAAGGGGTGCTTTGCAGTTAGTTATTGTTTTTTTATTTTCTTTGGTTTTTGAATGAAAAACAGTTTGAACAAGATGTTATCTGGTGTTGGGGTCCCACTCACCTTAGCAACCAGACAGTTAGTCTGAAATGAAAAATAATATATAATAATAAAAAAATCCAGCCCCAGAATTGGTCTGCTTTCTAATTGCCAGGTATCATTAATTTTGGTAAATAATTTAAAAAAACTTACCAAAATAGAAAAAGACCAATTTATAACCATGAATCTAAATGTGATTTGTACTTACAGTTAAGGTTGACATTCTCTGTCATGCAGAGATGGTTATTTGTTGTGTATTTGGTACAGTTCAGCTACAAGCCTCTCGATCCATTGTGCACAATATTTCAGTTATTTTCCCCAGTCTTGGAGATGCTTACTACTGTGCAAGCCTTGTAGTGCAAAATATAAAATATTACTTATATAAGTCCCAGAAATAATGGTACTGCTTAGACTTGAGAGAGAGAGAGAGGGAGAGAGAGAGATTGTGTGTGTGTGTACTAGATATAGTTTTTATCCCACAAAATGCTTATTAAACCTAGCTGAAATGTGTTCCCTTGCAGGATCTAGGTTCTCACAGTTACATTGAAAACAAATCTCCAGTCCCTGCAACTCCTTCCTTCCCTCGACTACAGCCTTTTAGGCTTTGTGATAAGGAGCAGCTAAATATGCAGAGAACTTCTCAGTGCACAACTGATTTGTTTTGGTTGCACTTGTAAGAACCTGAAGTAGAATGTGACTATTTTAATATCAGATTTTGCCCAGTACAAGCCCTACTCATTAAACTAATGTTGAAAAGGGTGGTATATGAACACTATCATTTTTGTTTTTTCACTGATTATTTTTACATTATACTTGTTAGTTACTTTTGTTAATTTGTATACCTGAAGAGGAGATGTCACTGAATTCAGCCTTTTCAGCGTTTTCAGCAACCATCACATTTTTCAGTTCAGTTGGTTTCAGATAGTTCACCAGAAATAAAGACTTTTTTTCCAATTACTTTTTATTTGAGACCATTTTTCTAATGTTCATATTGTTTACCTTCTTATTTTTTTCTAAATCAGCTCTGGGGAGGGCTTTTTTTTTATTTTCTATGTGTCACTGTTTTTCTAATATTGAAGTGTAAAGTGTCATTTTCAGTGTCGGACTGGGACACCAGGGGCCCACCCAAAAACCTTAGACCAGGGGCCCACCATAAAACCTTAGAACAGGGGCCCACTCTCAGTAATATTATTCTTCATCTCCTCAATCAACCTCTATTCTCCTAGTCTGTTTTCTTGATACTATAATCAATTATTCCATCTATTTAGCCTCTTTGTCCTCATAGAAATAGGGAATGGCCATGAAATAGACCAAAAGTTTAGCAGCATGGGGGCCCACTGACACCTAGGCCCACCGGGAGTTTTACTGGTATCCCGGTTGGCCAGTCATTTTTCAACTTCTAAAGCAGCTCTGGGAAGGGAGGTTGTCTATCCTGTAAACTGTTCTAAATTGATACATTTAGTTGATACATTTCTTATCTTTGTCCCTGCTGAGCAGAATCCCTGAGTTTCATTTAGGGTTGCAACATTTTCAATAAAATTTTACTGGCCAGTGGTGGGGGCGGGAACTAAAGGGGCGGACTGTGTTGCAAAAGGGCAGAGTCACGGTGTCGTGCTGCAAAAGGGGCGGGCCACATCGCACTTGCAAGAAGACGAAGAAAATGTAAGTTCCATCGGAGGGCCATGGGCTTTTTTTAAGGGTATTACAAATTACTGGCAACTACATTGCCGGTAAATTTATAATACCGGCCCCGGCCTTGGCAGGTGTTTTACTGGTTTTACTGGTTTCATTACAGGCAGCTGTAGGAATTGATACAATTGCTAATACTCCAGAGATGCTGCTGAGAAATGTATCAACTCAATGTTGCAAAATTATAACAGTTTAGAGTCTGCACCTGAATTACTGAGCTGCCAGACTGAAACACCAGAGACAGGAACATTCAACTTTAAACTTAGATTTTGGAAAAATAGTAAAAAATAAATAATGGAAAGTATTTGAAAAAAGTCTTAGTTTCTAGGGAACAATCTAAAACAACTGAACTGAGAAAAGTGTTTGAAAGGTGAACGATACAATAGTTGCTAATACTCCAGAGATACTGCTGAAAAATTTATCAACTTAATGTAGCAAATTGTAACAGTTTAGAGTCTGCACCTGAATTACTGAGCTGGAGACAGAAACAGGAAAAGCTATTTTAAAAAGTTTATATTTCTGATGAAATATCTGAAAACAACTGAACTAAAAAAAAAGTATTTGGAAGGTGAACAACCCCTTTAATTCTAGAATCTTGATACACTAGATTGCCTCCACAGACTTGTAGAAACTGAATATAAACTTACTCAGTGTGGTCCTCTGACAACATTTCCATTTTTACATTTATTTTCTATTTTTTTGTAGCTGTTTTTTTAAGCAGTTGTTAGACTGTTAATACCAGGCTTTCAGGTCAGTGGCTCTATTTCATTGGTGCTGTGTTAGCTACCCAATGGATGACTGACAATGTATATAGCTTTTTATTCAGAATAAGAATTTTTTAAAGTTTCAATCTTTTATTTTAAACTGTCTGTTTATTGCTGATGGTACTTTTAGTCAGATTGTGATCCTCAAGCCACTGCAACAATCTGAAATAAACATTTAGATTGAAATTGTAGGATTATAAAAGCCTACAAATAACAAATCTGACAATGTTTTGGCCATTAATAATTTCCAGACAACAATTGTTCGAAAGTCATGCCCCGGAAATACATGCAAGAGCCACTGAAGTTATAAATGGAAAATAAGCTTAGGCAGTTGGCATTATGATATTGAAAATTACCTATTAGTTCATGGTGAATGTCCATTCCAGGCGTAGGAAACCTTTACACTCAATGTTTTGCAGAACTACAACCCTAGCGTACTGCACTAATTCAAGGCAAATAATGGGGCCCCAAGTCGAAACTATGAAAACTGAAAATATTTTACACTGCTCTTTATTGGCAAAATGGAAGAAGGAAACGTGTATTGCATTATTTAGCCATGCTTTGCTATTGTATACAGCAGTAAGGGTATCTTGTTTCTTTTATTGCTTTTCTTAAAGCAGCGTGTTGTCCCAAGGATTTTGATATTCATTTCTTTTTTTACCCTCCACGGGTTATTTATTGCAGCTATCTCCTATCAGCTTTCTAATAATGTAAATTACTTCCAGATTTTCCCTTCCATCTAAAGCAGGAACAAATTCCTGCTGGAAATGTTGTTTTTACTGGAAGACTTAATTACCTACTTGTTGCGTAATCTAGAATAATTTGAATTAAATAAGGCAACCTTCAAAGCCCAGAGGCACATAACAAGATCTTGCTGTTACCAATTTAGTTCATATTTAGTTAATATTTAGTGTAATTTCTTGTTACAGTTTATTTATATTTGAAAAATCAATACAAATTTAAAATGGGGAAAAAAAGAAAATTTGATTAGAACTATATTGTCTTTCATTAGGGTAAATTTTATTTTACAAGGTCCAGTGATTGGTCTTTATAATGATGATTGGGATCCCTGTAATAATTAGTGACCTCTTTAGGTCCAAAGAAGAGACAACTCTTGCTAGACATGCTAGCATACTGTCATTATATGTATAACTTTCATATTCAGGCTTAGACTTTATTGCTTTTAGTGACCAGACCCATAACTCGATAAATTTTTAGCCTCAACCAGAGTTTAAACTGTATTTAGGAAGAATCGGGTGAGGAGCAGAGTTTGGATCACCCTGTGGTCCAAAGGTACCATTAAGCATTAACAATTCTATTCCCTCACCTTGACACCATGGGGCATTAATAATTCTCAAACTGAAGACACTGAAAGATATAACCTTTAAGTTGCTCTAAGAAAAGAAAATGTTACTCTGGACAAGCACTATGGTGCACGAATTATAAATCCAAGTGCTGCCCACAAAAAAACCTTACCTTTCTGTGCTAGAAGACATCGCAACTCTGAACTTGCCTCCACTCTTTAAACCAAAGAATATTTTTTTGATTTCATAAGGAAGACACTATTAAACTGTGTTCACCTTCTTCTGAGTTGTTCCACCAATAAATAAAAGAAATTGCTTAGAGTCACTTAAAGTGTCACTTAGTAAAGTAGGAACTTTCAATTAAACAATAAACTCTAGAAAATGCTATTGCTTTGGTGATCACTCTGGATAACCATGTCCAGATAAAATATCCCCTACCTTATATTTCTCAAACAATTCCAAGCAATACAATTTATGCTTGGCATAATATACATCAGACTTCTGTGAAACTAATATAATTAGAGCAAATTAAAATATCTTAGTATTATTTGGCAAAGTGACAGCTTCACCTGAGCATTTCAACGCCACTATTTGTTATTCTAATAGAAAACCATACATGTGAGGAAGCCACTAAATATATCCATGTAAGATACAAGCTATGCAGTCTCTGAAATAATAGAGAACTGAGCAACAGGTTCATGGCAAGTCACACATCCCCACGGTCATTAGGGCAACAACAAACCTTTGACCTTCATTTAATCAAAGTGTACTCTCTCCTGATGTCACTGTTCTAGGAACTGATCTGGCTTATTGTAAATCCTCCACTCAATGACACAGGCAATAAGTTTTGGATATTAATGATGCACCTATAACAAATCTACAAAATAAGTGCATGTTGATAATGACAATGCTATATAAAAATGTTATATATTCTAGTTGCTTTTGGGGTTTCTACATACCATCATATGGATATTATATCTGCGCTGTAGGGTTTGGGGTTGTTTATGTTATACTATTGGAGACTGGGAGTAATACCTCCAACCCGATTGATCCATAGCAAAACACAGGGCATAGGGCAACTTACCCTCTCAGAATTAAAGTCTCTATAGCCAATATCTTGCAACTACAACTAGACACGTGAATACCGCAAACATATTACAATGGCAGAATGCGGGTCCTGGAAAAGTTAGGAACATTTAGTGCTTATGAAATTCTGGGAATTTTACATTTTAGCAATTACCTGTAGCATATTGTCTGAATGGGAATTGTTGCAGATAAGCTGGCCATAGATGTAAAGATTTTTAAAAGATCTTTTCGTTATCGTTAGACCAAGCTTATCTTAAAGCAATTATGATTTGTCCATCAACTAAAAAGACCATTTCATCAATGTTGTCTAGTTGAAGTTAGGAAAACTGAGGGGAGCTGCCTGCTTGGCAAACAATTGGACAATGGAAAGATTTCACTGTGACTGATGAAAATTTTCTAACCTGGCCAATCAATTCTCTGACGCAGGATTGTTTAATTCCCACTAACCTCACGATAATCTGACAGATTGGGCAAATCGATCGGATTCAATTAGACTGTTCATTCACTGTGCTTCCGTCCAATGAAGACAATAACTTGTAGGAAAAGGAGTGATGAATTCAGTCGGACGCAGTGGGTTGCTGCAAAAACTGTGTTTTTTATTTTAACACAACATGTTTCGAGCTGTGCTCTTTGTCATTACACTTGACAAAGAGCACAGCTCGAAACATGTTGTGTTAAAATAAAAAACACAGTTTTTGCAGCAACCCACTGCGTCCGACTGAATTCATCACTCCTTTTCCTACAAATCTGACAGATTGGTTGGATTGCACTAAAATCAGTTGTTCATCAAAGAAAAATCTTTGCATGTATGGGGGCCTTAATAGTAATGAGCTGGATCTGGGTATGAGTAGGGCACACACTCTCTACTGGGCCAATCACTGTACCCCTGTTCTATTCTCATCAGTCTCACTGATTATTGTGTGAAGTGATAACAACCATTCTCTGCATTTTAGCACTGAAATTTAAGAAAGAATCCGGCAACAAAACATTATGGGGCCCATTTATCACGCTCTAAAAAAAAATATGCTAAAAGCAGTCTAAAATAAACAGCATTTTTATTTTTTACTTATTTTTACACAGTTTGATAAATAGGCCCCTACTGTGACTATTTCCTATTGAGACATGTGAATAAAATAGTAACCTGTGTCTAATATCTGAGAGCTACCCTTATCCCCTACTCATTACTTTGCAGAACAGGATCTGAAATCACATGGACATATATCAGGTGCCCCACTAGACAGTCTATGTGCCTGGGCACTGTGCCTGCTTGTCCTACTGCCATGCCCTCAGCCTCAGACCTTGTACTGAACCACTATAGATGCCGAAAGCCATTCATTTTCACATTTCATTCATGTAAACTAAAATAAGTGCAGTTCTATAATGTGTGATGTGTAAAAGGCAATCATTGCATTCATTGTAACAAGGTGGAATGATTGGCATCACTTGGGGCACATTTACTAAGGGTTGAATATTGAGGGTTAATTAACCCTCGATATTCGTCCCTCGAAGTAAAATCCTTCTACTTCGAATATCTAAGGATTTCCCGCAAATACTTCGATCAAACGATTAAATCCTTCGAATCGAACAATTTGAAGGATTTTAATCCATCGATAGAAGGATTTTCCTTCGATCAAAAAAAGCTTAGAAAGCTTATGGAGAAGGTCCCCATAGGCTAACATTGATGCTCGGTAGGTTTAAAGTGCCGAAGTAGGTAGTCGAAGTTTTTTTAAAGAGACAGTACTTTGACTATCGAATGGTCGAATAGTCAAATGATTTTTAGTTTAAATCGTTCGAATAGAAGTCGTAGTCGAAGGTTGTAGTAGCCTTTTCGATGGTTGAAGTACCCAAAAAAAAACTTCGAAATTTGAAGTTTTTTTTACTTTGAATCCTTCACTCGAGTTTAGTAAATGTGCCCCTTAGACTTCTAAAAGGATGGCAGAGTGTGAATAATAAACAGAAATGTGCAGATATATTATACACTAAGGTGATATGACAGTGTGCAAGTGACAGTGATATGACAGTGTGCAAGTGACAGTTGTAGGCTGCTGCTGTTAGTTAGTAGAGAGTGTGAGAGAAGAGTCAGTCACACAGTAGAATTGTCCCACATGTTGTGCATCATGTCAGAGGCATCACACGGGCGCACTGTACCCGGAAGCAGCAGGGGAGCCGCTACTAGTGAGGGGAAGGTGAGGGGAAGTACCTGATATGGTCTCCTGGTATCCCTTAGTGAAGTACTGCATGGCGGTGGCCGCTCTCCATGGCGTTTTGAGCAAGCCCTGCCTGCCAGGATCCTCTCCCAGTGCCCGGAGGATGGTGCCATAAGCCGTGGCCAGTGAGGGCAGATTGAGCTCGTTGTCCTCCTCGCTGCGGGCCCGCTCCTCTCTCCAGGTATCTACAGGTGGGGTGCTCCTGCCTGCTCTGCCGCCCACATCCCCCCGGCTACCCGCGCCCGCTGCAGCCGCCGCCTCCTTCTTGTCCTCCCGCAGGAAGCCGTTGCAGTTGGGCGCTCTCTTCTCTAGCAGTGCCCGAGGCTTGGCAGGATCCATGTGGCACAGAATGGGACTGGAGCTAATCTGCTCCCCTGCGTTTCTCTATTAGCTGACACTGATTGGGAGACGGTCCTAACTAATCCCTATAATGCCTTCAATTTGCCGTCATAACAGTGACACGATCTGCGCTTAGGTATCAGTAATGGCCGGGAAGTCTATGGGTCCTGTGCTAGTCCCCGCATGCCCGGCTTAATGCTGCTCTCTCCCCGGGGCACCTACTCTATCGCCCGACACACCCGCAATACTATTATTCTTCTGTCCCCGGGTATATGAATACTGGCAATTCTGTGGCACAAACTCTTACACAACTTGCACTGAGATTTCAATGAGAGTTTAAGTTCCGCTGCCCACGCTCATACACCTTGTTGTGTTGTCACCGACCCAGGCTCTCGACGTTCTAAATAAGCAGCGCTCCTGCCAATCTCTCCCTATCCCTCTCCTATTCCCTATAGCGCTCCTCTGCCAAGCTTCTCACTAGCGCTCCCCTCCAGGCGCTTTTTATACAGCTCCCGCTTAGGAGAGCCCCAGCCGCATGCCCATTGGCCGCCGCGCTGGGTGCGTCACAGGCGGACTGTACCTCTCCCATTAAGAGGATCAAAGAGAGTAGGAGGGAGAGAGGCGGTGTTGTTGTGACAGGGAGACAGACAGGAAGGGACAGAGGATTTGGCTGGTTATCAACCCCAAAGAGCCGATAGGGAGTGTGGTGTGTACATCTGCCAGTATCAGCCAAAGTGCGACCAATATTTACACGTCTTGAAAATATAGTTAGGGCTTGGTTTAAGAACAATGTATAATTTCCGTGTAAGACTGGTCACAAGACTTCTGCTGCTGTACTGAGCATGATATTTAATAGGCTAGTGGTAATACTAGTAGTACTAGCACGGGGGTTTCCCATTTATAGTGCAAATGTGGGTAGAATTCCTCTTAGTGCAGTTCCTTGTGCCTTGGCTGAATGTTTGCTAGTGACACATAACGCCCAAACAATGTCAGTTATAAATATAAGCTTCCCTACATGCGCAAAACAAGGGAAGCCTCCGCCCATCCTGCCCCATATAGGAAAATGTCATTCTCAGCAACTTTCCAATATACATTTACAGGGGCGATCCTGGCCCCTCCGCAGTTGCTGCTGCCCCCCCTCCCCGTGTGATAACCTTTTTGCACCAGAGTGGGTCCACGAGGGTGGCAGAGAGGGCCAGTACAATAGCACAGATAGCCTAACTGCGCTCTCTGCGCTAGAAGAGCCAAATTTCCGGTTTGAAAACCAGATATTTGGCTCTTAAAATACCAGGAGCGGCATTTTTGCGCCCCTGGTACCTAGTGAGCAGCTGCCGCCTTAGGCGACAGCCTCAACTCGCCTCATTGGAGAAGCGCCCCTGTACATTTATTAAGAATATTAACCGGTTTTACAGTCATGATATTGTATGTATCAGCAGCTAAGGCTACCTATATCCATGATGATCAGCGTCGGACTGGGCCAACGGGAAGCCGGGAAAATATATGCCAACTGGGTACAGACTAGACATGCCAAGAAAACATGCAAGGAGCAGACTCATGGGATGAACAACAGAAAAAGAATTTGTAGGCTCACCCACCAAGGAGACTTTCACCCTTCAGCATGTTATTGGGCACCTTTAAGGGACTTGGTTCGGTTCAGTCATTATGATACTATACTTTGCACTGTTTGATTGCTCTGCTCCCGTCTTACTGACCCAGAGCCTTTTGATATCATATTATTCATTATTTACAATTAGCAGTCACCATTTTTTAATAGAGGACTGTGGGGGTGCTTTCAGGTTCTTTTGTTGCATATTACCTTTTTGTTCCTAAGGTAAGTTCTGGTAGCACCCTGGCCCCCTACTTATATTTTTAGATGTTGCTCATTCAATGGCCAGCTCTCCCAAAACTGCCATTCACCAATTAGATTTCATAATCATGTAAATTCCCTACTCAACACCCAAATTGACCCATCTTAAGTGCTAACAGACATTATACTCTACTATACTATATTATACAAAATGGACATGTACAATTACAGGGTGAGATCTGGGGTAAGTGCCTATTTGTGCCTTGGGTACCCCTGGAACTATAACAGGATTACCTCAATGTTTCTAAATATCTGTAACCTTGTTATAAGCTAAGGGGACCCAGGCCGAAGGCCAGTTAGGGTGAGATTTGGGGTGAGTGCTTATGTATGCCTGGCTACCCCTGGAACTATAGCAGGATGACTGTTACCCCAATGTTTCTATATATCTGTAACCTTGTTATGAGCTAAGGGGGCTCAGCCTGAAGGTCAGATAGGGTGAGATTTGGGGTGATTGCTTAGACAGTGCCTGAGAATATGCTGATGTAAATTACATTTCTCATGTGATGTTGATGTGATGATGTGAAAATAGCATATTGTATGTATCATAGCACAGTGTATCATGGTGGGACGAATAACTAGGACAAATGCTATTCTTTTAGTAGAATTATTTGATCACTGTAACCCATGGCATAGAGATAACTGTCAATTATTATTTATTAGACTGAAATTAAAATTATATGAGCTAATTATAAATGCAATAACAACATTTTAAAGTTAAAAGTTATTCATGAAAGTACTTACCATTCCTGCTTTTTGCAAGTTGCTCACAGCCACAAGGTGTCACTTCTGCCTCTGATAAATTGTGGGTGCAGAGACACAAGATAACCCTGGAATTAACACCGGCTTCTAGGAGCTGTAACTTCCAGCATATCCTGAGAGGGGCCATATGAGAGGTTGGTGTTCTGGGGTATACAAGTGGCCATGGGCATTTTTGATTTGAAGGTGGCATTTTAATGTAGAAATCCTGTCCTCCTCCACCTGCTCAGAATTTACTTTCCCTTTAAATGCATTTGCCCACTTTGTACCATAGGTTCTCCGCAGTGGCAGTTTGTATTGTTCAGTAGCCAAGTCTCCTGTTGAGTCAGTGTATTTGGGTGGTATAATAGGGCTCAATATGTAGAGCTGCATGCAACACTGAATGGCAACATACAGTCCATGCAAGTGTAACTGTCATTTCTATTCCACTCTAAAAAGGTTTGTTAGGCCCTAACACTACCTGTGTGATTGTTCCCTTAATTAGACATAGAGTGATCCTCACTGAGTTACCCTTTAACCCTGTATCTGTTCCCTCCCGGTGCTTCTCTTACATAAACCATTTTGAGAAAGAAAGAAAGACAAAGAAAAGTCAGAGATTACATTTCAGTAAAGGTTTATTTTAAAAAATCTTGTTTTGCTTTCAGAGCTTGTAGGAATCGCTATGGGAATTCTGTGCAGGAATAATCTGAAGAAGTTTCTGTCCTCCCTCCCATCCACGTCTCTCTATGACTTTTCCTCAGAAACCTCCTTCCAAGCATTGGCAGATGAACTGCTGGAAAAGCTGCTTTAATTCCTTCTCCTCGTCTGCGTTCATTGTTGAATTGTTATTTGGTCTCTGTGAGCCTTGGTGTTCATGAGCCTCAGAGTGGTGCAGCTTTTTCTTCTTCTTAGCACTTCTAGGCTCCTCCTTCTTTTTGCTTCCACTCCTACTAAGTTCTGCTTCTTCCTCCATGTTATCATGGGTTTGAGCAGGACGTTGTGGCCCTTCGCTCTCTTTTTCAGCAGGGGCCTCATCTCTGTCCTTTTCTGTTTTCTTTCTGCTGGACCAGCAGAATTCTAGTAGATAGACAAAGACTTGTGGTAACAAGACGCCCTACATGAAAGGAGAGAAAAAAATCAGAAAAACTCAGAACAAAGAACATTCAGTAATATAACAAAAATGTCCTTTATTTCACAAACTTGTTACCTATAGAATATAACTTTATTCCCTTTATAATATTCATATATTCTATTGAGAGAACAACTCACTAGCAGTTAATGGGATAGAGTGGGAAAGTCTGATTCCAGAGTAACTCACTGATTCCCAGTCTGACTTAGATAATGAATTGTTTTATAATGAGTTCACTATTGTAATGACTTACCAAAAGGATTCCTTTCACACTAGTGCCATTCTCAGTATCTCTGATGAGGGTCTCAATATAAGGCACAATTAGTTGGAATTCCTACAATAGAAGAACATCAGTTAGTCAGACCGGTGGATCCTCAATCACTAACATATCAGTACATTAGGGAGGCAGCAAGTGCTTCTCTGTATTGACAGTTAGGGCCTGAATTATAGGCCAATTGATTCCAGCTTACCTGAATGATGGCGCTTCTCAGCTCTGGCTCTCGGTTAGTGAGCTGACCCTCTATAGGAGGAATTGGACAACGCAAGCCCTGCAATAGGAGAGGATCAGTTATTCACACAGCGGAACAATAGATACAATATCAGTACATCCCATAATAACCTTCCCTTCCTACTCCCTGTATAGAGCATTGGTAACACATAAATCAAGTACTGACTTACATCACATCTTATGTTTGTAGGAATCAGCAGAGGGACTGGTCTTATCTCTTCCTGTACAAACAGGGTATTGTCGCACTCTACATCCTCTACATAACTGGCCTTTTCAACAGGCACTGGGCAAACTGGCAAATTGAGCTTGATGTTGTTGAATATTTCAGTCACATAATTCGATGTCTCAATATGTTCTTTGATATCTCTTTCCTGTAAGAGAAAAGTACATGGATCAGATGTTTGGGACAGAGTACTGTACATTGTATAGAAACTTCTAAACAAACCCATAAGTCACTGGTACATTAACAGATATCGCTAATAACAGGAACCAATAATGACTCCAAAACAGTTCCTATACATGACCCCATAAACATGAACAGAACTTACTCGTAAAAATCCAGTGAAAATCAATAGGGTGATGATTAGTGGCCTCATGGTCGCATTCAGTCACTAATCTGACAATCCCAACTGTAAACAGCCCTTATACCAGCATGTGTCAGGGGCACCACTGTGATGTCATCCCTAATGATCATAGCAACCATTGTGATGTCGCCACTAACAATCATGTGACATCAACTGCCATAGACCAAGTCAGCTTTCGGTCAGGATAAATATAGAATGACTGTTAGGGAGACTAAAACTTTAAATCATAAAATTGGATTTCATAAATTCATATTGTCTAGTTGAAAATCATAATTTATGTATATTACTTTCAATCACTAGTCTTGAATTGACTCACTCTAAGCTCCTTATAGCCTTTAAGACACTGAAAGGGGCAATAACCTCTGTGCTCAACATGAAATTAATTACTAAAGGGTTTGGGTTGTACATAGTTACATATCTAACTCTAACTCAAGTTCAACCTCTCAAATTTATCCCCAGCAAATAGACTATACAGATCTAAAGATCATAATAACTCATAACTTACTCATAAAAACTTTATGCGTCTTGTAAGCCCATTAACATATATTTGTGTGGAATCTATATGTTGTGTATTCACCCATTTATTCTACAGTTCGGCTTTATTTGTTAAGAAAATATAGAATATCATCTCAATAATATAATTTATAATTCCCAAATGGACAAGTACTGTAGATGCCATGCTGTAATATGCAGTACAATGACATGGGGGTAATAATGCAGTAACAATACTTTGTGTCATGTTACACATGCATTATTTATTTCATGGTTTGCTTTTGCTTGTTTTGTTCCATCTCCCCTCCTGTTAGCCCCTCTGGTCTGTGTCTGTTGGTTTACTCCACTTGTCCAGTAGTACAGTATATTCTAGGCTTCATTTTGAACTGCATGTATATTGCTAGAGTGGAACATTTTATAATCTTTTGACCTATCTGGGTGTTCACTGCTGTCAAGATCCTCACGGTTTGGAAATAAACTACTCAACGATCTTAAGGGTGTCATTCTGATTGAGTTCAACTGTCTGCTGAAATCCCTGAGGTTGTAAGTTATTGCTAGCTCAAGACAACTTGATAAGTTAAAGAGATCACACTTTCAATGCTTAGGAAGGGAGGCAGAACACTTGGCTTGTAGAATTGTATTAATAATTACAACACCCTGAGTATGGTCAGCAGGCCTTGATCTCCATTTCAATAGTCATGGTTTTAATTGGGATTCTGGATATACTTGTTACCAATACAGAGCAGAACAAACCCCTGTTATAGTATCACAATTAACCGAACAAAGCCAAGCACCTCAATTTAACTTTCTAAGATACTTACAGTATAATCTAAAGTGCCCAAGATCTTGTTGAAGGGTCAAAGTCTCCTTGATGGGTGGCTGGAGATCTTGAGGATTTTGTAGCTCGTTGTAGCAAGTTTCAGGTATTCCTTGAGTAACTGGGTAACAAATGGTGAATCGAGTTGTTTTCCAACTAGGTCTGCCATTATTTGTCCCCTGGACTAACCTCACTAGTGTAGGATATGGGTAAGAATTTTTGGGTCCTTTATTCCCTTTTAGTCATGTGAAAGGCATGTAGGTTCACTTTGGGATTGAGTTCCCTGCTTTTTGTGCTGGATATGGAAAATAGAAACACCTTACTTAATCTTCCATGGAATGGGAACATTTTACTTTTTATTTTTTTAAACAACCCCTAGCAAGGGGATTGAGACGATCTCACTGTATGCCACAGAACATGGGGATCTGTCTCCTCTATAGTTATTATTCTACTGGGATAAATTAATTCTCAAAAGCGTAGCTCTACACCTGCTGCTCTTTAGGGCAATGTCCAGGTTGGGCCATATTTTGTGAGCCTTTAGTAAGAGCTGTTGGGGTCACCTCCTTAGCAGTTTGGCCGCTGTTTCCCAGGGTTTCATGTCATTCTTTAATTGGAGAGCAGTTGCAAGTTTAGGATTGCAGCCCATACTGAGAGGTGGGGGCCAGACAGTTACCTGTTACCAACCACTGAATACGAAAGGGCAAATGTAGGTACCTTCTACCTTCTACCTTCTACCACCCATACATTATCTATGATGCTCTAATCTGCTGCCTAGGATACAAGTTCCCTGTGCAGGTGCTATCATTTCCTTTCACACCTTCCCAACCTACCTGTTACTCTCATATTCATACAGTTATTGCATGACATATTGGATCAGACTCAAGGTGCCATTTAAGGTGAGGAGCAAAGTGCGGTTAATTGATATTTGTTGGGGCTGCCCCCCCCCAAGAGTCAGAAAATATCGCTACTGTTTATTATGAAGCAAAGGGGTCAGAATGGAGGGGGCAAGTAATGGGGAGATACCCTGCAGAATTCACTACATATATACATCAGTTCTGATGTATATTAGGGATCATGCTTTTCATTCCTGATTTTATGAGCCCCCATGTTCGTTGACATACAGTGAAACTGTCTCCTTCAGGAATCCCCTTGTTAATTTTTACTTTCACTAAAAATGATAGCTGTTCCCTGTTCACTGACCCTGCCCCAGTTAAAGCTTTCAGAGGTTCCATTTCCATTGATGATGGTTCCTCCATGCCACCACATGGCTCATAGAGAAACAAAGGACTGTAGAGAAGCCAACCTTTCTTACCTATATCCAACATTTGCAAGGTTGAATCAGGAAACTCTGTACACGAAATAGTCAAGCAGCAAATCATATGAGACCTAAAGAGCCCATATGGGGAACAACTTCATCCACATGCTGTTACCCAGCCCTAAGGACATACTCATACAGATGCACCCAGTCAGGTCTTTGCGTTAATTTTCTAATTTGTACTAGACAGTTTAAAACTACATGCTAATTAGCTGGCACTGGCAATTAGCACCTATTTGTACTCTGTACTGTTAGGTCAGAGTTTGTAGCAGGGAAAGTTTATTGTCAAGCTAGTGATTGGGCACCAGATGCATTTTCTGCATCCTTCATACTAGCTAGCAAACTTATCAATTAGCAGGCATGTTATTAATGATATTGCAAGACCTAGGAGAGTATCATTTATACCGCCTGACTCATTTACTACCCATTTCTTACCTTAGAACATGTTAAGATTAACAAAGGTCCGGGCCAGATGGTATTCATCCCAGGGTACTTAGCGAGCTTAGCTCTGTGATTGCCAAACTTCTTTACTTAATTTTTCACGATTCATTGTGATCTGGCATAGTGCCGAGAGACTGGCGAATTGCTAATGTGGTGTCTCTATTCAAAAAAGGATCCTGTTCTCAGCCTCAAAACTATAGGCCAGTTAGTCTGACGTCAGTGGTAGGATAGCTTTCAAAGGGTTAATAAAGGATAAGATACTGGACTTCATAGCAAATCATAATACTATGAGTTTGTGGGAGCATGGTTTTATGCGTAATAGATCTTGCCAGACTAACTTAATTTCTTTTTATGAGAAGGTAAGTAGAGACCTCGATTCTGGGATGGCAGTGGATGTGATTTACTTGGACTTTGCTAAAGCATTTGATACAGTGCCATACAGAAGGTTACTGGTTAAATTAAGGAATGTTGGCCTGGAACATAGTATTTGTACCTGGATAGAGAACTGGCTAAAAGATAGACTACAAAGAGTGGTGGTAAATGGAACATTTTCTAATTGGACCAGTGTTGTTAGTGGAGTACCGCAGGGCTCTGTACTAGGTCCCTTGCTTTTCAACTTGTTTATCAATGACCTGGAGGTGGGCATTGAATGTACTGTTTCTATTTTTGCAGATGATACTAAATTGTGCAGAACTATAGGTTCCATGCAGGATGCTGCCACTTTGCAGAGTGATTTGTCTAAACTGGAAAACTGGGCAGCAAACTGGAAAATGAGGTTCAATGTTGATAAATGCAAGGTTATGCACTTTGGCAAAAATAATATAAATGCAAGTTATACACTAAATGGCAGTGTGTTGGGAGTTTCCTTAAATGAGAAGGATCTAGGGGTCTTTGTAGATAACAAGTTGTCTAATTCTGGGCAGTGTCATTCTGTGGCTACTAAAGCAAATAAAGTTCTGTCTTGTATAAAAAAGGGCATTAACTCAAGGAATGAAAACATAATTATGCCTCTTTATAGGTCCCTGGTAAGTCCTCATCTGAAATATGCAGTGCAGTTTTGGACTCCAGTCCTTAAGAGGGATATAAATGAGCTGGAGAGAGTGCAGAGACTAAGTGCAACTAAATTGGTTAGAGGGACGGAAGACTTAAATTATGAGGGTAGGTTGGTGTTGTTTTCTCTGGAAAAAAGGCGCTTGCGAGGGGACATGATTACACTTTACAAGTACATTAGACGACATTATAGACAAATAGCAGGGGACCTTTTTACCCATAAAGTGGATCACCGTACCAGAGGCCACCCCTTTAGACTAGAAGAAAAGAACTTTCATTTGAAGCAACGTAGGTGGTTCTTCACAGTCAGGACAGTGAGGTTGTGGAATGCACTGCCGGGTGATGTTGTGATGGCTGATTCAATTAATGCCTTTAAGAATGGCTTGGATGATTTTTTGGACAGACAGAATATCAAAGGCTATTGTGATACTAAGCTCTATAGTTAGTATAGATATGGGTATATTGAATGTATGTAAAAGTAGGGAGGGGTGTGTGTATGGATGCTGGGTTTTCATTTGGAGGGGTTGAACTTGATGGACCTTGTCTTTTTTCAACCCAATTTAACTATGTAACTATGTAACTATGGTAAAGTTCACCACATTTTAAGAATACATTTTAGTTGATCTTTCCTTTGAGAATGTTAAGGGTAATTCCACTTTTGGCCTATATCAAATCTTGCTTTCACCAAAACATATAAAATGTATGAATGTGAAACAATAAGATGTTCCTAAAATGCCACAGAAATCCATAGCTTCATGGTTAGGAAATTAAAGGGGTTATTTACTAAAATCTGAATTTATTTCATTGTCTCAATAAAAATAGCTTGACCAAACTCCAATGCCCCATTTTGCCTTATTTATTAATAAATTAAATCAATTTAATCAGATCAGTGAAAAAAAATCCGGGCAATTATAGCCCCCCCTGCTCCCCACGTTTACCTTTAAATCGCCAGGGGGGTTGCATTGCTAGCACTAAGAGCACCGTTTCACTCTGTGCATCAAAAGAGTCAAGTTTCTGGTTTAATAACTGGAAATTCAGCTCTGAAAGGGATACTGTCATGGGGAAAAAAATAAAAATTCAAAACACATCACTTAATAGTGCTGCTCCAGCAGAATTCTGCACTGAAATCCATTTCTCAAAAGAGCAAACAGATTTTTTTATATTCAATTTTGAAATCTGACATGGGGCTAGACATTTTGTCAATTTCCCAGCTGCCCCATGTCATGTGACTTGTGCCTGCACTTTAGGAGAGAAATGCTTTCTGGCAGGCTGCTGTTTTTCCTTCTCAGTGTAACTGAATGTGTCTCAGTGGGACATGGGTTTTTACTATTGAGTGTTGTTCTTAGATCTACCAGGCAGCTGTTATCTTGTGTTAGGGAGCTGTTACCTGGTTACCTTCCCATTGTTCTTTTGTTTGGCTGCTGGTGGGAAAGGGAGGGGGTGATATCACTCTAACTTGCAGTACAGCAGTAAAGAGTGATTGAAGTTTATCAGAGCACAAGTCACATGACTTGAGGCAAAACAGGACAATCATTTTCCATATTGTTAATTATTGTTATGGATAGCCAGTGACCAGGATGCTATGCATACTAGATTTCAAGGCTAATTAAGCACCAGTTTGACCATTGTTGTCCTGTGTTACAGTTGTAAGAATCTTTTGTTATAGATCAGTGCTGTCCAACTTCTGTGGTATCGAGAGGTTAGAATTTTTCTGGCCTATGTGGTGGAGGGACGATAATGGAAGCCAGTGTTGACTACTCCCTGTTTAAACCACTTAAAAACAACACCCATATTACCACAGGAACTTTTTAAGACCATATACATATTAATGGTGGCAGCACACCAAAAAAGCAAATGGTTGGTGGTCACTGCAGGGATATCACTCATATGTGAAATCTAACATAGCACCACCCCAGCACATGATTAAACACCTTAGGGGCCCCTAACAACAATTTCCAAATTCCAACATTCCCCCAGAACAAACTCTGCCAGGCTCACGTTCCACAAGCAGAGTAGGGCATGCAGAGTATGGCACACACAGGCAGAGTATGGCACACACAGGCAGAGTATGGCACATACAGGGAGCATAGGGCAGGCAGAGTATGGCACACACAGGCAGAGTATGGCACATACAGGGAGCATAGGGCAGGCAGAGTATGGCACACACAGGGAGCATAGGGCAGGCAGAGATAGAGCAGGAGACAGGAAAACCTATCAGGACCACTCTAAAATGAACAGTTCATACTGTGCTACATACAGTGTTGGTGCCCCTCCAGCAGTTTGTATGAGGGGTGAACAGGTAAACACTTTCAGTCTGGGTCTGAGTGGTGAACAGTATAGGGCTGCTTAGGGGTGTGAACAATGGAGGTGTTACAGGGGTGAACTATGTAGAGGGGATTACAGCCTGAATTTGAGATGTAAACAATGCAGGGCAAGGTAAGCAGTCACAGCAGGCAGACTTATCATTGGGGGTCACACAAGCTACAACCCCTTTTTTGCTTATCCACACTGTAACTTAAATTGCACATCTGTTAGACCCCTAACTGTCCCTACATACTCTCAATAACAATGTTCTAGATATCACATGTCAATGAAGGCTCAAGCAGGCAGACACTGGCTTGCAATCTGTAAACAGCATGTCTGTCTGTCTGCTTTCCCAACATTAGTTAATAATTACATAAAAGTAGAAGTTTTAGGAACAGGTGACAAGTCACACTTATTCAGAGCTACGATTCCATATGGAGCTGCATATTTTGCAAGTTTGCCCAAGGCTTATGCCTACTGCTTTAATCATGGCTTTGAAGTATAGCTTAGCTGAGAATGCAGGATCAGAGAACAATCTTCAAAACTGCTGTTTTCAATTCTGACCTTAACATATCTTCTCAGTAACAAGCTGATTTCTGGCGACTGCAGTGTAAGAGTGGGATATTACAGATCTCTTATGGTGGCACAGCAGTGTGAACGCATGCAAATAACAGCTCATGATTCTCCTATACAAGGCTTCAAAACTCCTTTATTAGACTTCCTTCTATGAAAAAACATTTTAAACTAGATAATATGTAAGGCAGATGAAAAAGACATAAAAATGAAATGTAACTCAACATCAGAGGTCACTATACATTTGTTTCCTCAAGAATGACAAAGAAATATATCGGCACATGTAAGTTGCATCCTGATGCAAAATGATGAAGGAGCCGTACATTTAACACAAATGTGAAAAGGTTCCTGGGTATTGCTTACGGAGTGCTAGCTTCATTTGACTGACCAACCAGTGGCATCCTTAGACTGACTTTACATTTATGTCTTTTTTTCCAACCCATTTATCCTGTGGCACTTAAAAGAACAGCATCTGATGAGTGGAAAATCAAACTTGGGTAGGATATTTTTATTCATCAGTCCATAAAACATTCTTCCAGAAGTTATAAGAAGCATTCAGGTGATTTTAGCACACAGTCACTCTAATATGTGTCACATTTTTAAACAGTCTTTTTTGAATTTTGAAGAGACTCCTTCAATTGCCTGTATGCTGTTGTGGAATTCTCTTCTAATCCTATTAATACTTTTATGACTTGCTCTTAATGACATATTGTTAAAACTGGCACTGTTACAAACCATTCAATGAATATGGCTTTGTTTTTTTCGAGACTTTTTCGAGAAGAATTATTGATAAATGAGAACAACTCCCATGTGTCCCCCCTTATAGTCGCTGACTAACTCAGAGTTAGAGAGCTTCAAAGAAAGTAGTGTTCTGGCTATTATGTTAGACACCCAGTCACTTCAGCCCTTATAGATTACATTTTTGGCTAACTATATTAGAATTTTTTTTTATTTTGCACAGCCTATCTATGTACACAATTTTTATTTTTACACTTAACTGTTCCTTTAAAGGGGTTGTTCACCTTTACATTATTTTAAAAATGATGTAGAGCATGACATTCTGAGACAATTTATAATTATTTTTAATTTTTAGATTTTGAGTTATTTAGCTTTTCATTTAGCAGCTCTCCAGTTTGCAGTTTCAGCAATCTGGTTGCTAGGGTCCAATTTATCCTAGCAACAAGTAACTATGTACTAAATGACATGATTTGTATTGGCATTAACAGGGACTATGACACATTTATTTCCATAGATAGAATCAGTGAGAAGCGGTAAGAGTGAGGTGTGTATATTGCCAACTTTAATCGTTCTTACTCTGTTTTAATATTTATTTTACACTTACTATTTAGTAATTCTTTGTATGACGTGTATCTTTGCAGCATAAGTTGAGCCCTAAAATAGCATTCTTCCCCAGGGATAAAAGGTAAACAACTCTTTTCTTCTTGCAGTGTATACTGGTACATTCTTTTCTAGGAAAGTCCCATTTAGGAGTATGCAAACCCTTATTAACCTCCACCCTTAGAGAGTCACTGTGTTTGTATGCTGCTGATCAGTTCACTTTAGCATAAAGCTACTGTCACATGCTTGGTTAAACATATTTGTACCTTGTTACAGCCATCCTTTCATATCTGATAGTTTTGTTTTACTTTATATACATTTTCAACATTTCATTAAACGCTGTTGTGTTTCTGCATGGCTTTGCTCACTTAGCAGAACTGCCTGCAACAGGGAATCAATAGCAGTACTTGGTGACTGGGCAGTGGTATCCAGGCAACACTTCCAAATCCAGCCAAGCTAATATCCACTAGCATTTAGATACAATTGTATCTGTCTTTAAGTGGCTCTATCGTATTGCCCTGCCACTGTTTTCCTTATTTGTAGAGAATTGCTTATTTGGATGGGAGTTTACTACCAAGTGGAAAGACAGACAATTACTTAAGGCGGAGAAACAAAAACAGGTCAATGTTTCATTGAACATTCTGTCCTGAAGGATTCTAACAGTAATACATCTTACTTTTTATTCACAAAAATAACAATAGCAAATAACATGGGACATAAAGGAAATCTAAGCTTCATGGCAGAGGCTGTATTATTTTGGCATTGGAGAAATACTGTGTGATAGGTTACTAGATTATGAAAGTGATCTGTGGACATGGGGGTGCAGCAAAAGAAACATTTTTTGATGCTTACAGTCAATGCCATATTTTATTTCCCCATAGGGGCCAGAGTACAGGGAGCGTTGGTATTTTGCAGGCTGAGAAGCAAATTGGCTCCATTCCCCAGTTCTGATGATCGGAACTGAAAAGAGCAGCTTCTGCTTTGGTGCAGGTAAATGAAATATTTCTGTAAAATATAAAAGTACAGACATGGGATCCATTATCTGGAAACCCGTTATCCAGAAAGCTCTGAATTGCAGAAAGGTCATCTTCCATAGACTCCATTTTATCCAAATAATCACAATTTTTGATTTTAGAAAAACAGTACCAAAACAAAAATGTAATTAATCCTTATTGGAAGCAAAACCAGCCTATTGGGTCTATTTCATGTTTACATGATTTTCTTGTAGCTGTAAGGTATAAAGATCCAAATTACAGAAAGATCCACTATCCGGGAAAAAAAACCCCAGGTCCTGAGCATTCTAGATAACAGGTTCCATACCTATACACACAGGGAGGACCAGTAACATAATAAATGCAATAAATATGTATAATTGAGCTTACAGTCTAAGTGTGTGATATCATACAGGCGCCAAGTGGAGGGCAAAATGCACAAGGTTAGGGCTTTGTCCCCTAAGTGGCATGTGTAATGTGTCAGTAAATATGCAGCAAATTTGATTTGTTATGTTTTAGAACACAATCAGTACATGCTGTATGAAGAGCAATTTTCTCAGAAGGTGCTGCAGGTTTTACATGTGATGCTTATTTAGAAACACTGGGCAAATTTGCACCTGGCAGTAACCAATAGCAACCAAATAGTGATTCGATTTTTTTCAACCAGCTGCAAGGAGAACAATGAAAGCAAACATTTGATTGGTTGCCATGGGTAACTGCCCAGGTGTACATTTGTCCATGTTTATAAATGCCCCCCTGTGTGTGTTGTGGGAAGGGCAGGGGTATGTGCAGTAGAATTTGCCAGTGAAGCTGGGCATGGACAATAATGGTGCACACTGATACTGCACATGAGGGAGCTGCGGGGAGACTGGAGATATGACGCTAAATTCAAACATCTGTCCCTCATTTGTTACATTGAAATAATAGGAATAGTATGTCATTGAGATTCCCAGGTACAACAAGATTTTGAGCAGAAAAGCATTGAAAATGCCACAAATACCACAAGCCTTTTGTGTAAATTGAAAAAGCAGTAATCGTTCAGCGTCTGCTTCCAAACAACATATTAGGACTATAAAATATATGCAGGAAAGAACGCAGACATGCTAACATTTGTAAAACTGTCCCTGAGACTTAAGGGAGAAGGAAAGGTTAAAAGTAAGTAAGCTTTATCAGAAAAGTCTATATAAGTATACCAGTAAATCCTGCTGCTCTGAGTCCTCTATCAAAAGAAACACAGCATTTCTTTCCTTCTATTGTGTACACATGGGCTTCTGTATCAGACTTCATGCCTTCAGCTTAAACCTCCTTGCCCCGGGCGTGAGCATGCTCAATTTGCTCCTCTCCCGCTCCCTGCTATGATCTGAGCCCAGAGCTATGAGCAAGCAGGGAGAGACTCAGGCAGGAAGTGATGTCAGACCAAGCTTATATGGCAGCTGCTATCCTAAACAAACAGAGAGTTTCTAGAGCCGTTTACTCAGATATGGTAATGCATTCTACAGAATAAATACAGTGTTATAGCTTGCACTATTGTGGCTAATCTATTGGCAATAAACTGTCTCTGTAGCTTTCCTTCTTCTTTAAAATGGCCATGGACATGCAGATTATTAGTCTATTGTTGGACGAACGATCGTCTGTATCAATCTTCCAACTTGCAACTAACCATTCCAATTAATATAAAGTAGTAAAGAGAACAAATCACACGATGCTCAGGCCATTAATTGAGAGGCAGCAATCGTACGAAAGTTATGTCTAACAAATAGTAGTGACAATCTCCCATTGATATTGTCAGATAGGCAATACATGCAGAGATCTTATCGGTAGCCGATCCAAATCTTCAAACCTGTCCGATCAACTAAACGACCGATTGCCATGGTACGACACAGGACACTATACACACCATCCAAAAATCATACTAATCTTTGATTCGTACCATGGTATCTTTGTAGAAGGAGAGGGATCATGGTATCTTTGTGTCTATGGGCAGCTTTTGCCCTTGGTTTAAGAAAAAAAATCAGAAGACAAGGAAAGTTATCATGTAGTGTTTCTGAAACAATCAATTTACATTTAACTTCCCCCGAAAGCAATCCGTTTCTCTACATTCTCTGCAGTGCTGTATAACAGCTTTGCCTCTAATGCTTTTTTTATTGGCCAGTGCTCCCTTTTCCTAAATGCAGATTGCTGGGATGGGGATAATGATTTCATTATTCTTATACTTTTTACATATAAAGTATGAAATTTATTTCGATGAGATAAAGCTTATAGAAAGTGATTTATGAAGCGCCTCTCCAGTTTCCAGTAGAAAGGTAGTCATACTATGCTCCCCACCTGTTGTCCGTCAAGAGTGTAGTAGATTTGTCTGTGCAGGATTGCCTTACTATGATTGAGAGGCATAGGTTTTACTTCAATTCACAACTCTATGTCAGCACACAACTCCACCGGCAATTTCAATTTGCCAGTGGCAAATCATTTTTGGGAGATTTGTTGCCAGCAGTATCACTGATTAATTGTGTGCGACAAATCTCCCCATCGGACATTACCCTAACAAGCAGGGCCGGACTGGGAGTAAAAAGCAGCCCTGGCAAAAAAATCAAAGCAGCCCACACAGAAATGCGTGCTGGTCTTTTACTTACACACACACGCATATTTCATATGCATATATATATATATATATATATATATATATATATATATATATAGTGGATAATGTACCCCCTACTGTAATTTATAAAGATATTATAAGTCACCGAGGAGTTATGTGACCATATAAAAGCACCGCATAACTCCGAGGTGATCACTTATCTTTATAAATTAGGGGGTACATTATGAATTATAATTTACAGTTTGTAGGTGCCTTAAAATGTAAAGAATGGCTTTGCTTACATATTACTAAACGACACTTATTAATATGCTATGCCTTTGCCAAGACCACCCCCTCCCCTGATTTCAGCTTTCTGCTTATGTTTCCCTCTTTTTTGGGGGGCTGATTACCTTTATTTGAATGTTTTTGCTGTATTCTGCCCTTGTCTTCTTGCTTGCCATGGTTTATGTCATCAGTTGCAGACTTGCAGCAGGTAAAGGAGATAGATCGGAGGAGGAGGAGTAGGACAGAGAACAAGACTGGGGATTGAAAGTAGGAGGGGGGAGCGAGAGAATGTGTTACAGGGAGGGGGGCCTTAGAGCAGAGAGGGACCCTGCAAGCAGGGAGGGAGATCGGAGAAGCACCGTGAAGGGAGGAAGCTGGACAGAGCTGACATGAGGAGCTGTGAAACTTGAGACAGTGGGTGACTGTGAGGGGGGGGGGGGGCAAGACTGGAGAGGGACTGTCCGTAATCAAAAAGACAACTGGAAGGCAGCTTGTGAGGGAGACCCTAAACGGAGCAGTCAGAGGCAGGGAAAGAGATGTGCAACATACGGAATGCATTTTAGGACATCATGCGCCTAATTACCTTTGCTGCATGCGTTGTCCTATGCCTTCTCCATAGCGCATTGTTTGTAGTCACGTATGCTCCAAACGCATGATGTCCTAAAATGCGTTCCGTAGCAACACTCTTATCAGTAAAGCTAAACAAAGTATTACCTTCTCCTCACTCACTCGCTCTCTCTCCCCCTCCCTCTGGAAATAGCTTCGGCGTGCGCACTTCAACTATGTGAACTGTGTGCTCCTTGCTCGTAAAATATATTTTCCTTCTAATAGCAGATAAGTGCAGCGCCCGGCCCACTTCATCACAGGATAGAGCGGCCGTTCGGGCAAATGCCCGAAAGGACAGATTACCAGTCCGGGCCTGCGCTCTACTTGGGAATCCCAAAAGAAATAATATTTATTGGTGTTTAGGGTCTGACTCCGTTGGCAAACACTGCTTGAATTGCCTGTGTAGACATAATGGTGCCTGTATTAAATGCCAGAATAAACAGCAAATCAAAGATGAGATAAGTAGCTCAATTGACCTGACAGCACATTACACATATTTACATCATCAAGGCAAATCTATTTCATTCTGGACAACAAAATGATGATTTCAGTAGGTCTCTAAGCTTTTCTCGGCACTCGTGGCTTCTCCAAGTAGATGATATGTGAATCTGAGTTATGTTCATACCACAGTATGCTTAAGATTTACTTTACTGATTCCAGGCTAGCAATCATTAAGGGAAGTAGCTTCCATTGCATGTCCAGATACATGTCCAGCAGCAGTATACAGGTGTATATACCCTTGGTTACACAACAATCATAGTACATACAGAAATGCATTAGAATTACATAGGTAGAGAATAATAATGTATATAACGTCTTCCTGTGTGTTATCTGCCTATCCTTGTTATAGTGAATCTTTTTTGCCAGCACCCCCAACCTTTAAGGGCAGATTTATCAAGGGTCAAATTGAAAGTCGAAATTTCAATTTTGTAATTTTTTTCTGGTCAAAACTGTCAAATTCGACTAGGGAGTTTTTAAAAAATTTGAATTCAAGTTTCGAAATTTATCATACTCTGGCCCTTTAGAAAATCAAATTTGACTATTCGCCACCTAAAACCTGCCCAATTGCTGTTCAAGTCAATGGGAGAGGTCCAGGGATCAATTTGGAGTTGTTTGCAGTCTTCCTGACATTTGAATTTGTTTCGGAGAAAAAAACTCGATCACGTTTTTACAATTTGAATCGAATTCGATGCGAGTTTTCGGGTCGATTCCATTGATCCGAGTTTAAAAAATTTGATGTCAATAAATTTCGATTGGTCGAAATTTCGAATTTATAGGAGTTTTTAAAAACAGACATGAATTTACCTTTAATAAATGTGCCTCCCCATGTCTGTCTCTCACCACATTTTTACCTTTTAGGCCAGGGAGCCCCAGACTTTTTTTTACGTTCAAATATAAAAGAGTTGGGAACACATGCATGAAGCAAGTTCCTAGGATGCCAAATAAATAGGGATGCACTGAATCCAGGATTCGGCCAAATCCTTCTGCCTGGCCGAACCGAATCCTAATTTGCATATGCAAATTAGGGGAGGGAAGTAAAATCTTTTTCCCCTTCCCACCCCTAATTTGCATATGCAAATTAGGGTTCGGATTCAGTATTCGGCCAAATCTTTCACAAAGGATTCGGAGGTTCGGCCGAATCCAAAATAGTGGATTCGGTGCATCCCTACAAATAAAGGATGTGATTGGCTATTTGGTAGCCCTTTCTGGATTGGCAGTCGACAAGAGGCTCTGGGCTCATTTATCAACACTGGGCAAATTTGCTTAAGGGCAGTTACCTATAGCAACCAATCAATGATTAGCTTTTTAAAGCCAGCTGCAAGTAGAACAATAAATGCAGCAATTTGCTTGATTGCCATGGGTTACTGCCCACGGGAAAATTTGCCCAGTGTTGATAAATGACCCCCTCTGTCTCCAAACCAGGAATTCAATAACACCTGCTTTGAGGCGAGTGGAAGCAACATCAATGGGTTGATGAGCAAGATGTTGCTCATGAGTCACAGGTTGGGGACCACTGCTTTGGCCAATGACAAATGTGTTTTGTCATGGCTACAAATTGCGTCATTGCAGATAAGGACCAGCTCTGATAATTATGTAATCATACAAATATCTGTGGGAAAGCATTTTTGCATGATTCCGCATGTGTTTTACCAGCAGCAAATCTCATTACCCACAATGGGAATGAACTTCCAGTCAGTTTGTAATCTCAGCAAGATGCACAGTCTGTTATTGCCTTATTACAGGAAAGCACCGAATTACGGGAAGGCCATTTCCTTAAGACTACATTTTATCCAAATTTTAAAAAAATTATTTCCTTTTTCTCTGTAATAATAAAGCACTACCTTGAACTTGATCCAAGCTAAAATATAATTCATCCTTATTGGAAGCAAAACCAGCCCATTTCTATAAAGATCCGTTATCCGGTAAACCCCAGGTCCTGAGCATTCTGGATAACAGGTCCCATACCTGTACCTACAAATAGAGGCCGGCAACCTATCTTTTATCAGTGGCTTAAGGGTTGCATATTCAATTCAGCCCTAACTAGCCTGCCACATTAGTGGCCAAAATCCCTTTGTTTGGTGCCCAATTGAGTAGATCATTATGTATAGGGCTGTTTTATGAAAATATTAAATTGGGGAATCCTAAAAGATTCCAAGCTGTTCCATATTTTGTACATTTATGATGACATTTCTAATTGTCAGGATCAGGGAAGTTTTTAACAATCCGAGACATTTATCAGTCCTGATGTCTGCATCAATCCATCAGAATGTGTTTGATTTGAGCAGTTCATCATTCTGGTCTATTGGTGGTGGTGCTCCGCACTGTATAACCCAGAAGCAACATTCATATGGTTATTAAAATGTCTGAAATAGTTTCTTTTATAAATTCAGTAGGCTGGGGTGCACGTGGCTCAGTGGGTAGCACTTCTGCCTTGTAGAGTTGGGGTTGTAAATTCAAGTCCAGATTGGACACTATCTGCAAGGAGTTTGGATGTCCTCCTTGTGTTTGGTTTTCTCAAAAAAAAAAAAACAATACAGGCAGGTTAATTTGCTCCTAATAATAAATATAAATCCTACTGCATGAATGTGACAGGGACTTTAGATTGTAAGCTCTACTGGGGCAGGGACTAATGTGAGTGTTCTATGACCTCTGTAGAGCACTATATAAACATTAAAATAGTAAAATGTATGAGAGACCCTTGCTTAGATTGATGCTTCTCCATATACAATTCAATTCCAAAACCTATTAAAAATGTATTAAAAATATATAGCAGTACTTTAGACATAACAAATATCCAGAAACAATCCAAATGGAGCGGAGATGAAGAAATATCATGTGCGTCAATGTCGCTACACACCACACACGGTTAATTTCTATGATTTTCCATAGCCTGTACCAATAGATCTCTACCCAGGGAACAGACAATTACTTTCACCGCAAACAAACATAATTTAATAAGCTTGTGTGTGGAAAAGAATGACATTTATTCTAATTCTGACCCTCTTCTAGCTGTTTTGTTGGTTTAACAAGGTCAGACTATTTTAATTTGTTTTAATGGCACAGTCTGTACAAACATGCTCCGATATCAATTTGCACATCTCCAGCAGAACAGAAAATGCTTTCCCTCCCATTTGAAAAGACTGGCTTAGGGAAACAAGACAAAAAGAAAGGCAATTTTCTCTTCAGGCAGATTGTCTTGCCCAGGTGCACGGAGAAAAACAGAAGAGAATGCAGTTTCTTAGCCGCAGGTTGTTTTGCTTTAACTGTAGTGTTAAAAGTATAGTAAAACAGCCAGTCCAAGGTGCACAGACAGTGAATGCCCACTCTTCATCTATTTCACTTGTCAACGTCATCTACAATGGGACAGTATAGACAGATTTACGTCATTCAACGGGTTGTTCATTACTGAGTGATGTAGAGTACGCTAATGATTTACAATGCACATTTTGTTTATGACAACAAAAATGGAATAAATGAATTAATAGGATCAATAACTGCAGAAGAGAAAGTAGAGAAGGGATTTCTGTAACCAGCCAAATCTGACATTTATTGCATGTTGAGCAGATTCCGTAAGGTTGCAGTAGCACTTACTGAGGGACAAGGGAAAAGAAACACATAGGGGAAGATTCCCTAAAGCGGTGAAGTGGCTAACGCTAGCGTCCGTTCTACAGCATTACCGCCCTCAGGGACTTCAATTTTTCGGGCGCAGGCGTCGCTACACTAGCAAAGGAGATAGACGCTAGCGTTGCTTCGCACTCTAAAGCCAGGCGAATTTTCGCTCTGACAAATGAACGTAGCCCCACAAATTCACTAAGATGCAGATTTTACTGAACGTTACCTTATTTGCCAGACTTGCTTTCGCCAGCTCAGACCAGGCGAAGTGCAATGGAGTGGATATGACCTCGTCAATTTTTAGTGCAAAAACCTGTACTTATACTCACACACACAAGTGTTCACATATATACATACACACACATATATATATATATATATATATATATATATATATATATATAATCAAAGAGGTAAATAAACCGCACTGCCAGGACTTCCATAAGATGTGAAAAAGCAAAAATTATTTTATTTTCAACGTTTCGGCTCCCAACTTAAGCCGTCTTCAGGAGGTTTATTTACCTCTTTGATTATTTATAATTTAACCAGCACCTAGGCAGTGACGATCACTTGGGAGTGCTCCAGATTGCGACTTTGTATATATATATATATATATATATATATATATATATATATATATATATATATATATATATATATATATACACACACACAACTTTACATTGCCTTTATTATAGTCTCTTCACAATCAATTTTAAAAAACTTGGCGTTGGTCTGGGCAGTCTCCCCTTCAAAAGCGCATATGCAGGTGGCGGGGGAGGATCTAGACCTCAGATTGAAACCAAGCTTTTATATTTTGATCACAGGTAAACAAGTTAGGGACCGCCGTATGGGGTTTACCTTGACGTGGTATGGCGGCTTATCAATTTTATGATCATAACTTTGTAACAAAAAACCCTGTTTTTCTTTTTTTAGACAGGGGATTATTGTATTTAAATATGTTTTTATATGGACTTAGGAGTGCACCCACAACCCTCCTTTTTTGTACTTTATATAAATAACACTGGCCTCAAGAGTGGCACAAAAGAAGGTATTACTCAAAAATAACATGTGAAGCTTGAGATGTGAGAAAAGTTTCTGTGGTTAAATGAGAACAAGACAGAAACTTTTGGCTAAGGTTGAGAATGAAAGCCTGCTTAATAACCAACACAGCAGGTTGGTGGCACTATCTTGTGCCACTTCAGCTTCTCTACTCTGCCACTAAGCCTTTTTTCCCCCCATAGATTAGGGAGTATGTTGGCTATATCAAAAGAAGATCTGGGGGGTTCCTATATATCTATGCAATCCCTTTAACAGAGCAACTGCCAGATGTTGCCATTTCTGATAATGAAGGATATGTGCCTGTTAACAGGAATAGTAGAACAAACATTTCTTCCGTTTAAACGAACGTGGCATCAATGACATATTGAAAAGTCCTGTCTGCTTCCCAGGCCTCCTTTATATTAATATGGATAAGAATCTATAAGTGGATGAGAACAGTTACAAGAGAAAGCTGCAAAGTCTTGTAAGAAAGACAATGCATATGGCTGGCAGTTGATAAGATAAAGTGCAACATATAAGTAACAAACTTTTATTTACAAGATACATTTGCTTAGAGAAAAAGAATGTATCAACTGTAAGCAAAACTATGACACAAATACCAATAGACAAACTTATTTACAGGTCTAACAATCCAAACCTAAAGATTTAATGGCATAATCAGTGGTGTAGTTATAGAGGAAGCAGAGGGCCTGTGAAAATGGGGGCCTGTACCCCGGGGTCTGCTTCCTCTATGGAGGCGCCGACCCCTCTGAAGACTTTTTACGGGTCGGGGGCACGTGCACACCAGTTAAGCCACTACATAATCAGGAGTTTTAATAGAAGTTTTTAACAGAAGAAAATCTTAGGGAAAAAAAGATATAAGATATATTTTCCTCTTGTTTTAGGCTTCAAAGTAAGGCAATTATTACTGATTGTATGGCATAAAATGGCACTTTTTGATAAATGAACAAGGTTAAACTGCTCACTTTCACAGTTAAATATTCAGAAGCCAGACTTACAAACAGGCTTACTCCTTTTTAAAGGCAAATGCCGACAATTTGTTATTTGCAGATTGGCCTAATGGTTTGTGTTTCTTTGCTGCAGCAATGCCGCTATCTGTGTTTTCCTGGGGACACCCATTTGATGCCATGTTCTCCTGCTCAGGGCGTTTTCGCTTTTTTGCATCAGCGCCATCTTCTCCGGGGTAGTCTCCTTTGGCTTTCTCAGTCCACAGCTTGTTGTGGGGAAGGAAAATAAAAGGAGCAGTTGAGACAAATGAAAGGTTATAAAGTTATAGAGAGAATACATACTATGTAAAAACTGTTTATACTACTAAGTATGTTGCCGTTTGATACTTTCTCCACAACCTGAGATTTTCACAAACAGTCAGTGACATTAAAAAAGTGGCTGTGAGGGTAGGTACTTAGGGGCAAATCTACTAAAGGGCAAAGAGACCAACGCTGGTGAAAATTCACCATTGTGACATCGTTTCAGGTGCAGGTGTAACTTCGCTAGCGAAGGAGACGGACGCTGGCACGCAATCACACTCAATCGCCAGACGAAGTTGCGCTCTGGCGAAGGGACGTAACTGTGCAAATTCACTAAGATGCGGATTTTAGGGAATGTTACCTCATTTGCCAGCTCAGACCAGGCGAAGTGCAATGGAGTGCATAGGATTTCCTCCATTTTTAGTGCAAAAATTTTCTAAGTCCCAAAAATGCTGGTATCTTCTTTTTTTCCAGAGTGATAACCGTCACTGGTGAATTTTCGCCGCTTAGTAAATTTGCCCCTTAGTTGCTTCTAACTTCCCATTAAAAGGGTAACCCTGATTAGACATGTTTTTTAATATACTGCTTTGTCAAATTACGAACTCCAAAGAACTCCCAGTTTTCCTAACTCCCTAAGCACAGTAAAAATTTGCACAGGCTTGATAAAGGGTCCTGCGAGGCCGAAACGTTGCCACTCTTTGTCTGCTCATATGTTCTGAGACAATAAATACACTTTATTGAAAACTTATTCGCAACAGTGTGCTGCAGTATATTGGACTATAGAACTCCTCAGAGACTTATTATATCCTTATATTTTACAATGGGGGTTCATTATTCACTATATAATGTGTCGGTTTAACTAGAGATGCACCGGATCCAGGATTCAGCTCGGTATTCGGCCTTTTTCATCAGGATTCGGCCAAATCCTTCTGTTCGGCCGAACCGAATCCTAATTTGCATATGCAAATTAGGGGCGGGAGGGAGATTGTGTGACGTTTTGTCACAAAACAAGGAAGTAAAAAATGTTTTCCCCTTCCAACCCCTAATTTGCACATGCAAATTAGGATTCGGTTCGGTATTCGGCCAAATCTTTCGCAAAGGATTCGGGGGTTCGACCGAATCCAAAATAGTGGATTCGGTGCATCCCTAAGTTTAACAATGTATCCTGACAAAAGGAGACCCTCTAAAATTAGGTGGTAATGGCCGACTGAATGGGTCAAGCACCCGCACCATTATTATCCCATATTGAACATGGATCATAGCAATTTCCCTCCACCACAAATATCCTCCAAACTTTTTTTTGGGGGAACAACATCTCCCTTCAGTACTCTACAAGATTTTATTCTTTGGTCAAGTTAATTTAAGGTATTAAATTGCTTTATACAGATCTACCATAGAAATGTAAATCTCTATAAAGTCCTTTCTTTAAAGGAGAATTCAACTGCCCATATAATAAAACCCACTACCCCCTACCATACATAATCCCCCCTCCCTGCTCCCGCGATAACTCCAGTAATTTACCCATATCCTGTAATTGCCCCCCGTTGCAGAGTAACCGCAGAGGAGCTCACAGGCGCCATCTTTTTATCTTCAAAACGTAAGCAATGTATCTGCGTATGCGCAGTTGAAGCAATCTTCTAGTTCCGGACAACTGTGCATGCGCTGAAAGTGACGCATATAGCCAAAGGGAGGGAAGACGTGCCTGTGAGTCAATTTGAGCTTAAATCCATTAAATCAGGGGTGCCCAAAAGGTAAATCGGGATCTACCAGTAGACCTTTAGCTGGGGATTAGTAGATCTCAAGATACGTTCATCAAACAGCTTGTCACCCTCCTATTTCATGCTTTTCATTCAGATATTTATTTTAAGGTTACATAAAAATATGTTTGTTAAATAGAGCAATATAAATTCTCCCATAAATTAATACAATATCTAAGTAATGTTTTCAATGGAACAGAATACTAACAATCCTATTATGGGATAATGGGACATCACTAAAAGTAGACCTTGCATTAGTATGGGCAAACCTGCCTTAGATGATGAATACATTTTTCTAACTGTTGGGACATACTTGCCACAAATCCACAGTGCAATACCTCATTAATCTAACAACAGCATGATCTCTGCTTACCATTCTCTCTTCAGATGTGAGCATACGAAACCGACTCATGCCTTCTTTAATGATTTCAGACTCGTCAAGTCCTGCATTTTCAGACAAGATACTTGGTCGATTTTCATCCAGCCATAGCTGAAAGCCAGTTTTGGGCCTACAGCATAACAAATCAAAATGGTCATCTCTTATCAGCCAAGCAACATCAAATTTTACTTTAAAATGATGGTTGTAGCCAAAGCATGGTATGCCCTCCATGAAAACCAAGGAAATTGTCAGGCAAATAAAACATATAACCTATTTAAGGCCAACGGTCTAAGATAGAATGACAAAGATAAACATGACCTTAAGGCTGTTTCATCATCAGCATAGAATTCAAAATGCCCTTAATCCCATCACCACTTTCTTAAGAAAGTAATAAAAAAACCAACAGAAGGTTTGTATTAGAAACATTTGCTACACATTCAAGAGCATCAGAAAATGTGGCTTTGAGAAGGATTGTAAAAACACAGCGCTTTCTTGGAAAAATAAGTAGACATACGATTCCAGTGAAAGCCGTTTAAAGGAGAAGGAAAGGTTAAAACTAAGTAAGCCTTATCAGAAAGGTCCATCTAAATATACCAGTAAACCCCCAACGTAGTGCTGCCCTGAGTCCCCTGTCAAAAGAAACACTGCATTTCTTTCCTTCTATTGTGTACACATGGGCTTCTGTATCAGACTTCCTGCCTTCAGTTTAAACCTCATGGCCCTGGGCAAGAGCATGCTCAGTTTGCTCCTCTTCCCCCGCCCCCTCCCTTCTCTACTGTAATCTGATCCCAGAGCAGGAAGAGACTCAGGCAGGAAGTGATGTCACACCACATTAATACTGCAGCTCCTATCCTAAACAAACAGAGAGTTTTTAGAGCTTTTTACTCAGGTATGGTAAAACATTCTACAGAATAAATATAGCATTCTAGCTTGCACTATTGCAGCTAATCTATTGGCAATAAAATGCCTCCGTAGCGTTCCTTCTCCTTTAAGATACTTCTAGTTTCATTGATGGTTCTAAAAGTCCTTGAAGTGCCACTATTAACTTGAAATGTTCCAGCAGAAATTGTACTTACTACAGGTTACATGCAAGCTTCTGCTACTGTGTCTGCAGTATTAGGTACCAACCTATTTGAGACTATTCAATTTTAATAGCATCCCTTGGGCTGTGATGTCAAAAAATAGGATTATTTTGGCACAATTGTAGGTCAACTAGTCAATTGCCCAAGCCGACCACGGTTTCAGCCCAACTAGGTCATGGGCCAAACAGACATTGAGAGGCCCATTTATCAGGCCGAATTTCAAATTTATATGAAATTTTTTTTAATTTGAATATACTCACAATTCGACTGGGAGGTTATTTAAGAAAAAAATTGAACGTCTAATATTCCATCAAATGGTTCTGATCCCAAAATTTGAATCATATTCAATAAGTTAAGATTAGTATGAATCAAGATTTTCTGCCAAAAAAAACCTTAAGTGTCAGGAAGGCTAGTAACATCTCCAAATGACTCAACGAACCTCTGCCATTGACTTGTATATGAAACTGGTAGGTTTTAGGTGGCTAATATTCGAATCAGGACTGTTTCCATGGTCGAGTGTGATAAATCTCACATTCGAATTTACATTAGAATAGGGGGGATTAAAATGTGTGGATTTTGACACTCGAAAATTCGAATTTACTATTCGTCCCTTTATAAATCTGCCCGAGTGTACGAGGAAACACGTGTGGCATAACCAATTTTCCACTGTCCAAATGTACATTCAAAAGGTACGAATTATCAGAACAGCAGGAAGCGATGCATCTGTGGTACACCATTAACTGTGTCCATAGATAAACTTTACAAACCTGCTAAATTCCTGAACCATCCAATATTCAGTTTATGGCCCTGGTTCAGCAGGCCAACATGCACATACTGATACTTTACAATATTATTTATATGTTTATGGCCAGCTGTAGTATGGAGTAAGAGAGAACAGGGAAGACAACAATAGGGGACCACAGACAAGGAAGAGTCTTCAAGCAATGCTAAACATCCTACATAACACTACAGAATCCATGGAACAAAATATTATTTAATGATCTCCAGTAAACACACTCAGAAAAGAAAAATGTATGGGGTAAATTAATAAAAAGTTTTGCCCACATATTATAACTCAATTCAAACAGCTGACCAGTTAAATTCTACCTGCTGATTGGTTTCTATAGGTTACTAGACAAGCAGCAATCTTATGAACATTCACAGGTATGGGACCAGTTATCCAGAATGCCCGGGACCTGGGGTTTTAACAGTTCTTTTGTAATTTGGATCTTGATACCTCGAGTCTACTAGGAAATCATGTAAACATTAAATAAACCCAATAGGCTGGTTTTGCTTCCAATAAGGAATAATTCTATCTTAGTTGGGATCAAGTACAGGTACTGTTTTATTATTACAGGGAATAAGGAAATAATTTTTCCAAATTTGGATTATTTAATTATAATTCAGTCTATGGGAGACGACCATTGTGTAATTCGGAGCTTTCTGGATAAGAGATCCCATACCTGTATTACGTTATCCCCCAAGGCTTAAAGGTCCTTTAAAACAATAATACACTGCCACCTACAAATATGCTTACAGTAACACAGATCAATAAGTCAGGCTAAAAGTGAAGACCAATCAAAGGTGTTTACAGTTCCATGTAAATTTTACTGGAGAGTGCAATTCTAATGTATGCAAACTAAAAAAAAAAAAGCTGCAAATGTTAGTTATCACTACTTTGCTAGCCTAAAACGAAAAAAAAACACACAAGAAAAATATATACATTTTGCGTATGACTATGTAATTACTAAGAGGTTTTCTTTATAAAGGGAGGGTCCCTGTGGGGGTGTTGTCTGGCCAATCGGAGGGCAGAATTCATTTAGTGCTGCTTCCAATAATATGAGCTATAATTAAATGCAGACAACATCTTTTCTTCATTTTCAAGAGAATGAGGAAGTGCGACGGTTGAATATCATGAAGAAAGTAAATACAAAGCATTACTAAATGGGGGGGGGGGTAAGGATATTATTTGGAAATCAGAGTTTTTAAATAGTAACTTTTTCTTTTATATAACATTAGATGTACAGTATATACTTCTATTAAAAGTACGGTGACAAAGCAAAATAATGAACCTCCCCCACTTGCCCCTCATAAATACAGTGTTGCCAAAGGCTTCAACAGAGGGGATACAGAAAGCACAGAGAATGGCAGCAGTACTTCTATGTGCAGTATGGGGCACAACAAGCAAAAACATGGAGGACGGAGTCCATTTTTCTGAATTTTGTACCCTGCCCATAAATAAGGACCTGCTTTTAACGGCAAATACATTTTCAAAAGTGCCGCATACTCACTTTTTGTTTTCTGCAATGTCTGCAGCAGCTTTGGGTGGTGTGGGAACAGCTTTTTTTTCTTCTGTTGTTTTTTTTGCAGTGGGTTTAGCTTGGACGCTATGAAACAAAGTAGCTTGGCCCTTGAAAAATAAAATGCAAGAAACGCACATTTGAATAACTGCATTTCTACGATGTTTCACAATAGGCAGGAAAAATTAGATTGAAAGTTTGGGAAAAATCAAGAGCAGGCTGAATGTAAGCAGTCATCTGATTACCTTGTATACTGCCACGGTGTAAATATGCCCAGTGTGTATAAATAACGCCAAAACAGAGTGGAGCATCATGATTATGACAGTCAATCAACTGCCATGCCACTATCTTAGGGTTATTGTACAATGGCTTGATTTTATTTTTTTTATGTGTGTGTGTGTGGGGGGGAATCGAGAATTAAATATTAAAAAACAAAGCTCGCTTGCAGCTACAGACCTGGCCAGAAAGTAAGACAAGCTGCCTTTTATAATAGTTTACATCATTGAAGTTTAATAAAATATTCCCTTCATTAAGACAAGAACAGAACATTCTTAAGTATAATTTCCTAGATTATAATGTTACCTCTACAGGACTCTTGAAATGATAGTCAATTTTTATAGCCAAAGACAAAAAGAAGTATGATTTTAAAGACTAGCACATGTCCATGGAACATCAAACACAGATCATAAGTAAAAAAAAAAAAAAAAGTTACAATTAAAGGATACTTACAGTCACAAACCTGCCTTTATTTTTGTACCGTGTCATTAAAATTTATTCCTATTTTTTTCCACCCCTCATGTTACTCATTCGCAGCTCAATAAGTCAGGTCAGTTACACTTTGTTACATTAGTTGCTGACATTATTCTTCTTCCGCAGCAGCTTAACCCCCGCCTCAATCTTTACTAAAGTCTGGTGTACAATGGCTGCTTCAATTGAATAAATTTGATGCTGCCATTTCTGTTACAATTTCATAAATCACATTCTGGCATTTTAGAATACAGTACTACAAAGTAACTGGAAAAAGTCATTTTAGAATTCTATTTAAAAATAATTATTTTTTTCTGTTCTGGCATGCTTGAAGATGCAATGTCTCTGGAATCTTTGAATTTAAACTATAATACACATATATATATGTATTGAATTTAAACTATAATAATGCACATATTGCCTAAATAAAGCAACTTTCCAACATACGTTAAAAAATGTCAATGGTTTAGTTGTAAATGTATTTACAACCAAAAACAATATTGGTTTATCCATTTTGTTCAACTGACACTTTTCAATGAATCCTGAACCCATGAAGTAGAAGTCATTTCACCACCAGGTCATTTAAATTGATAAGACTTTTGACTTTTCAATAGTCAGAGCCAGGAGTGCAGAAAACAAAATAGTTTAGACCGAAATCAGCAAGACAGAACCTGCTTTTAACAGTAATAACTTTAAAACCACTGTAAATGTTTACCTAAATATACACTGGAAAGCTGTTAAGAATATTTTCATTCATTGCGCAGAAAAAAAACAATTTAGTTGCTTAAAGGTAGGACTACACGGATGTTTTCGGCGCAATCTGACGCGCTGCGACAAAACGCCGGCATCAAATCGCATGCAACGGAAATAAGGTAAGAGATAGAAATGTCGGATGAAGTCGCAGTGTTGATCAGACACGACTGTCGGATACAGACGCAACGCTGTGACTTCATCCGACATTTCTATCTCTTACCTTATTTCTGTCATATTCGATTTTGTGATATCACCAATATCAGTTGATAATTTCCTTATAGTCCTTAAATATAGAGTCAGCTGATAACATCAGTAATCTAAGCAAACAAAAGACTGTGTTTAGTACCTGTTTGGATTTTGCTTTTGGAGCCAGAGGTTTTATAATAACAGAGTCGGACTTGCTGGTGGATGGACTTCCACTAGCTGATGGCTTCCTTGGAAATTTTCCCATGTTATCCAAGATACTAGTAGAGCGAGATGAGTTACTTGCAAATGCAGGGCTTTTCTGACTAGCAGACACCTTGAAAATTTAAACAAAAGGTAAAGTAGTCTTGAACAAAAATGTACAAGGTAAGTTAAAAGACAGACGACTACTTCAACAGTAAATTAAGGGTATTTTCAGAACAAAACTATCTGGGTCTGAAGACATTCATTAATGTTAAGTGAACTAATGAAGTGTCATACAATATGAAATATTGCCATGTATAAGATCAAGACATGCTAACATGTTAGTATAGAGGGAGTCAATAGAGTTTTGACATTAAGAAGCTACCGCTGGAATAGCTTACTCACTACAGTTGGATCATTTTTAGTTATTAATTCAGAAGAGAGCTCACATGGGCAACTTCATGCATTTGGCAAAAATAATTATTTTTCACTTTAAATTACCTAGTTAATGTGCATGCAAAAAGTAAAGTAAATTGAGTGGTGGGAAGAAAGAAAAAATAAAAACATACATACATAACAAACATAATTTAAAGTGTACCTTGAAAGGATTAACTCGGCCTTGGTTGCTGGATAGAATTGCACCTTGGGAAAATCATAAAGAGTATAACCAAGGTAAAGAAAGATTACGTTTGCTTAATATCTACAATATGCACAGAGAAAGGACAGATTACTTACCCAACTTAGACTCTGACACATCTGGGGTTTTTACACTTTTGTTGAAAGGGTTTGCTGCTGTAAATCAAGGGAGATCACATTTAAAAAGAATAAATTGGCAAATTTAAAATCAGATAGAGCAGCAAGACAAAAAAGCTAGACCAGTGAATTTAAGGTGAACTTCCCTTTAATTACATCATCTAGAGAGTGGCTTAGGCTAATGAAACACAGGCAGGTTTCTCTGCTGGCGAATATACACCAGCAGAGAAAGGACAATCCAATGCTATCTGAATATGTGTGAATGGTATCAGCCTGCCAGTGGACACAAGGAGTGGTTTTTAGAGAAAATACATACTAATAACATTTCCATGTTGAAATCACTCTGTGTGCATCGACGGGCTGATCCTATCCCTGTCAGTTTACATATATTCAGGTAGGGAAGACAGCAAATGGGCCTTTTGCACAAATACTGCATGTAGAGAGACATGATGTCTGGTGAGCTCTAATATCTCTTCTAGGCAAATGGAGCCCAACTATAACTATATATTGGATGTAACGGTCAATGAATATCTGACACCCAACTTCTGCCTGAAGAGAGAGAATGAAGAGAAGATGATGCTGAGAGAGGGATAGTGAAGGTAAATTTGATTGTTTCAGAAATAGTACAGAATTTTTAATTGATTATATTTAGAAAGTTTCTTATTTCAGTAAGCTGAAGCTTATATTCAATTTTCATTTTCGCTATAGTTCCCCTTTGAATAAACCATTTTTGATAAAGAGGGGCATATTTCACTTTACATAAGCCTTTAGTTTCTTGTTTATACAGGGTGAAGAACAGACTTTTTTTTAACATAAAGCAATTACAAAGAGCAGGTAGGAGTGTGACAAGAAGCAATCATAAATAAGGGAGAATTTTAAAATAAACAGGCTACTGTCATATGGCAGCATTTGCAACATTTACAGATATTGTCATTCATACTCGGGGTGTTGCTTTCTAGTGCTTCCTCTTGTTCTTTTTCCTCTTCTTCCATCTCTTCCTCATTATTTTCCTCATACTGGTCTTGTTTAACTGGTTTTGCCCTTGAATCGCCCCACTCTGTTGCTGTTCTGCTATATCTGAAAGAAAGTCAAAAGACTATAATGTGAGCAATCAAGAGCAGGCTATAAAAAAATAAAAGACAGACTGTAATATATAAAACTTGCGAAATTAGCATATGTTGCAAAAAAGCAATTAATAACACTCACACATTTCAGAGCCTTTCCTAGAGAAAGAAGGGCAGAATCCTTGGGATGCCAGGGACATAGAAAAAAATGGTGTTGCAGCATCACAAGTAAAGTACCCGGGGCTGGTGCATTTGTTGAAAAAGAGCTCCATTTACTGGGTATGAGGAAACCAAATAAAATCACCGGGGGGGGGGGGGGGGCTACTAACTAACATGCCCCCTAGTGATTTTACCTTTCTTTTTCCTTTCAACAGAGAGTTGCAAAATTCATGATTTAACAATGGTTAACATATAAATAAAAGCAGTGATTTTGCTATAGAATAAAAAAAAAATCAGCTTTTAGAATTCTGAAATCATCAGCAGGGATAGAAAGGAATAGAAGCATCTAAGCAGGAACCAGTTTTTTCATATATTTAAGGATATCACTTGAACCTTTTAGCAGTTTGGCTTTGGTTAGTACCATTCTGAAATGGACATAAGGAGACAAAGGGCTAACTCTATCCCCGACAGTGGACACCTGCCCTTCTTAACCTTCCTATTTATTTACAGCTTTAGTTAGCGATCGCTTATAAGACCAGTCTCTTATCTTCAGTCCAGATTACTACTAATCTCCAATCTTTTCTAAGTAAGAATCTGAGATGCTGATCTTAGCAAGTGTGAAAAGCTTCTTCTAATTAGAGTTGGATCTAGTCAGGCTTTATTGATTTAATATCCCCAGCTTTTGTTTTTACTTAAAGAGGTTGTTCACCTTTTTTTAGTATTAGGTAGAAGAGAATGATATTCTGAGATAATTTGCAATTGGTTGTAATTTTTTATTCTTTGTGGTTTTTGAGTTATTTAGCTTTTATTCAGCAGCTCTCCAGTTTGCAATTTCAGCAATTGGGTTGCTAGGGATCAAATTACCCTAGCAACCATGCATTCATTTGAACAAGAGACTGGAATATGAATAGGAGAGGGCCTGAATAGAAATACGAGTAATAAAAAGTAGCAATAACAATACATGTGTAGCCTTACAGAGCATTTGTTTTTAGATGGGGTCAGTGACCCCCATTTGAAAACTGGAAAGAGTCAGAACAAGACAAATAAAACAAAACTAAAAAAAAGAAAATATGAAGTCCAATTTAAAAGTTGCTTAGAATTAGCCATTCTATAACATATGAAAAGTTAACTTAAAGGTGAACTGCCCCTTTATACCTTTTATAGTTGAAGGTCATCTAATGCACCTTTAATTTTAAATTTCTAATAATCATTACAGACACACAAAAATACATGGGGCAATGTAGTCAATTGAGTTTGCTAATTGTCACAGAGCAACCCATCAGGCAGTATAAACTGGTCAGATATTAAAACAGATTTATCTGGTTGCTATTGGTTACTAGATGAGGGCAAACAGACTTATTACATCACCCCATATCTTTTACAAAAAAAACCCCTCATATAATAAACACACTATTGTTTGATTGAATTGGAGTGCTGGTCCATCTTCGACTAATGTATAATACCCTTTTGACAAGCACCCGCAAAGATATCGGAGTGGTCAGAGTGCTACACTTCAAAATGAGTATCCGCACTCAAAGGCAAATAACTTCAGCAAAGGAAGGGGTGCGCGGTAATTATGTATACTCCAATTATTCTCAGACCAGCACTCCCTATTTTAAGAATCAATCATTTTATTATTACATCGTATCAATGCCCGACGTTTCCCTGTTGGGGCCAAAACGTCGGGCATTGATATGATGTAATAATAAAACGATTGATTCTTAAAATAGGGAGTGCTGGTCTGAGAATAATTGGAGTATATACAGATATAGATATATATATATATATATATATATATATATATATATATATATATATATATATATATATATATATATATAGAGATATATAGATATATATATACACACAGTCAGTGGGGTGGCACACCGCTTGCTAGTTCTGTACCTGGGTGCCCGGTAAAATAATATGTAGTGCAAAAATGACCAGCAACACCAGGGTTTCAGTGAAAAAAACAATATATTCACATGTGCATATGTAGCCAACGTGATGTTTCGGTCCTCACAAATCTATGGTAAATGCATCTATCATAAATCCTATATGAGCATATCTATGGAGTATATAGGCCATATTGGTCAGTTCCTGTAGCCTATCTACTTATCCTGTGGATAAAAAAACAGTTTAACTGCAATGCCGCATTCAGGCCCCTTGGGGCCACACAGTCTAATTCATATGTCCAAAAAGCCTCCCTCTGGAGCAACATCCGGTCCATATTCCCCCCTCTTGGGGTATCCAGGATACAGTCGATAGGCATACATTTGAAAGAGGAGGCAGGGTGTTTAGCTTGCAACCAGTGCTGGGCTACTGATGGTTCGGATATATCCTGCTTTACATATGTCTTTGGTTTAGGATCCAATGCTGCCCGAATTGTTGAACGATGCATACTAATCCTTTCACGCAGTTGTCTATTTGTTTTCCCGCAGTATATAAGACCGAAGGGACATTTGATTATATAGACCACATTCCGGGATGTACACATAAGTCTATGCTTTATGTCATACGGTTTCCCAGTGTGTGGATGAAAAAATGTTTTTCCCAAGATCAGTGTATTACACATTACACAATTTCCACATTGAAATGAGCCCATTTTTTGTACTCCCTTCTGCTTACGATCATATTTGCTTACCTGATCAGCAGATGACAGTAGCTGCTTAAGGTTCTTGTTTCTCCTATGGCCGAACCGGATCTTACTTGTATTCACCACGGTTAATTCCCTATCTGTTTTTACTATAGGCCAAAGCTGCAAAACAGATGATTTTTTTTTATAATTGGGGTACGGGCATCATAAGTTGTGGTGTAATATAACACATTATCCTTATTCTCCCTCTTTTTCTGATCCATTTCACCATTCAAAACCTCCTTTCTGTCAAGGGACATAGCCCATAATTTGGCCTCATTAATCACTGTCTCGGGGTAACCCCTCTCCAAAAATTGTGCGGCCATTGTATTCAAAGCGGCTAATTTCTCTTGTTCTTTACTGGTAATTCGTATGACCCGAAGCATTTGCGACCTTGGGAGTGAATGTAGTAAATGTTTTGGATGGCTACTTTTATAGTGAAGCAATGTGTTCCTGTCTGTGGGCTTCTGGTAGACCTTAGTCTGCAAACAATTTAATTCCCGATCCTTATATATCATCACATCGAGGAATTGGATAGACTCCACATCATAGTGTAAAGTGAAGCATATAGTTGTGGGTAACTTATTAAGATCCTCCACAAAGCCATTCAGGTCTTCCTCTGGCCCAATCCACAAGAAAAACAAATTGTCTATATAACATCTATAGTAGCCTCCATACTTGCAAAAAAGATGATGATTCAATATATACTGTGTCTCATATTGATTCATGAAAGCATTAGCATAAGAGGGGGCCACATTAGAGCCCATAGTAGTCCCCAAAAGTTGAAGATAAAATTGGGTCTCAAACTTAAAGTAGTTATTCTTGAGTATAAACCCCAATAATTCCAAAATAAATTCCACTGGTGGTCCCTTGTAAAGTGCGTTCTCGCACATTAATTCCCTGGTGACTTCTATACCTGCATTGTGTGGTATACATGTGTAGAGGCTATTGACATCCATAGTCACCAGGATAAAAGATAAATCATTCAGGTCAATGCTCTCATGGAGGAAATCAGTAGTATCTTGTACATAGGAACCAATATCCTGCATCAATGGCTGCAATAAAGAGTCCACATATCTAGCTATTTTTTCAGTTAGTGAACCCACCGCTGAAATTATGGGTCTCCCTGGCGGATTTGTAAGGTTTTTGTGGATTTTTGGTAGAGAGCAAATAACGGGTCTTACCGGATATTCCACGTACATTAGCATCCCTCATTTTTCCAATATCCAGCCACTAGTGCATCCTTCCTCCAGCTGTGATTGAAATCTAAGCGTAGGATCAAAAGTTAAGCGTTGGTAGCATTTTGAGTGAGACAATTGCAACAATAGTTCACTCCTATAATATGAGTAATCCAGAACCACTACGGCACCACCCTTATCAGCAGGTTTTATTATAATGTCAGTTCTTTCCCGTAAAGATTTCAAAATTGCCGGTTCATCCTTAGTCAAGTTACCACTATGTTCAGTGAGTTTAGGAAATTGACAGACCGTTTAGTTCAACATCCTAGAAAACGTATGTAAGAATGTATTAACTGTGCCAGGCTCAAAGTCACTTTTCATATTAAGGGCAGGGCATAATTCCTCAGTTATCAAAGGACAACCCTCGTGTTAAGACATTCATCTCACCTGCTGAAAGTTGGTGGCTCGATATGTTCACTACTTGTCCCGTTTCCCTAACCGGCGCGTCTGAGTTTAATGTGCCCCCTCCATCTTCGGACTCAGCACTGCTGGACACGTATCCTAACGGTCACAGCACTTTCCGCGTCATCAGTCTGCGTCGTGTGCCCCCAGCTCGACCTCCATGGCGCACACAGGATTCGCAATATTTTGATGGTGTTCGGTTTTTAAAATTTTACATGATATTACAACTATCTTAATCACCTTAGATAATTTGTATTAATAAGTGTGGATTTTTTATTGCATAGTTTTTAAAATATTTAAAATATTTATATTGCACTGACCACTCTGATAAGGTGATGTCACTTCCCTAATTGGTTATTCACCATTGGCTATTTAAACTTGTTGTAATGAGAGGTGTGGTTGCCTTGAGAAAGGTCCCTGAGAGGACCGAACGTCACGTTGGCTACATATACACATGTGAATATATTGTTTTTTCACTGAAACCCTGGTGTTGCTGGTCATTTTTGCACTACATATTATTTTACCGGGCACCCAGGTATATAACTAGCAAGCGGTGTGCCACCCCACTGACTAATACCCCAACCATCGGGAGGAATAATACAGATTTCTGCAAGAGAAGGTGTGCGGTCCTGGATAGATGCTCATTAGAATTGATGATACTTGTGATTGAGGAGACCGGCCAGGAACTTAAGACAGTAAGGAATGATATGTTGTTAATTTAGATACATTGCGGCAGGACAAGGAAAGCAATTGTTACAGGATCAAGAACAACATACTTGCCGTTTAAACTATCAAAACGGCTACGCGTGCAAAAGGATTACAAGGACGGCTGGGTGTATCATTGGCACCATGGAGGTCGAGCTGGGGGCACACGACGCAGACTGATGACGCGGAAAGTGCAGCGACCGTTGGGATATGTGTCCAGCAGTGCTGAGTCCGAAGAGGAACGAAGCAACATCACACAGACGACACAGCAGGATTTTTTAGATGCAGGCAAGGTCCCGGATGGGACATTAAACTCAGACGCAGTGGCCGCAAGCACCTCAGGAGAAAAAGCATGAGGGAGACCACCGCGCCGGTTAGGGAAACGGGACAAGTAGTGAACATATCGAGCCACCAACTTTCAGCAGGTGAGATGAATGTCGGGGGTTGTCCTTTGTACCCTCAGCTACAAGGCATAGGTTTTGGAATGTGGTGGACAATTATAAATTTACCCGTACACTCAGATTGAAAGAGTACTTTAAAGCTAAGCCTAAACCCACGATAACTGAGGAATTATGCCCTGCCCTTAATATGAAAAGTGACTTTGAGCCTGGCACAGTTAATACATTCTTACATACGTTTTCTAGGATGTTGAACTAAACGGTCTGTCAATTTCCTAAACTCACTGAACATAGTGGTAACTTGACTAAGGATGAACCGGCAATTCTGAAATCTTTACGGGAAAGAACTGACATTATAATAAAACCTGCTGATAAGGGTGGTGCCGTAGTGGTTCTGGATTACTCATATTATAGGAGTGAACTATTGTTGCAATTGTCTCACTCAAAATGCTACCAACGCTTAACTTTTGATCCTACGCTTAGATTTCAATCACAGCTGAAGAAAATCCTGGAGGAAGGATGCAATAGTGGCTGGATATTGGAAAAAATGAGGGATGCAATGTACGTGGAATATCCGGTAAGACCCGTTATGTACTCTCTACCAAAAAAACCACAAAAACCTTACAAATCCCGCCAGGGAGACCCATAATTTCAGCTGTGGGTTCACGAACTGAAAAAGTAGCTAGATATGTGGACTCTTTATTGCAGCCATTGATACAGGATATTGGTTCCTATGTACAAGATACTACTGATTTCCTCCATGTGAGAGACCGCATTGACCTGAATGATTTATCTTTTATCCTGGTGACTATGGATGTCAATAGCCTCTATACATGTATACCACACAATGCAGGTATAGAAGCCACCAGGGAATTAATGTGCGAGAACGCACTTTACAAGGGACCACCAGTGGAATTTATTTTGGCATTATTGGGGTTTATACTCAAGAATAACTACTTTAAGTTTGAGACCCAATTTTATCTTCAACTTTTGGGGACCGCTATGGGCTCAAATGTGGCCCCCTCTTATGCTAATGCTTTCATGAATCAATATGAGACACAGTATATATTGAATCGTCTTTTTCGCAAGTATGGAGGCTACTATAGATGTTATATAGACAATTTGTTTTTCTTGTGGATTGGGCCAGAGGAAGACCTGAATGGCTTTGTGGAGGATCTTATTATGCTACCCACAACTATATGCTTCACTTTACACTATGATGTGGAGTCTATCCAATTCCTCGATGTGATGATATATAAGGATCAGGAATTAAATTGTTTGCAGACTAAGGTCTACCAGAAGCCCATGGACAGGAACACATTGCTTCACTATAAAAGTAGCCATCCAAAACATTTACTACATTCACTCCCAAGGTCGCAAATGCTACGGGTCATACGAATTACCAGTAAAGAACAAGAGAAATTAGCCGCTTTGAATACAATGGCCGCACAATTTTTGGAGAGGGGTTACCCCGAGACAGTGATTAATGAGGCCAAATTGTGGGCTATGTCCCTTGACAGAAAGGAGGTTTTGAAGGGTGAAATGGATCAGAAAAATAGGGAGAATAAGGATAATGTGTTATATTACACCACAACTTATGATGCCCGTACCCCAATGATAAAAAATTCTGTTTAACCGTGGTGAATACAAGTAAGATCCGGTTCGGCCATAGGAGAAACAAGAACCTTAAGCAGCTACTGTCATCTGCTGATCAGGTAAGCAAATATGATAGTAAGCAGAAGGGAGTACAAAAAATGGGCTCATTTCAATGTGGAAATGGTGTTATGTGTAACACACTGATCGTGGGAAAAACATTTTTTCATCCACAAACTGGGAAACCGTATGACATAAAGCATAGACTTACGTGTACATCCCGGAATGTGAACTATATAATCAAATGTCCCTGCGGTCTTATATACTGCGGGAAAACAAATAGACCACTGAGTGAAAGGATTAGTATGCATCGTTCAACAATTCAGGCAGCATTGGATCCTAAACCAAAGATAAATGTAAAGCAGGATATATCCGAACAACCAGTAGCCCAGCACTGGTTGCAAGCTAAACACCCTGCCTCCTCTTTCAAATGTATGCCTATCGACTGTATCCTGGATACCCCAAGAGGGGGGAATATGGACCGGATGTTGCTCCAGAGGGAGGCTTTTTGGACATATGAATTAGACTGTGTGGCCCCAAGGGGCCTGAATGCGGCATTGCAGTTAAACTGTTTTTTATCCACAGGATAAGTAGATAGGCTACAGGAACTGACCAATATGGCCTATAT